>NW_019525132.1:217345-260992 GCF_002814215.2 Seriola lalandi dorsalis | reverse complement strand
CCCCCCTCTCTTGCTGGACAAGTTATCCAGATTTTTCTTCTTTTCTTTTGCCATCCGTGTGTGTGTGTGTGTGTGTGTGTGTATTTATATATATACGTCTGGAACATTTTGACCTATGTCATGTATTTTATGTGTTGATTATCTGTCACAGGGAAAACAATCCGCTCCTTTTGCACTTGTTGTCACAGTAGTGTTTTGGAATCAGACACACACCTCCAAACACCAATGGATATCAGATGTTGGATCTAGATGTGAAACAATCAGTCAGTTATCAAAAAATAAATTTTAATGCTACTTTGATAATTGATTAATTGTCATGTTATTTCATTTTATTGGCATGTTTGGCTCTGGGAAATTGTGATGGAAATTTCTTTGCTATATTCTGACATTTTATTGACCAAATGATTAATTGAGAAAAAAATCGGCAGACTCAATGATAATGAAATATTTGTTAGGTGCAGACCTACTGGGATCTGTCTCTGATTTTTAAAAAATACTTATGTAACTTAATAACAGTTTTTCTCCTGTTTCAACAATCATTGTCTACAGTCATTGCTAAGATTTGTACTGACCTCATCTACTAGAAATTCAAACCAGCAACATTCACAGCCCTACTCATCTTACCCTCAGGCAGTTGCTACTGTACTTTGAGGAATCTGACAAGAGAAAAGAAAAGCACCAGTGTCTTATTCAGTGTCTCTTTGGCCTGACCCATCTTATACTTCATTGTATGGATATTTTAGGCAGTAATTGTGTCGACCTGGGTTTGGAAACGGCATGATCATTGCTCATTGTTGCCATTGTTCCAAAGACAGAAAGTTGGACATCTTTTATACTGAACCACATTCAGGTGTAAAATAGGGTGTAGGCACAATGAAAGTTTTTGTTACAGTTAATGTGTGTGTGTGCACTTTTGCCTTTGTGTGTTTTGTACAGTGTGTGGATTTTTTGCAAGTGTGTGTGCACATGGATCCTTAAAGATGTGTGTGTCTGTGTGTGTGGACAAAGCCTGGCTATTGTAGTAGTCTTTGTAAAGCTAATTGTAGCCAGATGTACTTTGCGATTAATTATAGTGTTTCCTTTCAGAGGCGACAGAGCTGTACATTATTGTAATTATCTTGCTTCTCTCCTTATAAGAAAGTCTGCCAACCATTACACCAAAGCAGAGGCAGGTGAAATAACAAAGGCACTTGTTTCTTAAGTTTTGAGTCCAAAATTGGTCACAGTTTGAACTCTGGTGAACCCGATTGAAAAAAGTGGTTAGAACAGTTTGCATTAAGGTAACTTTGAAGCCTGTAGTCAGAAGGTGAAATGTTATGTGTGTTTACATGTCCACTCCTGGATACTGTGTGTCTCAAAACAATATGCAACATGAATAAAGAACAAATTCTAAGATGAGCTCAGTGAATTCACAAACTTCACTTAATTCTTAAATCTAGGCTACTTAAAAAAGCAGATGACTGTTTGAGGGGAGTGGGTCTGGAGGCCTGGTGGAGGAAACCAGGAGTCCTATAATGAGGACAAACCTTTGTAACTTAAAAAAAGAAGTTAATTTTGTGCCTTTCATGTTTTAAACGAGTGATTTTGGCCATCACTTTATGAATAAACTTTTTAACTTCTTCCTTTATGAAAGTGTCTTTGTTAAAAGTTTTAATCTGGGCCCGTGGTTATCAGGGTATAATAGCTTGCTCGGGAAAAGGTTGTTACATTGTGTGTGAATTAGTGTAGTAGTCTCATCAGTGAGGCCTCATTGTCATTATTACACTTATCTTTCCTGAGAATGAGACTCATTACAAAGTTATATAATTCTGCTTTTGTGTCAATTGACAGTTCATTATCTGTGCTTTCTTCCCTCCCACCTCCTCTCACATAAGCCCCCACCCCCCCATCTCCAGTCCTCTCCTCCTCAAATCACATCTTCCAACATGTCCTCTCTTACCTCCCCTATCCCTACTTCTGATCAGCCATTAACATCTGTCACCCTCCTATGTTCCTCTCATCTTCCTCTCCTCATCTCTTCTTCTGCTATACTCCCATCTGTCCTCCTCCCTCCTATTTATACTTTCCTAACATATTTCCCCATTTCCCTCACTTTCATCCTCTCCTCCTGCTGGTCTTGAACCTCACTTCACTCATTTCCTGTCTCTACTACACCATTTGCTCCCCTCTTCTCTTACTTATTCATTCACAGAACACCTTTCCAAGGTTTTGGATAAAATTTCAATCCAGCAAAAGAAAATCTAAACTGGGGTGACTGGCTTTTCATCCAGCAGCAGCACCATCTCCAGTGTCTCAAACACTGGTTGAGAATTTACTTGTGTTGGTGGTGCTTGCAGAGACTCATGCAGTTTAGAGTGTAACCAAGGTTATTTTCTTCAGCTACAATTTACAGATGACCCCTAAACGCCTCACATATAAGCTATTGGTAGATGCCAGCTAACTTGCTGCGCACAGAAGCCTGTAGTTTCCACTCAGTTACTGCAGTGCATGCTCCTGGGCGGGCTTCCCAAGTAAGCCTATGTACGGGAAACGCAGATATCTCTTGGTCTGTGCAATGTGCTTGTGATGTAGTGATTTTTCTTGACAAAGGCAGTGTGTGTTTAGTTGATGTAAGCGTTAGTCTGACTCAGACCTTGTGACATTGACATCTGTCTCTCAGTGAGGGTATACTGAGACACACAGGCACCTCTGCAGTAACCCTACACGGTGTGTATGTGTGTGTGTGTGTTTGTGTACATGATGTTCTCACAGTTATTGCATCATTGTGTCATATAATCTGACCTCCATTTCTGCCTCCCTTGTCTTTTCTCCTCTCCTCTTTTCTCCTCCCTGTCTCCATCTAAATCTGCTGTAGCTTGCACAGTTGAACTTTAGCTGTCAACAAAACTGTTATCTTGTCTAGTTTGCTGTGAAATGTCATTATTCAAATGAGTATTGCTTTGCCTGTTGGGGTGAGAAAGAGTAATTGCTGTATGGAACATTTCTGCATTGTGTGACATCCTAACAGGAAAGACTTCAGAGGACAAATATGCCCATTTCCTCTTCGTCTAACCTCACTTCCGTCCTCACTTTTGCTCTCACCCCTCCTCCTCACTTCCCACCCTCGTTTTGTCGGTCACGTGTGTGCTCAGTGTCTGCATCTGTATATGCTACATAATTATTTGTACATTTATTGTGTCGTGTTAAGAGGAAAGCGAAATCATTCTGTCATCCATTTCTCTATGCTCTTTTCTGCTTGTGTGCATATTGGAGTATACCCATACCACCATTTGTAATGTTAGAGATGATTTCTAACATTTCTCAGTTTAACATGTCTGCTTCAAATCAAATGTGTGCGCATGTGTGTCTGAGAGAGCGCGATGGAGAAAAGTACAAGAAAAACTAGGCTAATGTCTTGTAACAGTGTGCGCTTTGGCAGTAATGGGCTCTCATCTGGAACAAATTAACCCCAAAACCTGCATGTAACAAAACCACAGACAGACCCACAGAGAAACACACACAAACATGCACACGGCATAAATGCACACCAACACACACACACACACATGTCCGTTTGGCTGCTGGATGTTTCTGGAGCCCATCCAGTTGTGTGTCACAGATTACTTCGGTCTCTGGTGTGCGGCTCTGTTGGTAGCCTGTATCTGTTTAACTTCTCTGGTTACCCTGTCAGAGCTGGAGCCTAAATCAGTTCCTCTCCCTTGTCTCAACTAACCAGCTGCAGAAGAAATATAGGCCACTGAGAGGGAAGGGAAAAGGGTAGGGACATAGACTGGAAGACAGAAGGGGGCATGGAGTTATGAGGGGGAAAAAGAGGGAGGAAAAACGCTTCGTGATTTTGATGTTTTGAAGTTTGATGTTTTGACTTTTGTTTTTCACCCTCTCTTTCAATTCACCTCCTTTTCCACTCATTTCTAGCTGTCCCTCTGTCTCGCTCCCTCTCTCCACTCTCCTTTTCTCTTGACATAAACTAATCCCCCTTTTATGCTTGTTGTATAGATGTGAGGTGTGTCTTTGTGTATTTACGCGCATGTGCATGTTGGTCTGCAGAGTTTGTGTATTCATTTTCATACATTTGTGCATGCGCATCCATGTCTGTGTCTTCATGGTTGCTGTTGAATCTGTTGACAACCTCGGGGGAGGAGTTAGAAACGAGACCACAGCACAAGCATGAGCACACGAACACTGACATGCATCACTGACATAGTGTGTAGTATTCTTAGAGTCAGTATTTGTTTGTGCCAAAGCTACACTGTGTACATGTAAACACACAGTTGGTTACTGTCACTAATGTGGTTTTGAGGCTGACAAAGCATAAATATTTAGGGCTTCAGATATTCAAACCACTGTCTTAATTGCTTACTTCTCTCCTCTGTCTGTGACCTAAAAATCTCAGTTCTATGTTAAAACTACAAATGATGCATGTTACTGGGTAAAAAATTGATTGAGACAATTTAGACTGGCGACCTTTCTTGTCTCCATGATCATCGATCAAAATAAAAGTTGCACAAAATTACGTTTTTTAAGTATGAACAAAGTTATGTCTACAATAATTGCCACCTATTGGTATTTTGTGTATTGTAACATGTACATGTTGAGTGCATATTTTAATTTTAATAAAATAGTTTGAAGCTTGTTCATATGCAGACAAGATCCCAAAAAAATGGGGACACAGTCATCAAATCATTGCTTCATAGACAAGTGGTTGAAATGCCTATTATGGCTTTATTAACTTCCTGCTATCAGCTTTCTAACAGGAGAAAAGATGAGTGGACAGAGCACTGTCATAAAAATCATGTTGAAGCTTTTCCCACACTGTCAGTGTAACTTCTGTGCTTCATTACAGCATCCATGTTGTTTGCAGCACTACATCAGACACACAGAGTTGCTGCTACGTGATTGGCTGCCTATAGCTGTTGTTGCTCTTTAAAATGAATCCTGAGAAGTGCTAAAGTTCAGATTGGGCGTTAATAGTGGAGGCCTACATTTAATGGAGTGTAAAGGGATAGTCCTCCCAGATTATGTAATCGTTTTATCTGGGACAGCCCTCGTCCTCTCTCTAGCCTTGGCCCTATCCCTCTGTTAGATCATCAGTTACTGTAACAGTGTCAGGACCTCGCTATAAGACGTCATTTACACCCTGTGGAATCCAGGGGGACTTGCTCATAAGTACACAGAAACACACACCACATAGCAACACGCACAGTGTTTCTTGGTAATGAGCCCCTGCCAGTAGTATCTGTTGGTATTTTAGTTGGCTTTAGCAGGGATTTTATCCATGATCCTCCTACAGCATATGGGATGTTTCTTTTTGCTTCAGACCATAAAGACTTGCTCAGTAGTCTCTCATTAGACATGTTACTCATTCAGACACATGGAGAATGGATCATGCCCGTCACATATCAGTATCTCCAGGATCTGTTTGTTTATGAAGTGTTAATAGAGAGGCAGGTGGACGTACGCTATATTAAGGCTGCAACCTTTTGCATCAAAGATACACACACACACACACACACACACACACACACACACACACACACACACACACACACACACACACACAGTCATAGGAAAAACATGTATACACTTAAAAAGTCTGAAGCTCACATATACTCTTGCACACAGAAGCATTACTGCTTTACACATATTAACTCAAACACATGACTTACACGTTGTAGCAGCACGGTGTGGCCTTCTCTGAAAAAAGGGTCAAATCCTTACAAGTTCAAAGAGCTTTTGGTCCCTTCAAGGCAGACAGGATTGCTGATATATGACAGTCATTAGGTCCGAATGTCTCATGTTTCAAATTAATCTTTGTGATAGTTCAAAGAGCATTTTACTGCCAAATCAATCAAACAAGACAAGCAAAAATTTACATGAAGCAGTTTTACATTTACTTGTTTTTTTAGTATCAATGTTTTAAGAAAACAAACTTTACTTAATATTTTTTCTAGGGATGAGGAATAAGAAGTTTTTTCTTTTTTTAATTTTAGCGATATCCTGTGCCTCCATTCTCCCTTTTTCTCACATATACAAAAACTTTGTGTCTATTTCTGTCCTACATAAACAGATTATAACTGTTAACTACTTATAAATATCTCATGTCATCACAACGAATCCCCTGAACTCTGATTTCAGACTCCTCCAAACCTTCGGTTTAAGATTACCCCTGATAATCTTCCGGTTATATTAATGTAATAATGAAGCTGACGCAAGAAATAAAAAGCCCTCTGATGCAAAACTGTATAAAACCTTGGATTCCTATTTTCTTCACGTGATTTAATTGGATCTTTGTTTCCTGTATGAGTGACAAAGGAGGCCATTGTTTGTTGCTAATCATTTCAATCAAAACCACAATCAATGAATGAATAGAGCTTTATTAGAGCCCTGGATATTGGCACAGATTTTCTCAGCTGATTCAGGATTTGGGTATTACATTGGTATTAGATTATTGTTTTAAGAATAAGATAAAATGTTCAGTATCTTAAAGGTCAGAGGTTCGTAGATATGTTTTAACCAAAGCACTGAATCCTAACAGCTCTGAGTTTTATAAGGTGATATAAATGTTAAAGTTTTTTCTTCAGCTGTCTCTGAACTTCGGAAAGCCTGGTGTGTCACCATATTTTTCTCATTAGCTCCAAATTTGGGGTTATTCCAGGTGTAATGTGATTCTTTGTGCACGGTGTGCTGTTCTGTTAAGGATTATACTTTAGAAGGGAACAACTTTACACCAGAAGTTCCACTCATTATCCTCAGATTTCCTCTCATTACCCTTGGATCAAGATGACTGGATCAAGTGGCTGAACTGTGGGGTGTGATGTGGGAGGGAGGCCATTTTTTAAATGCAACCTGTTTGTATTTTGGGGCCATCCCATGAATGGAAAAGAGGAAAGAAGTGAGTAAAGGATAGGACACGAGAGGAGAGGAGTGAGAAAGAAAGAAAGAAAGAAAGAAAGAAAGAAAGAAAGAAAGAAAGAAAGAAAGAAAGAAAAGGAGGAGGAGAGAGGAGCGGTGAGGAGACGGGGAAGCGGAGGGGAGATGAGGCGTGACCAGCAGAGCAGAGGGTGATGGCTGCACTGGCACATGGTGCATCTGTTGGTGGTCGACGGGGATGCTGTGTGTGTGTGTGTGTGTGTGTGTGTGTGTGTGTGTGTGTGTGTGTGTGTGTGTGTGTGTGTGTGTGAAGACACAAGCGCAGAGAGATGAGACAATAGGGTGCACAGTGAGTGGCAGGCAGAGCTGGCACCTATTGTTAACACAAGAGTTCACAGCATGTGTGCACACACACACACACACACAAGGCTTGTTATTGAACCCATCCTGATGAATGGGTTTGTTTGTGTGATTTTTTTACAGACAAACTACAAAGAAGCGATCAGTATGTCCCTCCTATAGAAGATACCTGATCATACTTTGTGGAACACACAGTTCCTTTCACTGTTCACAAAAAGAAAACCAGAACATGTTAAATCACACAATTAACACATCAACAATCACCATATTTCCAAAGAACAAAGAAGGAAAACCATAATGTTTGGATCTCACCACATTTCCTGCAGATACGATTGATTTTCAGCCACAACTAGGTCAAACTACAGCTCACACACATGTGCACACACATGGCCCTGGTTACTGCAATATGTAGAGTGGTGACTGATGGGAAACCAAAAACCACCTAAAAAGGAGGGAAGAAGGAGGGAGGGTGGGTGGTGATGGAGAAACAAAGGCGGAGTGAGGCAGTCAGACAGAGTAGAAAGAAGGAGAGGGCAAAAAGAAAAAGGAGTGGACTCTCATCTTGGTGTTGCCATTTGTTTCCCTGTTTAAATGATGAGATCAGTCTCTATCGCTTTGTCTCCCATTACTGGAACTTATTCATTCACCTTTCAATCATCCTTATTCATAACAGATGCTCTCTCTCTCTCTCTCTCTCTCTCTCTCTCTCTCTCTCTCTCTCTCTCTCTCTCTCTCTATCTCTATCTCTATCTCTATCTCTATCTCTCTTTCTCATATATATATATATATGCTGTCTAACCATAACAAGCTGTGGTAGAGGTCTTGGAAATTTTCTGGTTTGTGTGTGTAAGTGAAACAAGTACATATGCGTGTCTTTTTGTGTACATGTTTATTAGATGTGTGTGTGTGTGTGTGTGCGCGCTGCAGGGGGTTTGTGGTTCTTTGCAGGAGAGTGTTTCCAGAGTGTGGGGGGTCTGAGAGACACTTTGGCTACATACTAATGGAGCACACCAGGGCTTTTTTTTTCATGCAATTGCACTTGCGCACACACACAAACACACACACTCACTCAACCCTACCATGAGCCCCTATCTACCACCACTGTGGGTCTTTACTGTATATAGAAACAAATCAGCTCACTCACTGAAACGAAAGGCTTAATGTAATAAAGATTTGCAGGTCCTGATTTTTTTCTCTCTATTACAAATCAACATTCTTGGAAATGTGGGTCAGGACTCGAAGGTTGATCAGAGGAAAATCAAATTAGGTCAACAACACATTCTGGAGAAACTGGGATGAAAAGTTTATAGTTCAATTGGGCTCCCAAAAAGGGTTACGTGATGCTGCCAGTTGTTCTGCTGTGTGTTGGAATAATGATTTTAAGGCAAAGCTACAAGGTCATGATTCGTTTCAGGAAATAAAACTGCACTTTTGTTTGCCGTGCAGTAATTCTCAAATCTTCTGCAGCTAGTCCTACTACTACTCTCCCTCTCATACTCCTAATTGTATTCTTCATGTACAACGTTTATTTTAGGGTGCAGCTGCAGACCTTGGCAGAGTCTGTGTGTTTTCAACATGTGGTTTTAAACTAAATCATCTCTAAATGCTTTCAGCAATAAAAGCTTTTCATAAACAGGCTCCAAGAAATGATTTTCATCAGCATCTTTGACCCAAAGCATACTTTGCTACTTGAGGATGGTCTGCACACAGTTTTCTTAACTTGGTTTTCATTGAGGTCACATGCATGCATGTTGCACACTGTAATATTTGACATATTGCCCTGAGGCGCACAGGGTGAATGGTATCACTGAAGTCCGTAGTAATCAGCCGTTTAACATCGCTGTGCACAATTATGTCTTTAATTTCAAGTAATTAGTTTATAATTGTTAGATTATGTGGTAATAATTTTTTAGGAGAATGACAATTTTCTAAATAGAGCACTATGTTTGATGTAGAAAACACAACGCCAACCATACAGAATAATCTGATCCTCTGATTTTCTGTACTCAATGCTTCATCTGTTGATTGCTGCTCTGCAATCAGCCCTACTGTTCTTATTTTGGAGTGCAGGACTGTATATCTGATGAAGTCCCTCTTTGACCTCTGTGTGCATGGTTATGTTTAATGACTTTTAATTTTGTTCATTTAATCAAAAAATATTTCACCACACAGCTGCCATTGTGGGATTAAAGGTTGTGGGGAGAAACTGCTGCAGATATAAAAGTTGATCCAGTTATATTACTGTAGGTCCGACCATATCTATGACAGCTACAGAGAAGCAGGCAAAGGCGTCTGTTTCAGTAGGTAGGATGTTACTCAGTTTTTGAATACACACAACACAAGCATGTGCATGCTGACAGTCCTGTCATCCTGCAGGTGTTTTCCTGAGAAACAGGAACAGGTTTTGAGGAGAATTCCTAGGAAATACCCAGATCTCAGTTCTCACTATTCAACCCTAATAAACACTTGTCTGGTAGGATCGGGACTCTCTCAGTCCCAGGTAACAGGACTTGCTTGAATCTAAAACTTACTTCCTGTTGACACAGTAAAGGTTTCTGATGATTTTGTGAATTCACCCACCAGTGAGTCAGACGGTTTCTTTCCCTTCCTTCAATCATGGGTTTTTTTCTCCCTTCTCTAAAGAAATTAGGTTTCATGTTATGGAAAGCCTGAGAAACGGATCATATGCAATTATTTATCCTATATTTAGACTTCCACTGTCCCCAGGAGAGATTAGGCACTGTGGACAACATCCTGTGAGTTTGGTACCCAGGAACTAGACCATGTCAGTGTGTTTACTGTCTGAATTTTCTGGCACTCGTGGTGTTGTCTTCTGTTGCGACCTCCATCCATCTGGTGCTGGGAGTGCCGCTCACTCTCTGGGGTGCAGCAGACCAGAGCAGATGATCACAGAGTGTTAAAGCACAGTGGGCTGTCCAGACTAGATGAGCTGATCAGAGGGTTTCAGCTTTCAGCCTCTCTGCAGGAAGCTGCATAATGCTTTAACACTGCCAGTTCTGTTTCTGCCCGCCTGTCTGGCTGCCTGTCTGCATGTGGGTGTGTGGATGTGCAGAAATAGGGCAGACAGACTTAGAACTGACTGTCACTTACACATGGATGTATAGGTGGCTGCTTTCAAGTCCTCGGATAGGTGCAAGGGAGATAGTGAGTAAGCAATGCAGGGCTTAGAGTGTGAGAAGTCCTTATGTCGAAAAGAAGTGTGTGTGAGTGTCAGATAAGGAGCTGCAGATTTGAGTGAATAGGCTCGTCTTACTGAGGTGTGAGCCTGTGTGTATGAGAGAGAGAGAGAGGGAGAGAGAGAGAGGGGCTTGGATGGAGAATGAGAGGGTATTTCTGAGTCTGACAAATTCAAGTCTCATGATGTTTTGAAGCTTGGAGCAGAAAAGAAGGGATAAAGAGAGAAAGAAAACAACCACTCAACAAGAAGACTTGGATCAAATTAATGCCTTAAATACCCACATGCTCACAACAGTTGCATTTTTTAGATACACGTCTACCAGATCTACGTTTACTGTATTTGATGAAGAGCATACACTGTGTGTGAGAGAGATGTGTACCCACTTATACTCAGGAATAAAGAAGGAAACATTAATAATGGATTAGGAAGCCCCCCTAGACTTACTGTCTGCTCATGTCTGTGGACACACACACACGCACACACAAGCCCAAACACACTCAGTAAGAGAGCAAGACAGGGGGGAAGAAGTAATCTTCTAGTGTCCTGAGGGAGGTGTCTAACAGTGATATGGGTGGTCAGGGTCTTTTCTAAGTGCTGCTGGGAAATGGAATGTTGGCTTCCAGTCAGTCAGGTGACCTAAGACTATTGTCATGTGACCACCGGGGCACGTGATCATAACAGGGAAAAGAAGAGCAGTGAGGGAGAATAGGAGTAAGGGTTAGTGAGCGCATAGCACATGTGGATGTTTCTGTGTGTCGGTCGCTAATGGGCCATCATCAGTGAAAGGGTTGCTGTAGGATAAAGGGATAAGCTGTTACGGGCCCTAAAAACACACACACACACACACACACACACTCTATGAACACACTCTACGCACATTAATGCACTCAGAAACATGCTGAAGCTTTCACTCTCTCCCTCTCTCTCTCTCTGTCTCTCTCTCTCTCTCTCTCTCTCTCTTTCTGTGTAAGTCATATGATATAGATGAGGCCCCAGGTTATACAATATGACAATATGAGATCATCACCTCAGAGATTGTCCTAATCTCTGAAGCAGCTCACAAGGTTTTCTAATAGCTTTATAACATTTCAAGAGACTCTCTCACTGCGACCAGGCAGTCTTCAGTGCTGAGTTGTTGTCTGTTGGTACGGTGGGTGGGTTACAAATTCAGGGAGTGTAGCTTTAAACCAGTTGAACGATTGATGGCGACCATTTTCTTCCTCGGATGGTTTGCACTAATGCACTGGATGCATTTGTGTGGGTTTTTTTTTAGTGTAATTCATATTCAAATGAAACACTACAATGCTATAAAAAGGGATGGCAGGGATTCACAACAATTTATCTGTACACTTGAAATATGTTAGAATATTGTTTATTTATTGAATGAAACAATGACACAGTTGAATTGGAGCCGAAGTGCTCTTCATTGGACCTCTTTTTAAAACTGGTTGCCATGGTGATAATCCTGATAATGTTGCTGGAGTAGGTGTCTAACCTCTCAACGTCTGATCTTGCATCACCTTAAAAACACTGTTGCTTTGTTAAATGCAACCAAAATTTCTTCATGCTCCATGATCACTCTGTTTCACTTATTTTGTCACCTACACACTTAACCTTTGTGTCGGTGCTGCTGCTCTGTCTGTGTTTGTCTGCAGACCAGGCCGTCTGTTCACTTGCCTGTAATTTCATCCTCTAAAAGGGTCATAGACATTATGAAACGTTCTGGATGTGTGTCATGATTTTCATCTCAAAGCACAAATTTCTGTTTGTTCCAGGTTAATTGGAACATCTCCTCCATATTTGTTTTAATCTGTTGTTTTTTTCATGTCTCGTTCACCCTACTTGTAACTGCAGGCTAGCTGTGAAGACTTTGTATTTGGCATGAACAATTTATTAATTTACATTCACAGAGGAAGTCGTGACCATATTTTGGCGGAGTATTGAGGTTTTGTCCTCTTATTTTATCGTTGTCAGGCAGCTCTGATTTCGTTTATTTTTGGTCCACTGACGTGCTGGATGTGTCAGCTACTGTTAGATACAGAGCTGATGAAGAAACTAGAAACATCAATGTGCAAACACATACAGACAAAAGCCAATAAGCTCATACACACACAAATTTTCATAAATTGCCATAGAATATATTCCTTTAAACTCCAACAGAGGTAATTGTTTACTAAAAGCAAAAAAGTAAAACCCACAATATAATAATAATGAATTATTAGATGTGAAAACGAACACACA
Organism: Seriola lalandi dorsalis; assembly: GCF_002814215.2. NCBI lineage: Eukaryota > Metazoa > Chordata > Actinopteri > Carangiformes > Carangidae > Seriola > Seriola lalandi. The sequence continues at coordinate 248,322 of NW_019525132.1, read as the reverse complement.
ATACAAGCTAGACATAAATGAATGCAGGCGTTAATGTAAAAATGCGCACACATGCACACACCAACACTTCTTTACAAGATCCAGCCTGCCCACACTGCCCTTTGCATTGGTGTTTATTGACGTATCAGTGGCAGAGCTGGAATGCCCGTTAAACTGTATGTGTGAGTAGATGTGGCAGACTTCTCTACGAAGTTATTCTTGCACAGGATGGAAGAATGTAGACCGTAACTTTCTTGTCTTTGCCTGTTTTGGTCGAGCTCCCACTGGGTGCCCACGACCACCACTAATAAAGACTCAGTTAAAGTTTGGTGTGAAATTTAAAGCAACAAATATATGGACACAAGTAGTTGGAGCCAGTATCTCAGGTTTTGATGTGTGTGTTCCACTGAACAGTGGTGGTGAGGGCTGGCGAGGGATCGTGTCCTTGCTCATATGGAGGGAGGTGGCATCTGAACCGATAGCAATTTATCAATCCTGGTTAAAGTTTTCACTCGCAAGTGGGCAGAAGCAGCTGGAGGCATCATAGCTGATAAGACTATGATTGATTGTTTTGTGGGACATTTTATAGTCCCAACTATTAATCGATTAATCAAAAAATAATCATCAGATCAACTTTTGTTCCACTAGTAGTTTAACTAATTTTGCTTCACATTTATGAGTCCGCCTTGTACACGTGTTTGTCACCAAGGGCCTCAACAAAATGAAGCAGGTACTGTGCAGATAAAAAGAGGACAGCTGAAAATACAGCCTGAGACTCACGGTAATGGATGTTTGTGGCTGCTTTGAGTTAAGATGAAAAGACAGTCTATCGTTTCATCCCTATCCAAATCCTTCTCTAGAGCTGTGTTTTAATGTAATATGGCAACATTTTCTGACACCTGGTACCTGGTTTCACATTTCACCTGAATTTGTATTTCAATGGCATGTTTAGATGCTGCATCAGTGATAGATATAAGAGATGTTTTGTATCCTGTTGTCAAACCACAGTCAGACTCATGTTTTGTTGGCATTTATTATCTCTCCTCTCCTCCTCTCTCCCTCTGTATTACGTCGTTTTTCTCTCCTTAATTAGCTTTCCTCTCCGCCCCTCAAAACCTCTTCCTGCTTGACTTGATTATAATCACACTCACTGTAATCATGTTCTACTATTAACACAACATGTTTCGTTTGGGTAAATACTTCTTCCATCCAGTTTTCAGATGAGCAACATTTCCTTAGTGTTGTGGATGTATGACTAATTTTCTCCCTCTGTCCTGTGTCTAGGATCGTAAGCTGTCCAAGTCTGAGCGACAGCGCTTCAAAGAAGAGGCCGGGATGTTAAAGGGTCTCCAGCATCCTAACATTGTACGCTTCTACGACTCGTGGGAGGGACCATGCAAAGGAAAGAAATGTATTGTTCTGGTCACTGAGCTCATGACATCTGGCACGCTCAAAACGTGAGTACATTAGAGATGACATGAATTTTCCGAGGGGGAAGAAATGTAGCAAACAAAGTGTGGTGTCTTTTCCTTAGTTTCTACCACTTTTACTTCAGCTACTGGATATAATTACATAGTATGACCACACAGATGAGATGAATAAACAGAACGCTATACAGGATGTGACTGGAAGGTGTCACTGCAAACAAAAGATGCTGCGAACAATTGACAAAATTAGCACAATAACAGGATCTGGCTAATAATGATGCTTTCAACTGATTCAAGAAAAAAGAGCTGTTCAAGCTCAACTTGAAAACAAAACAATTATCTGACCACATCTGCGGTGTTGTTGGTGTTTGAGCACAGCACACACACAGTCAATTACACATCACCTATTTCTTCCTTTGCTTTTGAAGAGCACTGTCATTACAGATGATGACTCACCTGAAGTTTTTTTATTTAAAAATGTAAAAATTAAACACATAGGCCTGCACTCTCTTCTCTGTCTTCAAATGGTCTTTCAGAGCAGTGACATGAGCACCACATCCCAGCATGATGTCTGTGCCAAGTGCAGCTGTTAGTGGGTCATCTAGTCTTGCATGACTTATTACCGTATGTGTCTATGTGTGTTCTGTACAGTATTTATGGACTGAGTGCCTGTCTACGTGACTTTAGAGTGAAATGATGTCACTGCACAATCACTCTGTACTGTAGCATCAGTTCACCTCCCAGTGTTTAGTATATTTTCATTTGATCTCAGCGTCAAATACAGAGAATAAGTTGGTAAAGCTCAGGAATCATGGGTAGACTCCTCTCTATGTGTGTTACAAACTGTACATCTGTGGTTTGCATGTCAATAACAGGGGCGTCTGTCAGTCTCTCTCATCACTTTGCCCCCCTCTGCTGAACTCACTGTGGAGAATTAATGTGTCTGTGACGGTCATTGTCCATGCCATGACCGCATGCCAGTCTCTCTGCTGTAGAGAATAGATGTGCGACTGTGAATGCGAAAGTGATTGTTGAGCTCCTGAAACAATAAAAGCTTAAATGTGGGGCGAGTGGCACACGGCGTGCCCCATGCAGTGCATCGTGGGACACTGGCCCACCTGCCAGCTGCTGCTTCTGCTGCAGATTCCTCTCATTCCTGACAGAGAAACAGACAGAGGGAGGAACCAAATGAGGCATGTGTGGAGGGATGACCGGACTCATATTTACAGTTAGTTGCAATCAGAGAGGCAGAAAGAGGGAGACAGGAAAAGGCAGAGACAGATAGATACACACATAGACAAATAGATAACTAGAGATCCAGTTTAAAGGCAGCCAGGCAGAGTGCCTGACAAACTAATGAACTACCTGTGACCGCAGACTGAGAGAATTAATCCAGCAGCACAGTACTACCAAGGACAGTAGCTCCCTCCAGTGGAAGAGTGAAAAAGCTTCATGAATTTGTTAAGAAATGGAGAAACTGTGCAGACGCTCTCAAACAAATATCTATCCAGCAAGTTGAAGAGTAAAATGAAGTGAGGTTAACAAACCTTTTCCAGCACACTACTGCAATCTCAAACATTTTCGTTTTAACAATTTAAAATTGAGCATAGGATTTAGTTTTAGTTTAGACAGGTTTTTTTTTTTTAACATGATAGAATTTAATATTCAGATGAAAATAAGCAGACAAAGAATCCAAAAGCTAAAGGAAAGCCAGACAAGTGCTCCTGGACTGCAAGTGTGACAACGTTTGAATATTATTTGGATGATAAATCAAAAATGAATGGATTCATTGTATTGCTCAATAGCTCAAGGGAGAATTTGGTCTATAAAATCCATAAAAATGTATATAAAATAACATAAACGGTTCCAGGGGCCTAAGATAGTGTCTTATAATGTGCTGTTTTGTCCAACCAGCAGTCTGTAACCCAAAACTATTCAATTTAAAATCATAGAAGACTAAGAAAACCAGCAATTATTCACTTTTAAAGCCAGTTTCAGTTGTTTTTGACAGACAAGATAACTTTCTGTTAACGCTTTCACCTCAACAAAATAAATGTATGTAAGTTTGTTTGGTGCATGCATGTACATATATGAACAGATTCAAGGCTGCAGAGCGATTTGGCCATCAGCCAGATGAAGACTCAGAAAGGAGCGGATCCCTTGTGCAGTGAAGTGGTGGAAAAAGTATGAGAGATGACAAGAGGGAGGACTGATAGGGAAGGAGGGAGATGGTGAGGATGGAAATACTGGCCAGCGTGGGTTCAAAGTATTAGAGACCCCTTATCTGTGTGTGTCCTTGGGTGTGTGTTTGTGTGTGTGAAACAGAGAAAGAGGCAGAAAGGTGTGTGTGTGTGTGTGTGTGTGTGTGTGTGTGTGTGTGTGTGTGTGTGTGTGTGTGTGTGTGTGTACTGCTGCTGTGGCATTTGTATGTCTGTGTGTTCATGCTTCTGTGTGTATGAATGCTCATCCGCTCATGCGTCTATGTACTGTTCACGTACTGCATACATGTATATCTGCATACATATACATTCTCAAAGTGCAAATCCATATCTATGTATTAAGGTATGTGTGTTGAAAAGAGCACAGTCGAGTGATTGTGTGTAGATGTTTTGTGCAGTGTCACTCAAACATCGCATGCCACAGGGTTTAACTTGTCTGTCAGCACTGTTCTGACTTCAGAGAGTGGGAGACAGAACGCAGAGGAGAGAGGCGAGGTAGAAGAGTACGGGTAGGTAAAGGGGAGGAAGGTACAGAAGGAGGAAGAAGAGTGTTCTGTTTCTTAAGGGGTATGTGAGAAGAAGAAATAAATGCGAGAAATGCAGTGTGATGGAATTGGGGCTGGGTGTGAGGAAGAGGGATAGCTGTAAAAAGGTTTTAGTGTAAACACTCAAGTTTTGCAGATGTGGATTTTTCTAAAAAAAATTGCCCAAAAGATTATTTTCTGTCTGTTAACTTGTTCCATGCCCTGAAGGCAAACTCCTTGTGAAAATATGTGAATCTGTCCAGATATTTTGCTGTTATAAATTCCTCCGTATAACTTTTTTAAGACGGAGAGAAATGGTGGCCTATATAAGAAACAAACTCATCATTGAAAGTCAGAGGAGACACTTCACTGTATAATTGAGGAAGTGAAAAAATGAAGGAGTTTTATTGTTATGAATATTTAATTGCTGTGCGTTAGGTTTCCGTCTTCTCTTATTTTGGAACTGAACAATAGGAGAACAAATTTCTTGGTATGCTCTACTAGTATTAACAATGCAGGGCACTGCTGCATTCAAATTATATATGGCAACACCTAGCTATATCACCTTTTTAACTGTACCTGGTGGAGACTATGTAGCATGACTGATAATCCTGTATAGCTACTTCATCCTAGAGCAGAAGAGAGGACACAATTCACATTGTTTATTTAGATCCCTCCAGTCAGCAGAGATGCCGCCTGACTTGCATTTAGTCTCCTCTGTATCTGAGGGTGCGTTTGATGCTGCTGCGGCATCCAATGAGAAATCACCTCTCAAGGCTTTCCGTGGGCATTGGGCTAATGATGGTTGTGGAAGCATCATATGCATTACTTCATCATATTTTATAAATTGATCATATGGCTTGAGTGAAAAGAAATTATCTTCAAAGTCACATCTAAGTATGGCTGTTATTAATTGTATTGTTGTAAGAACTGTAGTATTTCCCAGTAAAATTAAATGGAGTATAAGTATACTGTAGTACCTTAGAATGATGAGGTACAGCATCTGATTAAATGAACACAGTCTACTCTGGTAGCAAGACCCTGGGCAGATTCAGTCCAAGCTAAGTTTAAAGCTTGGTGATAGAATTAAATGCAGTAAATAGAACAAGGACAAGAGTATTTTGAGCTCTAGGAACCAAAGTGCTTTACTGAATAACAACAATTAACTCAAATCAAATTGCTCTTGCCAGTCTGATGCAGTGTAACTTACACGGACCTGCAGAGTTAAGCAAATCAAAAAGATGATGAGGAGCACACCTTACTTACCACATCTCACTGTGTCTGTTTGGCACTCTACTTGGATTGCACTAAAGAGTATAATATAAAAAAAATAAATGTGTAAAGACAATAGACAACTATTTAGAAATTCTAACCCCTAAACCTCTAGAGAATTAGTCAAAAATAAAATAAAATAAGTAATAATGTAAAGAAAAAAAAGGTATGCAACTAATGTTTACCAAAAGATGAATGGACATTTGCACTGTTATGTGTCCCACTTTGACACCACATTAAAAAATCTTTGATGATGTTCATTAGGAGATCAAAAGCTAAAAATGTGACATGTACATGAGCTTGAAAAGGTTATAATTTGCTTTATGTAATGTAAAAATAGTGACTAAAAGACATGGTTAAAATAGTTAAATGCCGGTTCATGTATTAAGTCTGTGTCACTCTTGATGTTTTCAGGTGGTATTTATGTCCAGATTAAAATAGATGTCTCTTTTAGATAAATAAAATGCATCTAAATTATTTACCACACAGACACCAGAATGTCTGTCAATGACTGACTGTCTTTTTTGTGTAGATTCATGTCTTTGTGAGAATTTATGATATATCCATGTTTCCACTGCGTCTATATCTTATCTGACTATGGTCTGCCGCCGGATGTCTTGCTCTGGTGGGATTTCAGTGTCCTGCAATAAAATTACCGTAGAATTCAAACAGTTTAAACTGTCATCACAGTAAAGCTAAAACTCAATTCAATGATGTTACACCTTTTATAATATTTGCTGGTCTGCTTGTTTGGAGCATCTCTCAAAGAAGACAGTTATTATGTCAGGACAGAGGCCACTTGAACAGAACACACAGCTGTTGATTGGCCGTTACAGGGTTGGAACTGCCGCTCTCTCTAAGTTTTTGTTGAGTGACATGCTCTCCTCTGTCTGATGTCTTTGTCCTGCAGCTACCTGAAGCGTTTCAAGGTGATGAAAATTAAAGTTCTGCGTTCGTGGTGCAGACAGATCCTCAAAGGCCTTCACTTCCTGCACACCCGAGCTCCACCCATCATCCACAGAGACCTGAAATGCGACAACATCTTTATCACGGGGCCCACGGGCTCCGTGAAGATAGGGGACCTGGGGTTAGCCACATTAAAGAGGGCCTCCTTTGCCAAGAGTGTCATAGGTAAGAAGACGCATGTGCCCAGTGAAAACACAAATTCCTAACCTCTTGCATGCAGACATACCAGATGTAAAGTTTTAGGTTCTGTACACACCCCACACACCTACTGTAGATTAACTTTGCTGCTTCTAAAGGTTTGGTTGTTAAAGCATGCAGGTATTTGTAACACACACCAGTTAGTCTGCTGGTAAGAAAGGATTAAGCTGTCTGGAGATGTGACGGCTACATACACACACACCAAAGATACGCCACACACACCAAAGATACGCCACACACACACACACACACACACACACACACACACACACACACCCTGCATATGATACACAAGTGAAAGTGTCTGTTCTGCTCCATGTAATAACTTGGCTGCCTTTCAGTATTCCAGTTGACCACAGGTATTCTGGTATTCTGGTTCACACATTTTCTTCACACACAGTACATGAATGCACATACTCTCATGCACTTTGGGCAAGAATGAGATGCTTAGTAAATCTCACAGCTGCTTTGTAGTAATTAGGTAAACCTCAAGTATGAAGACATCCACACTCAACAAACATTACTAGGCTACTATGTAGTACCTATATGGTGTGTTTGTAGCTTGTTTACTTAAATCTCATGGTGTGGAAGTATTGTGCCGTATGGCTGGTTAGCAAGAAAATACATGTAATGGAACCATCAGAATCTAAACAAGTATACAAATATTTGTTTTTATTCAGGACAGATTATATTCTATCTATGTTACTGCAAGTTGTAGAGACATTCCCACATGTGGAAACACTTAAAACAGCCAATTTAACACTTCATTTAACTCTCTCCATAGCAATGATGATCTATAGTTTGTGTTTCTTAGAGGGAAAAATAAAATAAAGAAATTCCTAATTACAGGACCTTAGATGTGCAGTATGGTGACTGAGTGATCAAAGTTATCAGTAGAATGCGAAATATCATTGTTTTTCCTCTCCTCTCCTTTTCATCAGGTACCCCAGAGTTTATGGCTCCAGAGATGTATGAAGAGAAATATGATGAATCTGTAGACGTCTATGCCTTCGGGATGTGTATGCTGGAGATGGCTACCTCAGAGTACCCCTACTCTGAATGTCAAAATGCTGCCCAGATCTACAGGCGGGTTACTAGTGTAAGTCTGACTCACCTGTGCAGTGCCTGTATGACAGAAAGAGTGAAATGATTTTTCTTTGGAATGCCTCTGTTCTGCACGCTGATACTGTGGACACGCCAAGTTTTGACATTCATGTGGTGTATCTAAAAGCCACGTTTGTCTTTTTTGTATCTAATCTACATCCTCCTCCACCCGGCTCTCTCTGCCACTCCCTCCCCACACTTGTTTACTGACTATATTAATAAGTTTGGCATGAGCTGCAGGAGATTCAGTCATATGACAGTGTTTTTGCACTGATTAGTCTCTCTCTTGTTCTCTAGCCCTCCCCACCTCTACTTTGCAAAATAAAAAAAAAATAACAGACGCACTAGAAGAACAAATCTTTGACTGCATTTTTTTCTCCACCACTAGAGAGCAGTACTGAGAAAACCTTGTCATGTCAGGCCAAATTTAATGTAAAGCAGTTTTTTTTTTTTTTTGGTCTTGGGCAAAACACTCGTTGGCCACATTCATTGGCCAAAGATATTGTTCTCACTGAGTTCAAAACAACTGCAGGGTAAAAAGAAAAATCACATTTTCAGCCAAAGAAATATCTTGCACGAAAACAAAAAATGAAATCAAATTTCTTTCTTGTCAATGTTCAGAAAGGCTCCAAAAGGCCTCTCCAGCACAACCGCTCACAAACTATATCAGCAAATCTCAATTTTTCTGGTGGATCTCTTTATTGACAGACAAAAAGCCTCTTGCGTCAACCCATCTGACTGATATGCTCCTAATTCCCCTTTAGTTTTTGTAACATTTCCAGACTGAGCTGAAATTTAGATGACAGTTGGCTGGAAACACTGAGAGTAAAAAAATAAAAAATAAGACAAAAAAACAGACAGAGAGGACAACAGATGCAATCATGGGCTTTTTTTAAATTAAGTGCTGCTGAGGTCATCACCCAACACACACACACACACAGATGCAAGCTGTCTCCCTCCTTTCCTCAGGGGACTGAGTTCAGCTCTGTGGAGGCTGACAGTGATGGTTAATGGACCATTGGAATTTACTAGAAATCTCTCTCTCTTTTCTCTGTCTACCCTTCTGTTGTTCCTCTTTTCTCTCTTTTCTCTCTCTCTCCTATCACATCTCTTATTTCAGCTCGGTAAGCTTTATTTGAAACACCAAATCATTTTTATGTTACTGAAACAGTGCAAAAGAGAAAAGATGCTCAAGAAACGCGTGGGCACTTTTTACTTACTCGGTCGGTTAAATGCAATTTTTGCAATAGCACTCATTCCAAACAGAGGAAGGATTAACACCAGTCTCCTAAACAACAGAAATGCAGTGCTATTTATAGCTTACAGATGAGTGCAACATCCCCTTCAGCTAAAGCAAGCGCTGCTGTTACCTCTGGTAGTCGAGTCTTAACATTCAAATTTAATGGTAACTTAAGACACACGCTGGCAGCACTGGAATTTTTCCTTTTAATTTGTATACCAGAAATGAATACTGTGCTGAGTACAGTGTTAATTAATCTGTTCCAGACATGACCCTACCTCTACTTCACTGACATTATTTTAGACAATGATAATCAGACAAGGGCTGTAGTGATTAGTCTTGATAAATGTTATATTTGAAGTATGGTTATTTAAATTCTTGTGGTCACTCCATATGCTTTAATGTTCCAGTGCTTCAGTATTCAGTAATGGAACTCAGTGTCAATCCATACCATCTGTCTGCCTGTCTCTGGATCTCTCAATTCAATTTACAAAGCTTTATGGACAGAATAAATTCAGATAGTATATTTAAATCTGTGTGTCTGTCAGGTCCTCCCCTCTCCTTCCATATTCCTTCCTCTCACTCACACAAAAAAATGAAATTTCTTTCCCAATTTAATTAAACCATATTTGATTATCTTAGTGACCTCAGCCTCTGGGTTCACAACTCTGTGTGTGATGTGTTTGAGTGACAACTTAATAGTAGTAATCTCATCTACTGGAAGTACAGAGCATTTTTGCCCAGATTGTTGTTGTATTCATTCAGCAAAATCTTTAGTCAAACAGCTAACTTCAGTTGTCTGTAATCGTTATTGTCACAGACAACACACACACACACACACACACACACACACACACACACACACACACACGCGCACACACACACACACACACACACATGCATACACATGCACAAACTTGTGACAACCCCAGGATGCCCTAGTCACCTGCTTCCTTTAATTTTGCTGCCTAATCCGTGCTTCCAGCTTTCCACCGTTCATTGCTCCCTCTGTCTCTCCTCAGTTAACCCTTCAAGTTTCAACACCAGTTTATTGTAAATGAGTTATCGAGCAGTTATGAAACAGTTACCTGGTAATTTGGCATGTTTCCGTCTTCTCAGCTCACAGGATCTGTTGTTCCATTCAAATTATTTTAGGAACTTTTGCAGTAAAAAAAATTTCAGACTCTCACGTTGTCACCAACTGAATCTGAATTGGCTGCTTGATCTGTCAGTTGACTGGTGGTCGGGGCTCCTTAAGGGGTCACAGGATAAAATTACTGAGGCGTTGTCGATTAACGGGAAAGGCAAGCGGAAAATATTTATGCTACACAAAATTATATTCATGTGAATTAGTGGGTAATTTTTAATTAATTTATCATTTTAATGGCGTCACAAGCTAAACAGTTTGGGAATTGGCCTAGCGTGTGCAACAAAGTGAAAATGCACTTCAATAAACATTTTAACTGCATATATAGTTTATATTTTCATTGAAATATTTCACTTTTTTGTATAATTCTTATAGGATCTGAGGTCCTTTGTATTATCCTGTATGACTGAAAGGCTGAGAGAGCCAGGATTGTGTAGATATTCTTTAAGGCTCATCCTCTAATACCTTGACATACAATGTTGTTGACGTGCTTCATGGTCCCTCTCCTTCGGGAACATTCCTTACCTCCAGTCAACCTTGTTAAACTAAAGTCTAGCTTTCTCTAACTCTTTCTCTCTCTTTCTCTCTCTCTCTCTCTCTCTCTCTCTCTCTCTCTCTCTCTGTCCCTCTCCCTCATCCTCCCTTCTTCTGTCAGACTTAATACCATTACTTCCTCCATCAGTCCTAATGTTGTTTGGTCCGGGAATCTAAGTGTGTGTGAGGGAGGGAGAGAGGGAGGGAGAGGGAGAGAGGGAGAGAGAGAGGGAGAGAGAGAGAGAGAGAGAGAGGGAGAGAGAGAGAGAGAGAGAGAGAGAGAGAGAGAGAGAGATGGGGGTTCTTATGTAATGGTGAACTGGGGGGGGGGGTTGCAGGAGAGAAACAGGCCAAGAAAGTAAAGGAGGAAGGGACGAGGCTGGAGGAAAGAGCAGAGGGAGGTGGTCATTTGCTGGCACAAACAGGTTGAGATAAACAGTCAGTCCATCTGTCTGGCAAGCAGTGACTTTAGACTAAAAACTTTTTTCAAAGACATCTGTCAGTCAAACAACTCTCCAATCCACTTGTCTGAGTACTTCCTTGGTAAGTTTTTGCCCTTTATTTGATCATCTATCATTCCACCAAACTATCATTTAGCCATTTTATAGTGACCCAGCCAACAAGTCATTTAGTTATAGTTACTGTGTTGTCTCTTTTACTTTTGGTTGCTCTTTTCTTTTCCTGCTTTTCATTGCTTTTGATCTGCAATCATATTTTATGAGTTAGTTTGTGCATTTATACTTGATATATCTGTTAGAAAAAGTTAAAAAGTTTTCATTTGAGTTAAATTTTTGTGTGTTGGAGTGATTATTTCACCTACATTTCAGGAGAGCTCTATCAGCTCAGAAAGTGATGATGGACCAGAAAGTTTATTGACATTTTATATGTCCATGCAGGTGTTTGACAGATTGAATGAATGTTTCCTGGAGTATTTTATTGTCACTTGCCCCTCTTTCTTTATTCAGATTTTAGGTTCCGACCCCTACTTGTTCCTCTTTGCCTCAGTCTCTATTTTGTTCCTCCATTAACAGTGTTTGAACAAATGTGCTGGTTGTTAAGATGCCTTGTGGTGAGCTGTGTAGTTGAACTTCTGTTCAGTGGGAGGCTTCTGAATGGTGGACCCATAATTTAATGTGCCTGTAGAGGTTCCTTGGCCACAGTCATACACTTTTTTGGCACTTGAAAGTAACCTCATTTCTCATAGCATCAGTCAGCACTTAAACCCTGCATCGCACTGTGCTGCGTCATGCTAACAGGCTGTTTTATATTTTGTCTTTTACCTGTTTTTAGTGCCTTTACTAAAAAAGACAGAGTGGGTTCTGGCTGATGGCTTTTTATTAGTGTTATTCTTCAAAATGTATTTTAGTATTCTTCAATGGCTCTGAAAGGTTGTGTTTAATTATTTATTCCTGAGAAGTCATGCATTTGCATTTATGTGGGAATTAACCCTGGACAAAACTATCACTGGACAGGCCTACAAAGTTAAACTTTATACAACCCTGTTACAGCAATATATTCTATTAGTATGACTTGTTAATTTGGATTACAATGTGTATTTCACAGATTTACTACAGTTTAATTGAATTAACAACAGTAAATGTTGCAGTATATAATAAGAAATTGGCATCCATCTTTAGTTTCATTTGTTAATTCATTCCTGTATTTTATTTGTCCTGTTTTTTATGTTCCTATATTGGAAAGTAATATTTTCTTGTGCATAATTTTATTCTGCATTAGATACAGAGACAAAAACAAAAACAACAAATCCATTGTAAATTCTGGAACAAAATGACCTTCAGGGCTTCAGAGAATGAATTACAGCACATGTATGTACAGTATTTTTGTGTGTGTTCAGAGATGGCAGGCTAGGTTAAATCTCTCCTGTGTACAAGTGACAAAGAGCAAATCTGTGTTTTAGTTCTTTCCAAACTCCAGCAAGTTTGTCTTCCCTTCTGTTAGTCTCCTTGTCTTTCTCTAAAAACTTCCTTGCCTTCACTGTGCTTTTCTCTTTGTGTGATTTTGCAGGGAGTGAAGCCTGGCAGTTTTGACAAGGTAGCCATTCCTGAGGTGAAGGAAATTATAGAGGGTTGCATAAGAACAAACAAGGATGAGAGGTGAGTCACACAAACACAAACTGGCAACGCCAAATCTGGATCTGTTGACATATAGCGATTTCTTTTGGATTTGTATTTCTGGAGGTCCTGTAGGCTTTCATCATATTTTTGGATTCACACAGAATATCTGCATTATGTCTCTAAAAATAAAATGACGTGGATCATGCTACCATCACTACACCCAGGAATGTTTGATGGTAGAATTCAAATGAGTTTTATGATTGAATTATATTGTACACTAGAAAGACTGAACAGTAAAATCCTCTTTTCTCTAAATCCTGTTCTAACTCACAGCTTCTTGGTCAGAAATAAAAAGTGCTCTGTTCTCTCTCCACATGCCGTAGCTCTGCCAAAAATATTCACCATAGCCTCTCGTCTACTTCTTTAGAAACTTGACCAAAGCTAAACCTTCTCCCTCTCTTGCACTCTCTCTCCTTTTATCTTCTTTTTACTTATTGTACAAATCCAGTTACCCTGGTCTTTTTGTAAAGAACAGTCATCTGATTCATTGTCTGTCACCAGCAACATTGGTGTTCAGTTTTAGGATTTCTTAGGGGTTTTTTTTCTACAAGAGCCATTAGCAGCTCACAGCCCACAAACTAAATGACACAATGTAAAATATATGTGGAAGGCTGTCTTTGGGCTAAATGTTGTCAACATGTTTTGATTCCCAGCAGATTAATGAAACACCATGTCTCTCCTGTTAGCTTATAAGTTGGACATTGGCTCACAAGGCATTTGCAGTCTTCTTATCTTTCAGTCTCCATCCATGGCTCTTTCCCACATTTATCCTCTGTCCTAAATCGATGTCTTTTTCGCTCTTGTTCCTGTAGGTATGCCATAAAGATCCTGTTGAACCATGCATTCTTCCAGGAGGACACAGGGGTCAGGGTTGAACTGGCAGAGGAGGATGATGGGGAAATGATCGCCATTAAACTTTGGCTCAGGATAGAAGACGTCAAGAAGCTCAAAGGCAAAGAATTATTTTATTTCACCATCTGATTAAAGTCTTATATATATATAAATATATATGAAAGACATTTTAATAGGAATATCTTTTGTCATTCCTAAAGTCTTGGCCAAAGTCAGTGCCATTGTAAAACACCTAATAAACACATACTTAAACTCTTTTGTCCTGATTTAGCAAATATTAATGTGTATCACCTTTTTTTAGCTGTTGAAAAATCACAATTTAACTATTGAAAAATCAAAGCACTTATTTTGTTTAATAAAATTATGTTTACACTATAGATTTTATTAGTAACAGACAGCCAGCTGCCGGACCAGCAACCTATTCATTATTTGTTTTTAGGCAAATACAAAGACAACGAAGCCATCGAGTTCTCTTTTGACCTGAACAAGGACGTCCCTGAAGATGTGGCCCAGGAAATGGTAAGTGTGAAGGAGGAGAGAATTCAATGGAGGGATGAATGGTGGGAGGGAAGTAATCAAAAGAGAATAGACTGAAGGCAAGGATATTGGATAGAAAGAACTGTATGGTAAGAAGAGATAGATGTTTGCTAATGAGAGTATCTGTCCCCTCAGGTTGAGTCTGGATACGTTGCTGAGGGTGACCATAAGACCATGGCCAAGGCTATCAAGGACCGTGTGTCTCTGATCCGAAGGAAGAGAGAACAGAGGCAGCTGGTACGAGAGGAACAGGAGAAGAGAAAACTGGAGGCAGAACAGCTACAACAGCTGCAACAACAACAACAACAGCAACAACAACAACAACAGCAACAACAACAACAACAACAACATCAACAGCATCAACAGCAACAAGAAACACTCAAAACTTCACACACACAGGTTTGTAGAATTTGTTTGGAAGTCAGTTTGTTCGTATATTTTACCTTTTGTGAGATTGATTTGATGTTGGAAAAACAGACTGATCAGGAGTTAGTAAGGATGTTTTTTCAAAGTTTGTTAAGTTTGTAAGAAAACAACGACAACAAATGATTTAGCCCTACGCATTTATCACAAGATCAAATTTAGTGCCATTTTCCCCGGGCACTCGCATAGTCCTTATTCTAGCTGTGATATTCTATATTTGAATGTTGACTTGTGTACATTGGGAGCATGTAATATGTGTAATGTAAAAAAAATTGAGTTTTTTTCTGTTTTGCTTCCTTTAGTTTAACCTTAGCTTGTGTGTGTTTACAGGCGGAGGCAGAAGAGACTGAAGTAGAGCAGCAGCAGCTTCACTATCAACAGACCGGCATCTCACACACATGTAAGACATACTGCAAGCAGCAGTCGCAGTAAATACAGTAGACCTCTGCATTGTTATATCCTGTATATGTATTTCTACCCGTGCAGACCCTTGAATTCTTTAACACATGGCCTTGAGATGATCAAGTCTGTGACCTGATGAGTTTTTATTAACACATAAGACCATATTTAAAAAAAAAAAAAAACAATTAGTATGTATTTTAATTACATCTTATTTCTATGTTTGAGTCATAAGAACAGTAGTTATGAAAATGTGTTTCAAGTTGTTTTGATATTTATATATTAAGCATATGTAATGTATGATTTAAAGCCGGGTTAGGCAGAAATCGAGAAAAGCCGGAATTTGAAGATACAGCCGCCCTCCTCCAGCTCTCCACTCACGTAACACAAGCAACACAGCTGCAGCCGTGAGCCTTTCGCTACTGTTAGCAGAAGGCTAAACTATTAGGAACATTATGCATATCTACTCATCGCCTGCTTTCATGGTAAATCTACCTACACAACAACATACATGAGAATGAAGTTAGCAGCCCGTTACCTGTCCATCCCTGAAATTTGATGTTTTTTGCCCATTTAAGCCAAAAAAATTGGCGTATATATCTAACAAAACATTTTATGGCAGTGAGGTCCATAAGTTGTACCCTTTATGAACAACCTGTGCTTGACTGTGGCCTGTGCATTTTGTCAAACCAGCAGAAAAATCACTTGGATATGAAGTGTATGAATGGAGATATGAATGTGTTTAGGTTATTAGACTCTAGAGATGTATTAGCATGATGAGGGAGGGGGGAAACAGTTACCCTCCTGATATCTTAACATTTTTCTCTCTTAGCTGAAGGAGCTATGGACAGCGGCCAGGGTTCCTCGGTTTTCTCTTCAGACTCCCCCCACCTCGGTCAGCTGACTATGTCGTACAGCTGCCCCCCTTCCACCCAGCCCCCCTCCCAGCCTCAGACCCCTTATCCCTCCACCCCCTCTGCTACCCCGCAGCAACACCCAGGCTACGCCCAGCTGCCACAGCCAATGGTGAGTTGTGATGTCGTCCAGATGTGAGACTATGCACGTGTAGCTTTTCATTTGCACTTTTGAACACATGTATGCGTGGTGCCGTGTTCACAGATGTGCTGAAAATGACTCATCAGTTTGAAGTGAGCGCTGCATCATGTTTTGGAGTGGGAGTGAGTTGGAATGATTGCAGTTGTGTGTTGAACGCAATACATGAGAGCATGCTGGTGATTGGTTTTTATTTGGAGATGATGACCTTTGACCTGGAGCAGCAGAGTACCAGAGGTTACTCAGTGAGGCATGTCACCTGTGGTATTGTGCAGATTTGTCAAACACAATATTTTAGCCATTTAGACAATGAGTTATAACGCAGTCTGATATTTATTTAAATCTTCAGGCATCTACAGTGTAATTGAGCTAGTCCGTCAATCACTTATTTACAGTATGCCATCCATTCAGTTTCTGTTGAGTTTCATCACAGAAATCATCATTCACTGCGTCTTTAGCCTCAAGATGTATCTCTGTCCCTAAGTCCTGCTGTTATCAGCCAGTTACCTCTTTCTTTCTCCTTCCCTCAAACCTCATACTGATGTTAAAATCCATTTTTCTTTATGGTCCCTCATCTATGCACCTGCATCTGTTGTTTATTCAGTTTCTATTCATTTTGTTATAATTGTTATGTTGTATATTTCTTTGTTTTGATATTTTTTAAATTGTTTCATACATTGATATTTGCTTGGATACATATCAACCCACACTTCGACTCTTTATGGCCCATGGATATTTTTATGTACCTTCTTTCATTCACTCAGGGAAAGTCTCCTGAGCATATTTTCTATTTTAACCATAATCTTGGTGACCTTTTAGCTGCCCTGACAAATTCCTTATTCAATGGCACCTTATAAGTAGTTGCTAATGGAGAGGCGAATATTTCTCATTTAATTTTCCACACAAGACCTTTCCATCTGGTGACCTTTTGGCTACAAATATTGTTCCAGAATACCAGCACCCACACTGACTGATTTATTGTTGAGCTGGATGATCATTCCATTTGTAGGCTGATTGAATAATTCAATTACGTTTTTTTTTTTTTTTTTTTTAGATATGTCTTTGAAGCAACACAACATTTCTTAATAGATTTATTTCCTCATCAGATATCATTTCTTGGAGCCAGCAGACTTGGTTTATTGTATTAAATAACAACTTAATGATTTATTTGGATAATCATCCTTCCTTATGCAATGTTGTGTTTATTTATTTTTTATTTTGTTTTAAATGATATTGACGTTTCTTTTGTCATTGTTGTGTTTCAGTTTGTCTTTCATTTGGTCATAAGAATTTATGAGTCTTTGTCAGCACATTTTGCCCCGTTAAGAAATTTGCTTTTGGAAAGATTTAAACTTTCTCTAACAACATCACTGGTGCATTGACCTTCCCTAAGAGAATTATTTTCTCTCTAAATCTTTTAATAATTAAGTAGTTGTTATCTTGCTTCCTAATTTATTCTTATTATAATTATGGAACATAACATCAAGTATTTTTTTTAACACAAAATTGAAGGTCAAGACTGTAACTATTTCTTTGGTAACTTTTTTTCAGTCACATAGTTGATTTTTTTTTTGTGCGTTTTCTTCACTTAATCTCTGAATTTTCATGTTCATCCTGTTACTGGTGTTTTCTGTTTAAGTAATTTTTTGTATTTTATTTTCTTTGTGTTTGTTTTTCATGTTGATCCCACCCTTTTCCATCACCGCTCCCTGTACAGCCTGCATCACGCCTTCGTCGAAGTCGTAGCATGTCCGTTTGCGTCCCCCCCTCCTCCTACTCCTTTTCCCATGCTCCTCCGCCCCTTGCAGTTCCTCCAAAGCAGCCCTCCACCCCTCCTCCAGATCTGTCCTCTTCGTCCTCCTACATCAACACCTCCCCCTGCATGCCTCTCGCTGCTGAGAGGGATACATTCGCTGGGCGCCTCTCCAAAGCCCTGGAGACAGTCCTACCCCTTCACTCTGTCTCCTCTGTGCCCAGGGCCAGGCAGCGGAGGGCCAGCCTACCTGCCCTGTTCTCCACCCCTGTAGGTTCACAATCTTAATCACCAGGAGGCAGAGGTGGTGAGAACCAGAGAGGAAGAAAGAGAGAGAAAGATGAAGGGCATGGGCCACACTGGTGTCTGAAATTAGAGATAAAAAGACTGCTAAAAAAACTTTTTTTTTCATTCATTATGAGAGTGCCCATTGTCGCTGTAAATGGAAACCCGTGACAAATTAAATGTACTATTCAAGTACCAATTATTTGTTCTAACTGATGGATGACACAACCACATAGAATCGGAAATTTAATTTATTTGTGAGTTAATTAAAAGTGCAAGTTAAGAAGCTGGAGCAAAACATTTTGAACTTGTTTAGTAAAACTGTGGCATTCCTAGTCCCCTTTACTGAATATTGATACAGTGTGTAGTCTTCTATAATGAGAGCGAACTATGGAGCAATGACGTTTAAACTGTGTAGGATGAGCCGTTACTGTAATCTAATTGTACAAGATTAAATCAGTCAGATTAACTATATTCTAAATTTAAGGCATTCTAAGTGGCACCTGTGTGAGTAAGTAGATTAATATGACCTCAATCCTTCAGACACTGCTGTGAGTCTGTTGTTCTACCCATCCATTTATCCATCTTTCCCTCTCTTTCTCCCCCTCTCTCTCTCCCTCTAATAGACCACCTTGTGATTATACTGAATACAGAATGACTTTCTTGACCCTTAACTTCACTCTAAGATACAAATGCCTAATATCCTGTGCATCTGCCATCAGGAGCTGCTCATTTGGCAGCCAAAATTATTAAAATTGTCGTTTTCAAGGGGAAATTAGTGTAAAATATTAGCCATTAGAAAGTTGCTTTATCCGAGATGTATAGAAACAATTAAGAATAAATGACATGGCTTATACACTGGAACAGGTGCCAGGTTTAGTAGCACTTTTTTTTCTGTGCTAAAAGCTGCCGGAGCCTTCTCTCTTGCCTTCTCAGTCTGTTTCTGTAGGTATTTTTTGGGCATGAAGATGTACATGCAAAAATGCATGTTGCACATGCCATAACCCTCAGGAAACATTGATCCTTTTTGGACTGGCAAAGAAAAAAAATATCAGCGTCACACCATTAATCAGTCATTCTGCTCTCTCAAAATTAGAATCAGCTAGTTAAAATAAACCTATTTCTAGTGTCTATTCTTGGATGACATGTGTAAAACATTTATAAAAACATTCTGCATCCAAATCCCTCATTCAGATTTTGTCTCAAAAGCAAAATGGAAGCAACTTATCTGTATGCTTGGTCAAAGTGACGTAGACCCATGCCTTGAATTATTTATATATATATATTTTGATCCATTTGATTGAAGTTGCTGGCTGCAGCTGCTCAGTTAACAGGTCAGCAGAAGTTTGCAGGGACAAGATGAAAGTGCAGATGCGTCAGGATATTGTTGATCTTAGAGGCAGCATTTGGCCTCTCCTGTCTTTGCATTTATGTCTCCTCTTTCTATCTATCTGTGAGCTATCAGTGTGTGTGTGTCTCTCTTTCTGTTTTGTCTTTGTGTTGTCACTTGTTCTGTCAGCCTGTTGTAACCAGCTTTGTATCTTTACATTACAAAATTTCTTCATCTCATTACATCTTTCTACAGTTTTCCGGTATATTCTGTCCTGTGTTAACCACATCATTTTGTTTCTAGTGTGTAGAAAGAATATATGTCATTTTTTCTCTTTGTATTGTTTTGGAAGGATGCTCTTTTTGACTATTTGACTATTTTCTCCATTCCATATGGGCCTTTGCTGTGGTTCTCTCTCTCATTCTCTGGGTTTCATTCTTAAATCCATTGTATCTCATTGTCGCAGCAGCATTCAATGCCACACCCCTACAGCGGAGGAACAAGCGCAGGAGGAGGAGCAGGAGGGAGCATTCCCCTCCCAACTCTCCCTGACCCCCCTACTATTTTCTTCCCCTCCATCCCTGAGCGTCCCATTTCCTTCTCGCCTCCACCCACTGGGCCTCCAAAGGCCTACAACACCCAGCGACGCAAGAGTACGTCCATTCTCGAGGCACACACCCGACATTTCCAGCCTGCCTACCCTCGCTATGGGAGCAGCCTGCACCCCTTTTCTGGGATGGAGGGTGTTGAGACCCCCTCTCTGTTTATGATAAATCCTGGTTTTGCAGCAGCTGCTCAAAGACTTGGCGTTGCGGAGCCGCTGCACCTCCCAGGACAATCTGACCCGAGTTTGTACGGCTATAAAGACATGAGAGCAGAGCATGAGGAAGCAGTGCGGAGATTAAGTCTAAATCAAGCTGCCTTACTGGACCATTATGAAGCAATGGCCTATGGAGGATACCCAATGACTGCACACCAGCTTGGTCACTTGAGTTTCCATCAGCAGAGGCAAGCAGCAGCTGCTGCTGCTAGTTTGGGTTTTGATCCTGGTCCTCCACCTCAACCAGGGTTCCTGCACCCTCACATCATGCAAAGAATGAGTGCACACAGTCCAATCCCTCCACCCTTACCTCCCATGAGTGCCTCCACTGGTGGCTCTGTTTCTTCTTCATCATCTGAGGGCTGCTATCCTCCACCACAGCATGCTTCCCCATCTGCCTTTCCTATTTCTGCACCTCCAGTAATGTCTGACGCCCCACCATCTACTGGAAGTGTTTTTGAGTTCCATTTAGCTGCCGCTGCCGCTGCTGCAGCTGCTGCTGGAGACCCAAGCCTCCTGGCATCCAGACTTTACCGGGCCCGAAGAAGCTCCATGGACCTCCCTCTGGAGGACAACACTGGAACTGGATCAAGTGGTTCAGGCACGTACAGCCGTCTCCAGCCGGTGACAGAAGAGCTGTACTCTTATGTCAGTCCTGAGCTCCCCTTACCTCCAGGAAGCCTTCTTCTTCACCACACAGGTGTAACCATAAAGGACAGAAGCCCAGAACCTTCTAGTGACTCTTTGGCCTCCTCTGACGCAGGAGAGTTCCAGTCACCCCCTCCCCCACCGCTCCTCCCCACATTTGACTCCTCAGCCGCTCAGTCCATCCCTCATTCATCCATCACTGCGCTCTACGATTCATCAGGGGGAGTGCATCCCATAGATCCCCAGGGACATCCACCCTCCATGCAGAGCTTTCTCCCTCCCACCCCATCCTCCGAGCTCCCACTTGGGGGAGCATCATCAAATCATCTGGAGTCTCTGATCCAGAGCGCCTGGGCCCGGCATGGAGGGGTGGTACCTTCCCAACCCGACATGACATACCATGAGTCACTGCTGGCCATGCAGGCCGCTAACCCCACTCTGGTACTGAGTTTAGACCTTAAAAACATCCCTAGACCCCTGGGTCAATTGCTATTGTAAATTACATAGTTGCTTTTTTAGCAAATGTTTGCCATGAGCTGCCAATTGATGGATATATTGTAATTGCTATATTAGGTTATTCTGTGCTCTTTCTGTCTTCTTTGATTGCAAATTTTATCAATTGCATCGGTTGAAAATTTTATAATCATGGCGACTGACCTCTAACATTGTGAAGACAGTTAATGCATTCATTTTCTTCCCCCACCTTGTGCCAGTAAGGTCATTTACCAGTCTGCAATTTTGAAATATGAAACTTTAGAATAGTAGAATAATTAAAAATGTAAACCATCAGGTAAAATGAATCATTCTAGAAAAAGTACCATTAGTTAATTTATAATAGTAATTTGACCCAGAGGCAGTCACACCAGTCCCTGTTGTTTTTATACATTACCCACCCAGGAGCCCAGTCTTTGGTTGTGATTTTAACCCCCTCCAGTCCCATCAAGGCCACAGAGAGAGTCTCATGGTCTGCCTTCATAATGTCCCATTATTCATTCCTTGACAGTGTTTGCTTATAGAAGAAGAATTTAGAGACATGTTTGTCAGCGGCTTGACTTTTGTCAGCGCTACCTCAGTAAGGACTTACACAGACAGGCACCACCCAGATGTGCACCACCCAGAGCACATCTGGGAAAGACCAAGACCAGAAACATTTGATTTGAAGTCCAAAACATGAATCATTATTGTCAGTCAAATAATAATTAACTTAAAAAGCGACATTCAGAAGGTAGTCTTTGAGACACTCTCCAGTGTATAAGCTTTATAAGCAAACAGTCTAAGCCCCTCTTTTGTGTCTTTATGTTGTGTATTTCATTTATTTGTCAATATGAGTAAGTAATATTTTGTGTGTATGTTCATATATGAATGTATATGAGAAATGTGTGTTTGTGCAGGTATACTGTATGTATGGTATACTCTGGATTTACTCGTACAAATCCAAAGTCCATTTGATGGAAAGATCAGCATAACTGCCACTTGACAAGCATTTTATATGTAAAAACTATCTAATCTATATACTGTAGACATCTACACACTGAATAGTTAGTTATGAATCTACAATGAATTTTAATAAATCATTGAGCTATAATAAGGCTTGTGAGACTTTGTTGATTTGTACGGACAAACACACAGAAACATACAACAAAACTGAGGGGGCTTAGACAAACCTGGCGATGTAACCGTGCAGAGAGACATTTTATTTGTGTATTTTAGATTCTTTCTTTTGAGTTGTGTTGTAATTGCTGATCTTGGCTTCAAGTCATTTCTTTATTTTAGCATATTATGTTGCCATTTCCTGTTCAGACTGGAAATCAACTTCCCATACAGGGTTCAAAGGTTACAGTTGAAATTCATTAAACCCTTAGAATGCTGATATTATCATAATACTATGTTTACTTTGAACCACTTAGGATCACTGTCCTTTCTTTTCATTTCTTCAATCTTTGTTTTCTGTCTTTTGTTTCATGATATTTATCTTCAGTTCTTGATCTTTCTATACATTTGATTTATTCAGTTTCTGTGCTGTGAAATTTATGTGACTGCCTATGATGTTAGAAAAAGGTAGGTGGAAGTATGTGTGGTGCAACTATACTTAATTGTAAGCTCCCACCAAACTGTGAGGATGAGCTTCATGACAAGTATAATGTTGCATACAACCTTCTAAGGGTTAAGTGAGATCGGTTATAACTGCCTGTATCCTGTAGTCAGTGTTGTAGATCATTAATAAAATTCAGGTAGAATAAGTACAGCTCTGTACGACTTGATGTTCACGAGAAATGGACCAGGATCAAAAATCAAATGCAAATGAATTGAACCTTTCTGGAAAGAGAAAGGAAACATATACAAGATTTTATTTTAATAATTAATTTGTACGACATTTTAAACCAGAACCTGATAAAGGACTCTTGTGAAAATAAATTTCAGAGTGTTTTAGGATAGATCATAAAGTGATCTGAGGGATCTAAGCTTTCTTTAGTAATTTTATCAGGTAATGTGGCATCTGCCACTGAAATCAAACATGACTCAAGTACCAAATATTATTGTACCTTGGTCTCTAAAAATGCCTTTGTTTGAGAAAATGGCAATAAGAGGTTTGAAATCTTCAATCTTCATCTTTAAGTTCAATATTCCAAGTTTAATGTCTGGTGTCCAGCTTCTACTCTGTGCTTCAATGATTGTGTAACAGCCACTTATTATTACTGCCAATCACGTAGGGCCTGACCTGCATGTGAAAAAAACCCTGTACTTACACCCGGCCTAACCCCAGTACAATGCCCGTACTGTTCATGCTACACTACAAGCTGTGTGTATGTGCATATACATACAGTAAGTGCTGGTGTGCATATATCTGTTGCCGGACAGATACATATGTGTTGTCGTGTCTGCGTGCATGTGTGCATACACAAGAAGAAAATCTAGACTAAAAACTGATCACTAGAGAAGAGACTGCAGAAGTACCTTGTGTTTGCACTCATGTACAGTTTCTGATCCGAAAAGCTATAAACATGTTTTGACTTTTTTTTTTCTCTCTCTCTCCTTGTTTCCAATCTCCTCTTGATTTCTCACCTTTGCCCCCCATCGTTTCACATCGTGCAACGTCTCCTCCTCTCTGTCCATCTTTCTGTCTTTCTTTGTCTTAATCTGTTTCTAAGCAGCAGATTCAGACTTCCACCCCCCAGCCCACAGTGGGAACCCCCCTAGTCCCTTCCAGCTCCCAGCCAGCTCCCCCTGGGACCTCCCAACAAGTAAGACTACAAGAAAAACAACAGAAGGAAACCAGTAAATTCAAGTAACATTTTCTACATCCAGACTTTTTTTTTCACTTCTCTTCCCTTTTTCTCCTGACATTATCAGTTTTCACACATTTATGATCCCTTGATGTCTAAACCCCATAAAGATAAAAATAGATCCCACCCTATTTTTGTGCTTATACAGTAATGCCTTCTATGTCGGCTTTCTCTTTGAAGTTGTTGCCTTTGCCTCAAGGTAACCACTTCCACAGAGCTGGCACTTTGCCTGCAGTAATACCACAGTCTTTTTAAGAACTTTTTTGCCCCCAGCACACACCACTGTTATGAACTAATTGCAGCTTTAAACTGATTTGATTGAGCATGAAATTGGATGTTAATTGGAGATCAAATGTTTTTTGTCAGCGTAAGATAGAATGTAGTAATTTTTCTTTTTTTGAACAACTAAAACAGCCAATCCTATGTGTTATGTTCACCATGTTTACATAACAGTTGCGTTCCAAGCCTTTATATATCTTTATACATTTTATAAAAGATTTTTTGCTAATTTTGTGAGAGTGATATCATAACATTAATATCTCATTTAGGAACGTCTTCAGATTGTTATCTTGGTCAAGGTCAACAAATAAAAAGGGAATTATCAATAAAGAGGATGAAATAGAACTGAATGTATTGAAATGAAACTGATGTTCCCCAGCTGACATTTTACATATAATATTCTTCTTTTCATAACTGGGATTTGAGTTTATCTGGGTTATTATAAGCAGGACGTGATCGGGAACTGCTCCAGTTAAAAAAGGAACAAACCAAAAAAGGATGTTTATGTGCATGTAAATGTTTACATTTACCCTCACAAACTCTTTCTGTGTGTGTGTGTGTGTGTGTGTGTGTTTGTGTTTGTGTTTGTGTTTCTGTTTCTCACCAGGTCATTTCATCCAGTCAGAGTAGTACATCAATTCAGAGCCCTACGCACTCAACTCTGCCGCAGGCGCCTGCGCAGGTACAGCAATGCTTTTAATTTCATTATAAACGGAGCACAATACTCAATAAACACATTCCTAATGCGCTCAAGCTGGCACTAGTCCCTGGAACACATGTGCTGGACTGAATTCAGTATCTGCTATTTATGTCCGCATTCATCTTATTGACACACTTCCCTACCTACATGTTTATACATACAGTAATTACGCACATTTCTAAGCTGAAGTGACTCACACCACAGAGTTAATGTATGTTCCAAACATCTCTCTGTTGTTTTCCCATATATTTTACAGTAGAGGTATACATATGTGGGAACATGGAGGCCTCAGAGACAAATATGGACATGTACATACACAGACTTTTACACATACACAGTTTGTTGATTAGCTCCACATTCAGTGGAAACGTGGCAGCGCTACATAAAATTTTGAAATCTACCACTAAATTTATACATGGATGTTCAGATTCTCAGCAGGAGGATCTTTGGAGGTGCCTATATCAAATGGCTGGAGCCTCATGTACATGGTGTGTGGGGAAAAGGCTGACAAATATTCCTCACAATCAATGACATGTACACAGGCATAAATACACATAAATAAACAGATGACTTGTGGACAATAGTCTCTAAATGTCTCACAACTGATCAACACATCCTTTCACACACCAATCACACACCTTTTATTTGACTTTCTGCCCTTCAACCAGTTTGTTAATCATGTTACCAGTAAACAAATAGAAAAGAAATTCAAAGATCATGTTGTCATTCTTGTTCTAAGTGTAATTATTCCATGTTTTGCGCATCCTGAATTGGTTCTTTTCTCACTTTAAACTTATTCTTCAACTCAGTTTGTTTCTTCTATTTTTCTTTCCATTCTCTGGCTCGCTCATCGGCATGCTGCCTGTCTATCACCGGGTTTGTTTTAACGTGCCTACTTATGGGTCTGTATGCATGTATGTGTGTTTGTGTATTTAGTTGTGTGACCTCAGTCCGTCTCCCAGTATAGAACACCTTTATTTTCTGTACCAAGTTGCTCATCTAGCTCTGGTTCAGGTACAGTGATGTATCACAGTGTATGTGGGTGTGTAGGTGCCTGTGTGTCTGTCCTTATGTGTACCTGTGTGTTTGTATGTGTGTGTCTTAGTGAGTAATTATGTATCAACATGATTAGATTGGTGAATGTGTTTGACCTTGAACTGAATATTGATAGGCAAATGAATCCCTCTTTTTTTTTTTTTGATTTTTGGATATAGCTCTGCCTTGTGTTGACGCCCATAGTAGTTATCCTTTGTTCACCCAAAGATGTTCATATCAACCACCTGATTAAAGCTTAGGTAATATTTCAAGGATCAGAACTGATGGACAGTGAAAGGTTAATATGGGAAACAGTGGGGAAAAGAGGAATCTTGAAATGTGTATACATGAATGGTCCAGTCCAATATCCTGTATGGTGTGGTACTGAAGAAATATAAACAGTATCAGTGTCTTTAAGATTGTTGCCACTTTTATGGACAGAACACATTTTGTAAATTGAACTGTGAAGGAGCAGATACTTAAAATAAAAAAAATATTTCAGTCATGTAATGATTAGTGGGGGTTATAACAGCATCTTTTAAGTCAGTAGTGTATATAGAGTAGCAGAAACTTCTGGTTCCCAAAGGTAGATGTTTGAAGCATTTAGTGATTGACCACCTCAAGTAACAGAAATTCTGCACTCCTTGAAATACAATATTTATCTTTTGAGTTGATGTGCATTAATAGACAGTAAAAATAGTGTGTATGCTACTGAAGTGACTATAGCATGCAAAGTTTTGTTTAAAAGGCAGCAAATTCCAACACATTTGGAGGTTTTTGGTCACTTACCTTTTTTTGTATCTGCAAAATTGATTTTGACAATTTTTACTAGTATGTGCTCCAGTTGTTATTCTCTTAGAACCAGTGTTGTAATAATACTCTGCAACATAGAGAATACCAAGAACTTTTAATGCCTCCAGCAGAATGTAATGTAATGTCCCCCCAGCTTTAATTCTACCAACCTAGTGCAGACTAGCAAACTATTTATGTCCGTATTATCACCAAATCCTGACTTCTAAGGCATCGATTCATAGGACATTTTTTCCCGAAGTAAAGCAGGTGAGCTTAAAGACTAACTTCAGCACAGCTCTTTAAGTCACACTGTAAAGAAAGGTCTATATAGCCCTGTGTCCCCATGTGTTATATGGTATTGAAGAGTGTTGCCCATCTGCATTGCACAAACAATTTGCTTGGATTTGCACCATCTTCGACACTGTGCCGTACACTGTCTGTAGAAGTTTTATTTGTGGTTGCATGGTCTTAGACTGGTGTGTGTTTCACACGATTGTCATGTCACAAAGTTTGTTGTTTGAAGAGCTTGAGACGTTGTTATTAATAGACTTGATCTATGTTGTAGTTGTCTTACTCGGAAAACAGCTTGTTGAGGGTCTCACAGTCAAACGTGTCAGTAATGGGTCAGTGAACTATGGATGGCTCTTTCCTCTGGAGGCTTGATTTTAACATGATTTATTATTGTGATAAATGAAGACTCACAAGCTGACAGATCTGTTATCTGCTCTTTTTCAAGGCACATTCATCTTTTGATGTGAAGCCTTTATTGTATTTTAGACGAAACAACAGTCAAACTAAAGACCATCCTCAGCTCACTGTATCATTACCATGGTGATTGATTCTGTCTGTGCACAGCTGATCACTAGGCGGGTTTATCTACTTCGTCAGCTTCACTGTGACGTTGCTCCTTTCCTTTTCTCACTTTTTACCAACCCTCTCGCCTCATCTGCTCTCTCCGTCCCCCTTCATTTTCCTTTCTGCCTCTTCCTCTTCCTCTTTCATGCCCTTCCTCCTCTTCTCAGCCCAGTGTAACTCCGTCTACCTCTACCGTTTCCTTGGTGACGCACCCTTCTCCGTCACCATCCCTTCCTATTACCATGCCAACACCGGTCGTGGCTTCCCCACCTTCTCCTCTGCCACTCCCTGTTGGGGTGGTGCCTACTATTGTTTCCCCTCCTCCTCCCGTGCCCACATCTGTGCCTCAGCCATTGGCCACCGTGGTGCCAATCATCAGTGTAGTCACCGCCCCGCCTGATACTCCCATGGAAGCCCCTCCCCAGGTACTGGTTACAGACGGTCGAACCTACCAAGTGGATGTCATATCCCTGTTCAATGTACTCAAAGTTCAAAGTTAAATGCTTCAGGGTGCCGTGACTGGTCCCCAAACTTGATTTAAACCAGAGCATTGCTTCACACAAATTTTTTTTTCGTGGCGTCCCCTTCTCATTATAGGTAACTCAAAAAAATAGTAGTATCACCTTAATCAGTGGTTCTTAGCTCTGTTTAAAAACAAATATTTCCATCACTTGCTCTGACAGTCACTATTTCAGACTACACTATGTCTGGAAAGGCAACTGTTATGCCAGTCTTAACTGTAGTGTAACTGCATATTCAACATGGTTTTGAAAAGGTTATTTTTTATTTATTTATTGTTTTTTTATGGGTTTTTTTTAAAAAACATTTTTATGTTTGAAAACTTGCGCTGTGTTTTATGCAGTGGAACTGATAAGGTACAATTTTGATAACGGAAAGTAAAAAATTCTGCAGCATCCATTCTTAGGGCATCCCACTTGGATCCATATTTGCTCTCATTTGTCAAAGCAGTATTTGTCTACGTTGCATGTCATGTTCATAAATTTGAGTGATAATTAATGACGCACCAGTGGTAAACAATTTTTGTCTAATTTTATGATAGCTATGATTCATAGGTGGTTTCCAGCACATTTACTCAAAATAACCAGTTTGTCGCTTCGTGTTGAACAGTGGGTGTGGTTTAGTTTGAGTGTTGCAACATTGATTTGTTTATCAGTGAAAAAATCCACAATCAAGTAATGACTGTTTGAAAAGTTTCCTGGGTTGTTTGTGCAATGTCACTAAGCCAGGGAAAACATCTGTTAAAATTGGTGATTGGTCCACAATTAACTGGTGTTTAATAGAATCACTCTATCACTGTCTGCAGAGTCCAAGTGCCGGCCTTGGAACTCACTTGTTTTATTATTTTTAGGTCATCATTTATGGACCTTACCTATGAGACCAGGTTGCATGTGTTATTGGAGATACTGTATGCATCAAATATATGCAAGACAATTTATTTTCTGCTTTTTGGCAGTTCTTGCTTTGCTTCTTTTGTTCCATGCTCTAGTTTTAGTTGTTGTTCGACCCAGTTCCTATGTGATTTGTCTTAAGTCTGCTTTTCATATTTTAATTCAATTGAGTTGTTCTTACTCTAAAATCATGAAGGTATTGCTTGCAGTCTACTCAGGTTTCTCTCTTACTTGTGTCACACTTTGCTTGTATTTCATGCTTTCATGCTGTATTTCCTTTCCTTGAAATTTCCCTGGTGTTGGTAGTTGTGTTGTTGGTGATTATACTGAGTGAGTATGTATGTGCATTTTCATGTGCCTGTGTGTGTTTCAGTCTGCCTCTCAGTCTTCAGAGCTGTCCCAGTCCCAACTACAGCCACCTCAAGTTCTCTCATCCATAGAGAGGTAATAAATGCATGCACAAGCAAACACACAATTACTGAACTGGCACTGCAATCCTCAAACAAAAGCAAATGTTCTTGATCACATTCAGTCTTTGTGACACTTTCTCACACTCAGTGCCATTTACTTCTCTTTTCTCTTATTAAATTTGGCTTCCATTTCTCCTTTGTACCTCAGTGGCCACTCTGAGACTTCAGGTCTGAGTGACGGCAATGAGGGAGGAGGGGGAGGTCGTCATGAAGGGCGCTCCACCAAGCGTCATCAAAGACGCTCTGTACGAAGTCGATCGCGCCATGAGAAGATCTCCAAGGCGAAACTCAATGTTCTCAATGTAATAGCACATCCCATAAATCCTATAATGTCATAATTAAACATTAAATCCTCTTTTGTACTGTACCCACTAATGGGATTTATTGCTTGTTACAGTGTTATGAGCTGCAGTAAAAGTAATGAAAAACATCTAATTGAGACACTCATCTGTTTACATCCTGCCTCCTTCTTTCTAATTGTGTTTTTCTCTCTCTCTCTCTCTCTTTCTCTGTGTGTGTGTGTGTGTGTGTGTGTATGTGTGTGTGTGTGTGTGTGTGTAGATCTCCAACCGAGGGGACAGGGTAGCAGAGTGTCAGCTGGAGACCCACAACAGGAAGATGGTGACCTTCAGGTTTGACCTGGATGGCGACAACCCAGAGGAGATCGCTCAGATCATGGTGCACACGCCGTCTCTTGTTTCATTTTCTCCACCACCCTTTTGATTAATTTACTCTCTCTCCTGTCATAGTGATCTGTTAACGGCTCTGTATTAGGCTGGAATATGTTTCACATGCCAGTGTGCGTGTCTTCTATCCTTTGTCATCTGAAACCACTGAAGTACACATAATTGCTTTGCTCTTGTCCTCGTGCTTTAATTTAGAGAGTTGTCACCAGGCTCACTCATGATGCAGAATTACACCTCTGTGGATACACACTGGCATCGGAGGCGTGAACCAAGCTATTGCTTTGTTTCTGTCACATATTATTCACAAACGTCTGACATCTGACTTTTTCACCGTGTGTGTGTCCAGGTCCAGAGTGAGTTTATCCTGGAGAGTGAGAGGGAGTCGTTCATTGAGCAGGTCAGGGAGGTGATAGAAAATGCTGATGAGAAGGGTCTGGAAAGAGACACAAACAGCCAGGTAAAAACATTCTTTACTCACACTTCTTTATTTGGGGTTGAAAGTTTCTGATGTATAGTAGCAGTTGGTGTTTTGATTTAAAAGTGAAAATTACAGTCAAAAGTTTTATTTATATATATATATATATATATATATATATATATATATATATATATATATATATAT
>NW_019525132.1:207950-217210 GCF_002814215.2 Seriola lalandi dorsalis | reverse complement strand
CACACACACACACACACACACACACACACACACACACACACACACACACACACACACACACACTCTGCACAGTATACACTCAACCCAGAACAATACAATTGTAATTATCTGCACCTTTTGTTTTGGTCACAGTTGATCTTTCAGTCTTTACAGTTGTCTTATTGTTCTACAGGTGACAGGAGATATGGAGCAGCAGATTCCTGCTATATCTGTCCCCATGCCAGGTAAAAAGAACAGTTGTGTAAATATTTTGCAGATTAAGTAGACAATAGTGTATAATAATGCTGTGTATCACTGTTCCTTTCGTCCCAGACATCACTCCCAGTGCGACAGCACAAGTGGTCCATTCAGCAGGTCGGAGGTTTATCGTCAGCCCCGTACCTGAAGCCAGGCTGAAGGAGCAAATGTTCCCCACCTCTCCTTCTCCTGCCCCTGCACCTCCTGTTGAAACAAGTAAGTCGTGCGTGCCTGCGCTTGAATTATTTTTTTTCCCAAATATGTATGTCTGATCATTACACTACTAATGTCCCTTTTCCTGTTGTACTGATGGATTGTTGATGACGCTTATGAGGTCTTCCGGTGCTTGTGTGAAGTTTTAGCTTCAAACATGCCGAAAATTCACATAAAATGACAGTATACTCTGTGACAGTGTTCCAACCACACACACACACATGCACACTTATCAGATTAAGCTGTTATGCTTTTAGAGGAAATTGCCGAAATGTTCCGTCCAAATGCAATAACACACTGGCATTTATTTAATTTGATACCATAGGATCTTCTGGTAGAACGCTAGAATATAAATAACTGTATCCAATCCTCTATCAGGATGGAATTTAAACATCATATCATCAAAATATATCAAAAAATACCTTTTGTATTACACAGTAATGTTATGACTAACAAAAATTTAAAAAAGAACAAATACATCTTTTGGCTTTTCCTAATTTTCTGAATAATGCAAAGGAGAAATAAGGTATAGTGTTGCTGGATTCACATACCTTTGCAAGGCAGATGTCTACTGGGGCAAATCCAATCAGGATCACTAGACTGCAGGTAGTTAACCATAAGTGGTTAATTGTATTCCCTTATCCAAACTCTGACCTCAATACCTGCTGAAACCTGTAACACAGTAATACCTAGACATTCCTGAATAAATGAAATGTACCTATGCAAGTCAGGATTTTATTATGTATGTCTCTCTAAATGTCTCTGTTATGAAAAGGTGACATTTAATTTGATTTTACAAAGAACACACATGTCTTCAATCACCTTTTTGGTGCTTTGCAGTGGTGGGCACTCCATTTACTAAAGTGTAGTACTTCAGTAATATTTTTAGTTGTGTGTCCTTTATTTGATTTATTTCCATTTTATGCTACTTTATACTTCTATTCCACAACATTTATGAGGAAATCTTGTACTTTTAACTCCACTACATTTATTTGACAACTGTAGTTACTAGTTACATTGCAAATTAAAGGCTGTGCACAGCTGCACAGGTGTTTTCAATACTGGCTGATTAGACCTCTAAACAGGGGTAAGTTGAGTGAAGCTGTGCTGGAATTACATGATTTCACCAAAAGATGGGCTTTGTGGCTTTAAACTACCTTTCTCTCTTCTTTTAGTTCCTCCTGCTTCAGCTGCAGCTCCATCTCAGACTCCAGGCCAAGGTTTGGTGTTGTCCCAGTCTGCAGGAGCAATCAGCTTACAGCAAGCCTTCTCTGAGCTCAGACAGAACCAGAATCAGTTTGATACAGGACCCAGCACCGCCCCAGCCTCCATTCACTCCACCCACCCTCCACTACAGCCTGCAGCTGCCCTTGTCCCTTCACAGGCTAGCACCGTCACTCCTACTGCTGAGGCTTCTGCTGGGCTTGTCCCATCTAATTTAAACAAGGCACAGGAGCAGGTCTTGGATGCCTCTCTTCCTCCCCCTTCCTCATCCTCCACCCCCTCCTCTGTGGCCGCTGTCCGTCTCAGTCCTCCTTGTTCCTCCTCTCCTCCTCCTACTGTAGGGAGTCAGTCCATCCTTCAGTCGCAATTACTTTCCCAGACCCAGGGACAGGTGCAGGTCCAGGGACAAGCACAAATTCAGCCCCAGGCTTTTGCCCTGCCTCAGTCCCAAACAGTTTCTGCTGTCATTGCTACTTCAGTACCTTCCACTTTACCACCGGCAAGCATGTCAAGCATCCCCCCAACAATTCTCACCTCCCTTCCTCCTGCCCAGAGCGTTCCCCTCGTATCCTCCCCTCCCTCCTCCACTCTTACAGCCAGTGAAGTCTCCTCCAATCATCCGTCAGGCTCTCCCACCTCGTCCGCTACTCCTTCCCTCTCCTCCTCTGTCATCCCCACTACTGCCATCACAGGCCCCCAGCTCGCTCCCTCTGCCGTCTCCCACCCCACTCTTCCTCCCCCTTCCTCCTCCTCTTCTGCGGGGCTCCAGCCAGTGACCACAAATGTTACATCAGTCCAACCAACTTTGGTCCACTCCCAGCCACAAACAGCAGCCCTGCCTGGGCAGACGCACACACACTGTGGGGAATGTGATGCAAGGTAAGAGGTGGTCAATGTCTTTATTTAGTCTATTTACTTTATTTATTAGAACTACCTCACTACTTGTCTGATACTAACTGAAATGTATCCTTAGCATTGAGTATCAAATTGACAATTACTAAAGGCTGACATGGATTTTGGAAGTCATTTATGAAGCAAAATTGCAAAACATTCATTAATATCGTTCTCAGGTGTGAGGCGTCTGCTGAGTCCCAGGGCAAACCGGACGACATCCAAGCTCTGGAGAAGAAGCTGCGGTCTCTCTTCATGGACCTCGGTGGAGGAGTGCCGTCCACCCAGGGTGACATCTTAGCTGCTGACCCTGCCTCTGGGGCCCCTGTGGCAGGTACCTCGTCCCCAATGGGGCCCGGCTCTACCTCCACCACATCTGTTACCACACCTGGCTCTAGCCTGCCAGCCAATCCTCCTCAGCCCCCCTCCAGCCTAGCACTGGGGTCACTGGGGTCACCTGTTCCAATCCAGGGCCCTGGGACACCTATTTCCACCCCTGCACAGACTGGTAGGTAGAAGAATATGTTGCCAGTATTAGTTAAGTTGTTGTCAGTTTTATAATGTTGCTTTCTAACTTTATGATTTCAATTTCTTCAGTCATCCCTGCCTCATCCTTTGGCCAGACCACTCCATCTAAAACCCCCTTATCCAGGGTACCGGTGAGTGAAACAGTTTTTTGATCACATAGAAATATTAGTTAATTTTATCTCTAGTTAAGTCATTAATATGTATTTAATTATGTGGTCAGACAGCATGTGCATGTTTTAGATGAAACTGCTAAGATAATTTACTCAACTACACTTCTAAACGTTAAGAAGTCACAGTTTAATATTGAGGAATTATAGGTGTTCCAACATGTTTCTGCTCACTTTCCTTACAACTCATCTGGCATGAAAATTTTCTTTTAACATTCTCCCCAATGAACACTATTCTTATAACCTCCTCTACAAATCTTTTTCTCTCTCCTTTCTCCCACTCTGTCTTTTCATCACCTCTCTTTCTCTGGGATTAGGCCAGTTCTCCTCCTTCAGAACTCCTGCCATCCTTCCCTGGACCTTGTCTAATACAGGTGTTTTTTTTTTTTTTGTTGCTCATTTTTAAGACATTTTAAGTGCTGTCTCCATTGCAATGTAATACTGCATTCATACTGAGCTTATTATATTTATAGTCGTATTAGTTCTTTGTTGTAGCTGTTTTAGACTTGATAATCGGTATGTGCTGTTTGTGAATAGTGCTTCTGCTTATCCCAATTCTGCTGCTCAGAATGTGTTTAAGTTTATAGTGCATATTATAATCATTATACTTAGAGAGACAGTATTAAAGCTTAACTATATGTGACATAACCCTAAAGGAAGAAAATTACATCCCAAACAACTAAATAAACATCAGAATAATTAACAACAGAACTTAAAAAGAAGAGAAGAACAGGTCTTTGTAACATCAAATGAATACATCAAGCAACTACAAGTTAAAGCTTAGATTCAAAAATAAGTCTAAAAGATAGAGGGACGTTATCAAAAAGGAATAATGATAGAAGATAAAAGAGAGAGATTAGGATGTAGATAGAGAATCAGAGAGAAAGGTGACGAAAAAGGGGCGAGAGACATGTTAACATAATTGGACAGAGAGAGAGGCAGCTGAGGATCTGGTTCTTCAGAGCAGACACACAGTGGACTGAGTTTAATTTCCAGACTGTTGTTGCCGTGGCTGTGAATGCCATTGTCCAAAAATAGACTTTCCATTTAACTAGAGCAGCACACTGAACAGAGAGACATGACCTGTAGCTCCTTTATGAAAAATCCGGCCTGCCAAGTTACTGATATTCATGTCTCGTCTCTTATGTAACTCTCAGGGGAGAGACTTGTCCTCTTTGATTAAGATAATCCCTCTGTAGTCAAAGCTCACAAGAGATTGGATTCTACTGATTTATTTTTTAATTGCAGTTAAAATGCTCAAGTGAATAAAAAACCTTGTGCCCCCTACATCACCTGTGTTTGTGTGTCGGCACAAGAGAGGACATTTGGAGAGATGATGCATTTTTTCTGCTGCAGCTTTTAGAAAAGTACATGCATGAGTACAGTGTGAATTTTGACGATGAAAAATCTAAATTTCAGATGTAGAAAAATCATCCTTTGCATTTTTTGTCCAGTTTTGGTGTTGTCAGAAGTTATACATCTTGTTATATTTGGACCAAGATATAGAGAAATAGAACGTGTATGCTTGTTTAGTGATGGTTGATTGAATCAGAGCATAACAATGCAGAGCTTTGTGTAGCCGCCAGGGCTCTACAACATGGTTGAAATTCTTATCACTATGTTGATAAAGATATTTTCCAGTGTTTATATGGCAAATATATCCAGAATCACCCATAAAATAATTAATCTGATGTTCAAAGCAGCTATTTGTGTTCCACTGTTATGTAATACAAGACCAAACTCTTCATGTGTGTAAAACAAAAAAATCTATTTTGACTTTTTTTGAATCATTAATTTGAATAGCAGAAATTTGTATAATGATAGCATGATAAAATCGTATCTGCAGCTGTAGTTGCCACACTTCTTGCTGATCTGTGATTATGTTGCTAACCAACCACAGTGACTGACCCTGTGTGTGTGTTTTCTTATTATAATATGTGTATCTAAAAGCGTATCTTTCTTCAGTCGCAGCAGCCTCTAGAAGACCTGGATGCGCAGCTGAGGAGGGCACTGAGCCCAGAGACTGTTCCTGTCAGCACACACACACAGGTAAACACACACACACCTTGACATCCTACTCTGGTAGCTCATACTGACATTGTACAATATATACTGATTTAATCACACTGCTCGACATTAATCCATTTTCTCCTCTCTGAATGTCAACCCCAGGCCTCTCATAGTGGCATACCTGCAGTGGGACAACAAAGTATGTATACTACAGTAAAATGAATTTAATAAATCTAGTCTTTTTTTTTTTTTTGTCTGTCTCTGTATCTGTCTGTTTAATAATTGTAACATTTGTCTTTCAGTACCCTTCTCTCTGGATGATGAAACTGCATCCGCTCCTGCTCCTCCTTCTGCAGGTGGAATTAAACTCGGAAGATTCCAGGTAAAACCTGTTCCACGCTACAGCCCAGACATGAGTACCTACACTTCACATCTAAGAGTGGCATAATAAATGTACACTGGATCCCGGCCTAAAAAAAGTCCCTGTTGCTTTTCCCCCCTCTCCTTCCAACTCTTCTGCTTAGGTCTCATTGGCTGCTGAAGAACCTCCAGTCCAACACCCGGCCTGCACTGAATCCTCCTCCACCACCTCCTCATCTTCGTCCTCTTCCTCCTCGTCCTCCAGTCTCTCCAGCCCGGAGAACACACTGCACAAGGACTCCTCGTCTCCTCTGAGAGGGGGAGGAGGACAAGGAGGGGACATTGTGGACGGGCTCCCCCAAAGGACTCTGGGAGGATCCCACCACCCCTCCCCCCTCACCTCCCCCTGTCCCTCTCCTAAGCCCACCACTACCATCGGGCGCTTCCAGGTATTTCAGTATTTCTAGTATTTTACAACTTGTTTCAAACTTTTCTTTATTAGTAGATTTGCAATAACCTGTCAAAGTATAGAAATTCTCCTCCAGACTGGAAAACTTGAAAAAAATGTGTACAAAATGACATTCTTATACAACTCTACTGTCCTACATTTCAGGTCACCACCAACCCTGAGGCCCGTGTTGGTCGATTCTCAGTCAGTCGTGCCCAGGAGCAGAGCCTTGAGTCCAGACAGACCCCTCCACCCGCCACCCAGGCTGCTAATGGACCCAGCGATCCCGGGCAGGTTTTGACTCCAGATTCCACTCATAAAGCCTCCCTGCCGAGTCTGAACAACAACTCCTTCAACAACTCCTACATCAGCAGTGACAACGATTCTGAATTTGAGGATGAAGACTTCAAACGTGAAGTCAACCGCCTCAGAGAAAAGTAAATTATACTCTCTTATTCTTAAATCTGAGAGAATAGATGCACCTTCTTCTCCCTCTTTTGCCCCAAAAACAGCAGGCTGTGCTCAGCTTCTTCCTTTCCTCACCCAGGTCTTCCTAGAACACTAGGCCCTCCTCCCTCATTTTCATTGTTTCTTTCTTTTTTGCCTGTCAACATTTTATTCCAAATATTTATTAATCCTTCTTTTTACCGCCAGGCACATGCGTGAAATTCAGGCTCTCCACTCCCGTCAAAAGGAGGAAATAGACAGTCTCTTTACCAGGCTGGGAAAGGTAACTCACCTCAGTTACATCAGTGCAGACACTTTGAACAGCATCACATACAGTTTATAACAAGCTGCCTTTCTTCCTTTGGTCTTGGCGCAGGTTCCTCCGGCTGCAGTGCTCCCTCCAGTTATAGCTTTGACTGGCAGGAGGAGACGACCTACCAAAAGCAAATCCTCCAAATCGTCCAGAACCAGCTCCACGCACGGCAGCAAGAGTCCATTACAGCAAGGTAGGCTCTTGTTTCAACATTTATAGTAAAGGCACAGTTTGCCCCAACTCCAAAAGATAAAGAAAACTGTTTTTTCACTCTAGTAGAATCAAGCCATGCACATTAAATTTGGTTCAGATATTAATGGCTCCAAGACAATGACTCTTACGGACTTTTTGTGTAGCAACAAGTTGATATTTGGTTTTCAGTGAAATGTCTCAACAGCCTTAGAATGGATTGCCATGAAATCTGATACAGATATGCATCTTAATCTTGAGCCCAAAGTCCATTACAGCCAAAATGGTCACCAACATTTACGCTAACATTACACCGTCTCTGTGTTTATGCATCTGTGTGCACATATGTGTGTGTGTGTTTATCTGCTTGGTTACACGTGCATGGGGGTGTACGCTGGAGCAGGCTCGGAGCTTAAAAATTTCTGACTGCTTTCCCTGTCTGTTTTTCTCTGTGTGTGGTTGTGTGTGTTGGGGGTGTCTGTGTAAATGTCTGGGGTGACGGGTGTCTTATCTGTCTGTTATCTTTGTGTGTGTGTGTGTGTTTGTATGTGTCTCTGTTTCCTGTGGTGTGTCGTTCCTGCCCTGTCCTCTCCTGCCTATGCCTTGTGCTATCTCCAGGCAGCACTTTATCCGCCCAGAGCGTCCCAACCATGTACCCCGGCCAGCTGGCTCTGCTAGCCCCAGGAGGATTAGCCGATTCAGGCAGCAGCACACTGCTCCAGCCCCTCAAACCCTCTCCCTCCAGCGACAACCTGTGTTCGGCCTACACCAGCGAGGCAGCACTCTCTGTCCCCAGCCTGTGTGCTCCCACCCCAGGTAGGCATGCTGCTGGGAATTCCAGGATGTAGCAGGCCTCATCACATCCCCACAACACAAGAAATACTTCACATAGTCTTTGAGCTTAAACACTCATCGTACTATTTGTATGCAGACAAACACAAATGCATGCAGTTGGTTTGTCCTCACTCCCTCACAACAGGACACTCCTCACATCTTTCACATCTAACTTTCTTGGTCTATTTCTCCCTTTGTCTCTGTGTAAAGCAGTGTGACGTCTAACTGACTGTTACAATCTTTCTGTGTATCCTTCACTTGTATCTCTTTCCTTCCCTCTCATCTATTCTTTTTCTGTCTTCCTCTTATCTATTTTTCTCTTCTCTCCTATGTCTTTGTTGCTCTATTCTCTTCTCATTTTCTTTCCATCTCTCTTCTTCACCTCTCTCTTGCCTCCTCTGCACTCTCCTTTTCTGTTTCCTCACCTCCCCTCTCCTCCTTTCCCTTCCCTCCTTCCTCTCTTCAGGCTGTGTAAAGTTCAGCTGGGGTTCGGAGCGTTTGGCCTTCAAGCCTGGCGGCAGGAGGACGCGCTTTCTGAGTACGCCCTGCTTGGCTCTTTGTGTGTAACGCTTTATTTCTTTGCTCTTCTCTTTTATCCGTCATCCTTACTTACCTTAGTTCAATTTTTTTCTTTTTACTCTTATATTCGTCAAGTCACAGTCATCCTGTCTTCCTGTGGGTTTTGTTCTTTGATGGAGGAAGACCCTCTGCTTCTGATATCACCAGTGTCCTGCAGAAATGTGATGAATCCTAAAAAGCCAGCTTTCAGGAATTGGTAGAAAACATTTATTTTCCCATGGGAACTTAGCTGAGAATACATACTCCTACTTTAACACGCCTTCACACCTGAGAGCTTTTTCACTGCAGTAGTTGAGGTTGAAGTACTTTGCTCCAAATTACCGGCCAAACTAAATTTCTAGCTTAAATCGGGCCTTTAAACTAAAATCAGTGGCTTATTTCTGTTACATTTACATAACCACCTCACAGACATCCTTACTGTGCATGTTGGAAATAGTTTTTAGATGCAGAAGACAATGGAAAAATGAAAGATAAGTACTTGCTCATTTCTTTCTTTGTTCATTTCAGTCTTGGTTGATTTGGTGAACACAGCATGGTTACTGGTGGTAACAGCAAGTGCAGTTTAATACTACAGAAAACAATTGTTGTCAGAAACACAACAGAGGAACAGCTGGTATATCAGTCAGTCAGTAATCAGTCTTTTTCCATCACGCCACCTAATTTCAACAGCAGAGCACAGTGAAGTTGGGGGTTTTGTTCCATTACTCCCTGCAATCTTCAAAAATGATCTGCTGACAAGAAAATGCACAATGTGACCTTTGTCCTGTTTTTATAGAGACATTTTTAACAATAAAAACACTGAGCACTAAATGTATCAAAA
>NW_019525132.1:190466-207838 GCF_002814215.2 Seriola lalandi dorsalis | reverse complement strand
AAACAAGCAGACTAACAAGGAAAGACAAGTTGAGACCTGATGACTTGAGAGTTCTGTCAGGACATTTTTCTTTATTTTTAATTAAACTTTATTGGTTAAGCACAGTTTTGTTCAAATACTGTGCTGTGTTTATTTATTGTTTATTCATAATTAAATTGTTCTTAATCCATATTATAATCATAATATGTAGTGTTGGTGAAATGTTTTGTGCTTGATGAAGGGATGATTATGAATGCTTCTGAACCCTCTGCAGCTCAAACCCTTTCTCTCCCTTTCTTCTTTCCTTCCTTACCTCACTTCTTATTCTCACCCCCTCTCTCCTTCACTTGTCCCTCTGTCACTGCACAGCCAGGAGGGGAGAGAGACAGACCTGGGTCTAAGTGGTTGTAACTTGTTCTTGTTGGTAAACATCCAGCTTAGAAAAAAAAAGTTAATGATGTTTGATATCAGTGTGATAATCCCCTGAAATGCCATTTTGTTTTTGCCATTTCAGTCATTGAACAAATCATACAAGCGATTCAGAGGTCTGGAATGACACTACTTTGATATACAGATGGGTTACAAATTAAAAATTACATTTTTAAAAATTAAAAATGATTAGAATTAAACATAAAGTGTCACCATGTGAGCCAGAACATCTTCCTTCATTTGGCGTTGCGATGGTGATGAAGAACGTTGTCTGACACGTCAGTTCAAAATCTTTCTTATGTGTTCAGTTAGATCTGGTGACTATGAAGGCCATGGCATTTGATTCACATTATTTTCATACTCATCAAACCATTCAGTGACCCCTTGTGCCCTGTGGATGGGGGCATTGTCATCCTAGAAGAGACCTCTCCTATCAGGATAGAAATATTTCATCACAGGATACAGACAGAACATCTTCGTATTGATTGGCAGTACCCTTTCCTTCTAAGAGGACAAGAGGACCCGAACCATGCCAGTAAAATAGCCCCAATAGCATGACGGCCACTGGATCCCCTCACTGTAGGGGGTCAAGCCTTCTGGCCTGTAGCCGTTCTCTTGGTGTTCACTACACATGACCTCGCCCACTTGTTGAGAATATGGTGAGGGATGACTCATCTGACCATATCGCTTTTCTCCAAATCTGTGTAAACCAGCGCTGCTGGTTTTTACATCACTGTACTCTCAAATATGCATTTGCCTTTGTAATGAGGGGTTTAAGTACTGTGACCCTACTGTAATATCCCCTCTATCTAACTGCTGATGGACTGTTCTTGCTGACAGTCTGATCACATCCTGCATTAACATTCTCACTCACCTGAGGAAGACTTGCTCTTCTGTTTTTCTTACATATCGCACTAAAGCACAAGCATCACGGTCATCAAATGTGATGTGAACCACATAGTCCGACCCAATTGACTGACATCTTACCCATCTGTGCCTCTACACTAACCAGTTGAGCAGCCTTTGTGACTGAAGCTCTGGCCAGCCATGCCTCAACATTATACTCTCTTTAAATTCATTTAGATCTTTTCCACCTGCCCTTGTGGTACAAAATCAGAATCAGCTGGGCCTGTTCAGCATTTTTATACATGCCACTGAGCATGATTGGATGTCAACTGCATAATTACACCATGCAGTGCACCTGTGTAGAAGCATCTGCATTTGTTATGTTTCTCCACTCATTCATTCAGGTTTGTCCTTTAATTTGTCACCCGTCTGTATATATGAATCCTTGTTGGACCCAGTTCTGGTACGGCCCTGTGAGCTATAGAGAGGACTCAGAATCATCAGGTGTTGGTTACCCAAAAGCATCTTAAAGCCACGGTACATGGTCAAAGACTTTGAGGCAGTGTACAAGGAGGATTTTACCAACAGTTGTTGGTGGTTTAACGTCATTGTTGACATGAAAGCAAAGCTCAGTTTAGCTTCCAGTTAAACATATCAAAAAAATATCGATATGATCTATTTTATTTCAAAGTATTTATATTCTAGGATGGACCTGTCATTTGTTGCTACTGCAGTAACTGTCAGCCAAGTATGCAAAAGGTTGGTGACTGCATTTCCTCAGAAGATTTCCCACATATCGCGGCATTGTCGTAGAGAGCATCTTTACCTAGTTGTTCATGTGTATAAAGATGGCAGCCTCGTAACCTGACATCTGGGGTCAGTCTTTCGCACAGTGCAGCATACAGATCCTACAGCAGACACATCATGACACATAAAATTTTTAAAAAGTATAGATATCATATGTACACTTTTAAAAATTGCAGATACATACTCTCATCTCCTGTTTGCTTTGGTTTCAAGGGTCTGTTTGCACTGTGTGACAGGTACTGGTCTGTGTTAAGATGTTCTTGGGCAACTCAACCCCAAAGTGTTGTTTATTGACTACTTCACGTTCAAGTCATGCATTGTGTTTGGTTGTCGGGTGCTGTGGGTGGGGTTTAACTCTGACTCTCTCCAAATCCTCCAATTGTTGTCTTCCGGCCACGCAGGGAAGATGGTGAAAAAAGTCTGCCCCTGCAACCAGCTCTGTAGTAACTATCTCTCTTTTTGGTCTTTCCTCCCTCCATCCATCCCCCACCTCCATCCCTTGCACTTGCTCTCCCATGCTTCCCCCTGCCCTCTTATGCCCTGTAGATTCAAATTCTGA
Source organism: Seriola lalandi dorsalis (assembly GCF_002814215.2). Taxonomy (NCBI): domain Eukaryota; kingdom Metazoa; phylum Chordata; class Actinopteri; order Carangiformes; family Carangidae; genus Seriola; species Seriola lalandi. Next base: position 205,218 of record NW_019525132.1, on the reverse strand, counting down.
CTTTCAGATTTGAGATCAGATCAATTCAGTTATTTCAGCCAGTGGGGCTAATGGGAACATTGTATTTTTAATTTCAAGGTTTTGGTGAAGACGATTTTGATCAGAGAAGTCTGAGCTCTGAAATGACTGAACTGACCAGCCATCACAGATTCAAACTGACCGTGCATGCACATGCAAGCCCCTACACACATGTTCAAACACACAATAACTCACCTGAACAGCTGTTTGCCACTCTGCCCCCTCCCTTTCCTCCCCTCTCCTCTCCTCCCTTGTCATGGCTTGTGGTCTAGACTACGTTGCCCAGAATTCCATGCTGCTGCAGTCAGTCATGACTCAGCGTCTCCTCATTCTTATTTTCCTCCATTTTATTTAGCATGACATGACAGTTTCTGTCAGACCAACTGTATGGTTAGTTTTCTCCTGGTTAATCCCTGCATATTATGTCCTTTCTGGTGTGATGTCTGATAGGAGCAGATTATATAAATATTTGACAGCATGGCCTTGGGTGGTTTCCATTTGTCTGCAAAGGAAATGCATCAGCTCCTTGTAATTATAGTCTGGATTTGAGGTACTGTGCAGTAAATGGGTGGTAATAAAGTAAGAAAACGAGTAGTAATTGTATTACAGTATTCTTCATAGTAAAATAAAGATAGCAGTTCTTATTAATCCCTATACCCTCTTTCACTAGCCTGAATGATGAGACGAAACAATGTGAAAGATGTACATTGTATTGTCTGGGCCTTATCTGCAATATTTGGAATGCAGATTTGATTGAAGTGAAACCTTTAATTCTGAGATTCTGGCTGAGGTATTCTACAGTGTCAGTGTATAGTGATTTAGTTTCCTCTTGGCTTAGTAGAGAGGCACTAACATGAAGAAGTACAAACTTAGGATATGGTATTATAATGGTACTGGTGTTGTATAATATATAATGACTATTTAGTCTTTAACAGCAGCTGTATAGATACAGACACCCGAGCCAGTTTGCAGTGTTCTCTTTTTTTTCTGCAATGAATTTGCCATGATGAGTTTGATGCTGAGGATTGGTAAAGAGCAGACTACCCGCTGCTGTTACAGAGCTTGAGTGCCATCTACTGGTCCAAAAATAAATTAAAGCACTGAGATCAGTGGTACACAGGGCAAGTCTGATCAACAGCTACACTCAATGGTGTGTAGGAGCATTTTGGAGGAGAATGTGACTGGGAATGTCAGCTTTGCAGATTGCCCAGTGTATCCCTAATCTAATACCATGTATATACTGAAACATGTTCAGAGTTTGTCAAAATTGTTGGCAAAAGTGCCCATGTTCTGCAGTAAAATGTTGCTCTAGTATCAGTTTGTCTCTTGTCCCTGTTTATCATTATATCCATCATTAAAACTGAACAATATAATACTAGGATCATGTCAACATGCTGGCCTGCCCTAAAACTCTGTCCTGACCAGCATCTGTCACCATATAACAATCCCTCTCATGGTCAAGACAGGACATACATTCGCATTCATTGAGATTACGTCAGTTTCATGCTATTGTTTGAATAATATCTCACATTCTTTGTTCTTCTCCTCCCCTCTCTCTGTCTCTCCTCACAGGGACTAACAGCACCAATGCAGTGAGCGGTTCAGGTGGTTTGGGTCAGAGCCAGGGCGGTTCTCAGTGTCTGGCCCCCAACATGTCAGCCCCACACCAGAGGAAAGGAACCTTCACCGACGACCTCCATAAACTAGTGGACAACTGGGCCAGAGACGCCATGAACCTCTCACAGGTTTACTGCCATTTTATGATTCATGCTAGCAGAAGTTGTTTTGACACAGAACATGTTCCTTCCACAGTGACTTACCAGCTCCTGTAATTAGCTTACCGACAAGAGAGATAGAGGAAAGAAACTTAACTCTAAATGGCAGTTTGCTAAAAGCCAAAGTGGTTAGTAGGATAAACAACCCACAGCCAAAACATCCTGGCACTTGGCTGATGGGATGTTTTCAAAAACATCTACAACATCCTGTATCCATTTGGCACTTCATGAGTGTTAACATAGCCAGTAACTCCAGAATCTTATTTATGTTGACACCCCCCACCCCCCAGTTGATTTCTTTTATTGCTTGTTGATACAGCAATAGTTGACTGCAGCTGAGGCTTTTGATCATTATAGTGCTGAAACAATTCAGTCAGTTACATTTCTCAGTCTTATATGATAATAAACTGAATATCTATATGGACTGTTAAATAGACAAAACAGGACATTTGAAGATGTCAACTCAAGATTTTGGGACTGGTGATACACCTTTTACTGACATTTTAAAATCTAAGCAATGAATGGATTAGCTGACAAAGCAATCTTTAAATCAATAATTCATGTGTTAGCTTTAGTAGTATTCATTAGGATGCAGCTGTGTGCAATGGCTGCAATTCTAATGGAGCTACAGCTAACTGTTAGCTACATGTTGTGGGAAAAAAAAGCATTAGGTGTGTTGTCCCAGACTGTTGCTAACATTTTTGTTAATCAGCGAAGTCAAGTGCATATTCCAAAGCCAAATTTTTAGCCTTTGATAACATTTCAAAAACAAATATGATGATTTATTGTGTGTGATAACATTTTATATAGGTGAGTAAATGAAATCAAGCATTAACAACAAGCAATCTTTTTCAGGGTAAGAGGAGTGCCAAACAGCTGCAGCAAGCCCCAGCACAGGGACACAGCTACGAGGTCAGTCTAAACACACACACACACACACACACACACACACAATTTGCTTAAAAAAATGTAATGTCATGTTTTAATGTAATAATGTAAACCCTCCCCCTCCAGGTCATCCAGTCAGCCAGTCTGGGCAGGAAGTACTCGGCTCCCAGCCAGCTGTGTCCCAGCAGCATTGGAGGCTCTGCACACCTCCCCACAAACCCCACCACTGCTACCTCTATGGCTGCCCGCAAGGGCTCGCTGTGCCACCCCCCTGCCTCCTCTACTCCACCCCAACCCCAACCTCCACAGTTCATCCACTACACCCCCACTGCCGCCTACAGCGCGCAGTGGTCTGGTCCGGCTCATGGTTTGTCAACCTCACACCAAGCTCCAGCACAGCCTGGGCCTCTGCTGGTCAGCACCTCCCAGCCCCTGGGCCCATACTCCACCCCACAGGGTCAAATTCCCGGGCAGGGGCCGCTCCAAGCTTTCCATCTGACCAATGCTCTGCAGAAGTCAGTCAGCAACCCAGGAGGGCCCAATCTGCGGACCACGTAGGGCTGGGGGTGAGGGCTGCTTTGAATCACGGCCCGACTGGACTGAACTGGTGTGGAGCGGAGTGTTTTGGGCTGGATCAGCTGGAGAGGACAGAAGAACTGGAGGGGTGTGGAGTTTAAAATGTCAGAAGCTAACCTGTCCATGAGAGAAAAGGAAAAGCAGAAGTGAGAAGAAATCGGGAAAGAGAATTTACGAGTGCCAGTTGGCTATCTCCACTTGCCTCTGCTTCCATCCAAGTGTGCGAGAAGCTGTCACAGACACAAATGCAGCCACACAATATTCCTGTCTGCTGTATTTAACTGTGGGCTTGTGACGGTCAGCCAAATGCTCAAGGACAAAGAAAAAGACTGATGAGTGCAATGTTAAAAGGCCAAAGAGGTTCTGACAGGGTGTGGGACTGGTGTTAATAACTGTTTGTGTGTGCAGTATTGTGTATGCGCTGTTATGGCTTGGTCAAACACTTGTTCCATTTCATGCTCTAAATAGAGTGAACAAGTTCGTACATGATAGAGCGCACATTTGTCCTTGCTTGATGATGGTGGGAAGATATAACATAAGGTTAAAGGGGAGGAATGTGGTGGCCAGCTTTTACAGTATCCAACTTTAGCCCTTCTGTCCACACAGTACCTCATGATAACTTCTTATTACTCCATATTCTTGTGTGAAGAACTGGTTGTTGCCTGTGTTGTTTGTGTGTGTTCAGTCTTTCAAGCACAGCAGCCTTCCAGCTCTCAAAGAAGACAAACATGCAACAATGTCGTTTTTTCCACTAAATTTAATAAGGAAACTGGTGGACACTGGGAACGAGGGGTGGGCATGGCTGGCCATCACATTACAGGTGTCTTGCTTAGCGTTGTCAACATCATGGTGCATGAGAGGCTGAAATCAAACAGTGGCAGTGTTTTTGGCAGACGTTTGCATCCCTCACTGCAATGATTACAAGGGAGGATGTAAATGTCAGCAGATAAAAGCTTTGATATCAAGGGTAGTAAAAAATGATGTTTAGAACTGTAAACTACGATTATTATCTTAAGTTTAATCAGTTCAGGAAATGATTTTTCTTCAGTATTCAGAAGTTTTTCGTAACCATTAAAAGCACAAAGGATATCAAGAACAAATCGAACTAATGCATACTGAGAATAGGTGTAGCTCAGCGCTCGGTGGAGCTGTGACTCGTCAGCTTGAGAAAAGTCATGATTGCTACTCCTCTGTCACTTTCTGTGTCTTGTTCCTCTCCAGTTTAGACAAACCATTCAAGTAGAGAGAGAGAGATGGAGGGAAGAAAGCAGGTGAAGGTGGAGAGCAGCAAGAGAGTGTTTGTATGACATAACAGCCAAACATCACCTCTGTTTTCTGTCCAGCACTGAATGGACTCAACAGATTCTTCTGCACGCCAAACACCTCTTCACCATCACGAGCACCTCTTCCTCCATCCCTCTCTCCGCCTCTCTGTTGCCATTTGAAGCAATAACAGCAGAAACCTTTTAGAGGAGAAAAAAAAAGCCCAAACATGAGAGAACTCAGTGTGAAAAAGTGGCCTTGTTATCAGAATAATATCAGAGTCCCTGTACAGTTTCTGTTTGTTTTTTAGAAAGTCAGCTATGATGATTCCATTTTGTTGTTTTATTTTTTGTTTCGTTGAGTTTGGTTTGCTTTGCCGCCGCCAGCTAGCAATTGGACAAACAAACATTCACACAAACACACACACACATACACAGTGCATGAGACATTCATAAAGATACACACACAGTCATGCACGGACTCATGTAAATACATACACACACACATTGTTGGAGGCGCAGCAGCTGTTTAACGGACATAGACTCATAGACTAATGTCTCAGTTCTTAGTGTCATCATTAAGCTGGTTTCAACATTTGGGTTGAAATGATTGCAATGTACATTATTATCATCATTATTGTTGTTAATGATTATTATTCTATTTAAAAAGAAACAGAAACAAAAGGTGTTCTGTCGATGGACCTGTTATACACACACATCGGTGCTCGATGTGGAAACACTGTGATTATTGTTGTTTATTATTAGCAAATGTTGTTGGACGACATTAGTTTTAGGGTGAAATGTCGCAAATAAAAATAAAACAAACAAAAAAAAAAAACGAGCATACAGAGAACGGTTTGGGGTCCTTTCACTTTCAATTCACTGCTTTCTGCAAATGGATTCTCATCAAAATGTGAAAATTGAAAACCCCTCTTTTCAATAAACGTCCTTACATCCATTTACTAAGGACATACTCCAAAACAAATGCCTTACCAACAAATAATCAACTGCAGTTTCAGTTCATCTTTATAACTGATTGAATTGAAAGTTGAAACTGACCTCCAAGCCCAATTATAAAGAAAAACCGGCAGGATAGTTGATATTTAGATAATAAAGTAATGCTAGCTATTTTTTTCTTAATACAGTACTTATATATCAGACACTTTAAATAGCCCTCCTCTTCCCTTTCTCCCCTGGTTTTGTTAGATGAATGTGAATGTATAAACCAATGGTGTCCATTTTAATGTACTTGAAAAAAAAAAAGTCTGTCTTTTATTTTCGCTCTTATGCTTCCCCTGACCCTCCCCCAGGACCTCCGGTGAATACTGGAGGTACTTACTAGTGCCTTGCATCCTTCCTGTTGCTTCTTTGTCTGGGGTCAAGGACTTGGGTTAAAGTAAGCACAGCATGTGTGGAGAGTTGTGAGGTGTCGCTTTGAAGTCAGTGGTGATGACTGGACCTGGTTAGTGGAGCAGGGGTGCAGTAAAAATGGCTGCTGTTGTTAGCTGTGTTTGCCGTGGCGGGCTTGTGGTTAATTTCATGTGGAAGTGGAATTTCCTCAAAATGCAAAACTTTGGATGAAAAATGTAACCATGGAAAAACTGGAGACTTTCTATTGACAGAAAAATGAATTCATCCTTTCTCCGCCGCCATGTAAACCAGTGACACTGACCACTGAACACTGGAACAGGCCACCATTTGACGTCAGTGTTGTTTCTTTTGAAGTGAGGCCCATTGCTGTGCTTTACCTACGCATGAGGCCTGACTGTGTGTAAAGGCCCGGTTACGCCACCAACAGGATGAAAGATAGAGAGAGCGTGATACTTTTTCAGTGCCATTTTTTCAGGGTTTTAAATGTAGATATGAGAGAGGGTTGGGGGGGGGGTTAAGTTTTAAGGAGGGAGTTGTTGAAGATTGTATTTGAAGCTTGAACCACTCTGTACTTTAGAGGCACTGGCCCCGGTGCAGCATACAGTCAGGAGAGGATTGATACAGTGATACAGGGATCTCAAGTTACTTTCATTTTAATCTTGACATATCTCAAGTGGCATACAGATTTTATACCAAGACATAAATCTATTTTTTTTTTCTTTTACGTCTATGTGAACTTAGATGAAACCACGGTTAAAATACTCATTTCCGCTCACTGACTCCAGTTGGCAGCCAAAAATGTGACGGAGGCAATGATTAACTCTACAGTCAGATGAGTGGGTTTAATTGGAATAGCAGTGCTCTGATGTAAAAGTGCAGTTGGCTTGTGAAATAATGTGAGTGCCTGATGCTGATCATGTAGTTATAAAAAAAAAAATGTCTTGCTCTGTTTTTGTGCACCATTTTATTATTTTTAATGAATGGTGATTGCAGACAGTTTCCATAGAGAAACAATGCACTCAAACTTTACATAACATAGTAACTCGCCAGATCTGCTTCATCGGGGCTGTGTGGGTGTGGTTTGACATGTGACATCACCTTTTTCTAACCAAGCCCCACCCACATCAAACCAATGAGACAAGAAACAGAAAAAAAATACAGAAATCTGTCATTAAGTGTCAAGAGTTTAATGTAACAGATATTGTCATGCTTACAGCTGTTATAATCAAAAAGCATTTATGAGGCCAGTAGCTCTATGCTGTCCTTTTAACAGATATTTTTGGGAAAGCCTCCTCATCTGAGAATTGCTGCTATTGGGGGAAAAAAAACAAACAAACGTGTCTGCAAAAGGTATGAATATTGTCTCATCCACTCCTATTCCCACTGTATGTTTTTAAAGCTGCACCATTGGGGGTTAAAGTTGCCAAAAATCTAACAAGCGGTGGTGGTGGTGGTGGTGGTAACGGCAGTGGTGATTAAAGTGACTGTGAGCATTGTGGTGGTGGTGGTGATGATTGTACTGGTAGTGAGGATGGTGGTTGAAATGATGAAAGTGATGGTGATAGTTGCGTTATCGAGGTTTTAGATTCAAGGCCTTTGACACCCAGTCCTGTTTTCTCTTTTCATTTGTCACTGCAAATGAAACATATCTGGTACAAACTTTGACATTCACTTAAAAACCTAGCATCTGTTTTTTGTGGTTTTTTGCTGGGTATGGGTGTTCTGGATTCACATAAAAATATTACAAAAAGGTTACTTTGTAAAGTTTGTACAAAAAAAACGTTGCTTTTGCCTGGTTTTTGTGATATTTTCCATTTCTCATGAATAATAATGCAACATTTTTACTACTAGGCAAGTTTGGTTGAAGCTGTGAATAATCATTGAGCCACTTTGCTTTAGTTCTGGTTATGAGCATTCTGTCAAATCTTTTAATGATGCCACCAACTCAGTGCCATTTGACTTGCTGTCAGTGGAGTGGAACCATCAGAAGTGAAGATTAAAATAAATAAAAAAGAAAAAAAAGAAAATTGAGTGTAATTACCTACTGTTACTCTCTGGAGCTGTTTTTGCTTGAGTTAACATCCTGGATTTACACTTTGCAGCTGCTCTAGCCTCAAATGATTTCAACAGTAGCAGTTTGACAATAATTTGCTGTGTCTCTACTACATAATTACTATGAAAGGAATGCCTTCTGTGCAATGGCTGCAATGCAATATTGATTAAAGTTACAGTATGCTGTCAAGCTCTGAGGTTACAGTTAGGTTTGGAGGCTTCTAGACTTCAGTGGGTGAACAAGTTTTTTTTTTTTTTTTTCTTTCAGTTTTTTTTTTTGGGAGTTGTAGTGGAGGGCTCTTACTGTGAAAGGCTTGGGAGTTCTCCAGTGCGGGCACTCTTATTGTGAAGTTTCCTGAAGTTCAATTGGGAGAATGGGATTCATTTCCTGGTGACACACGTACAGTGTAGCAGCAGTAGTTGTTTTTAATTCACTCACATTATGATCAGATTTAGTTTCTGTTGGTGTTTTACAGTTTTCGCCTGTTCAGGACTCGCTTACCCTTTATGCTTTTTACTGTAGAAGTGCCCTCATGTAAAAAAAATAAATAAATAAAAAATGCCTTTTCATGCATCAACAGATCAACACACACACACACACACACACACACACACACACAGATTCATTTAGTGCATCTCCTTGCTGTTTCTTGTAGCTTCCTCCTGTGGAATGATGTCGAGTTTCTCTGACTGTTACTGAAAACATTTTTTCTCAACATGTTGATTATTTTTCTGTTCTCACGTTTTATTTTTTATTCCTCACTCATTTTATCTGCAGTTTTAATGTCTCTAGCGGCACCTGACTTAATTCAGTGGTTTCATTTTTCTGTATCGTGTTTGACATTGTACAAAACTGGTTGAATAAAAAAAAACAACACATGGATGAATGAATGAAAGAAAAACTAAAAAATACATGTAGGGAGTCATCGGCAGCCTTTAATGGTATGTTTTGCACTAAGTATAGAGTGTTCAAGCTTCATATTAAAAAAAAAAACTTTGCGCTTTGCGCTACAATACAATGAAATTTGTTACTTTATTTGTAAAAACTTAATAAATAAAAGTTGTTTAAATGAATGGGAGTGACTGGACTTATATGAAGTGATTGAATTAGAGGAAATTATGTCTGTTTTTTAGATTTTAATATGAAGAACAATGGATTTTTAACAAGCCCCGGGGTCACGATGAAGCACCACAACAACCTCGATAAAGGGCAAACAGATGGACGAACAGGTACGCAATGACATGACAACTTTTTCTCATCTTTAAACACCTAACTGGATAAATACAGTATCAGAATAACTCACTACAGTTTTGTTTCTCTGTCATTGCAGTACTTGTCCTCACCACATGGCTGCAGCACTTATCTGTATTTACTGTGTATCCTGCAGGATTTACTGTATAGTCTGGTCTCCTTTCAAATAGCTTCTTGCTTCAAGGCCAATCAGGAAACAGCTTGTTGTGAGGTGTGAATCCTGGGTTTATTACCTGTCACTATGGATACAGTGAGAATAACATAGTCAGCCCGGAGAGAAAGAGGCCTGAGGAAGGAAGGGAGGAAGGAAAGTGAGACTTACCGGTAGATTATAACAATAAATTTCCATCAAGCTCTTTTCCTGCTTTGATACGAATACTTCACTGTAAAAAATTATGTTTAAAAAAGTTTATTGCAGTTTAAATAATTGCCTCCAATCATCTCAATAGTCCAGTCAGACTCATTTGTTTTAGTGCTGAGGAATGAAACTTTACCTTGTCCTGACACTGACACTTATTACTTGTTTTTTTTTTTTACTTTAATATAAGAAATTTTGCACATACATGACCTGTAAAAAGCAAAATGAGCCTGACTCCCAGAGAGTAGTTGGTCATTTTTTGCAGGGAAAGGCTTGATTTTCAGCCTAATGTGAATCACAGTCGTAGTCATATAGAGTCGTATCTTTTAGCCTGAGGACAAAACACACTTCCATTTAAATCCTCCAGCCCAAAACCACTTTTCTTAAAAAAACAAAGGCTTCTCTGTTCCATTGGATTGTACAGAGAGTAAAGATCAGATAAGATGGAGACTAAATGTGACAATCATGAGCAGAAGCCAACCCTACAACTTCTCACTCACATGTGAGCTGCTGACACCATGAACAAGGTGTTACATTGCCCCTTAAACACAAATCTCCCACATATATTTGTCTTCGTAAAGGTCAAAAGAATGGCATTTGCATCCATGAAGAATAATGCAAATTATATTTCTTCTGGGTTTTTTTTTTTTTTTTTCCACTGTGTGTCAACTTTTACAGGAGGCAGTCGTAAAGTGAGAGAAAACAATCATCCACCACATGCTGGTACATTTTGACTCTGACTGCAGCCAGAAAATGGCGTGATGCCTTCTTACTCATGCGTGGAAATCCCTTTTTGTGCTTCTAAATCTGGCAGGAAACTACAGACATTTGGGGTCCTGTTGGACTGAGCGGCTTGTGAATTTTGGGATTTACCCTTCACTGTGTGGCCCGAGGACAACAATGACCGTGGTTGCACCAGAAACACAGGTGAATGATTAAGTAGCAGTCACTGAGCACCTAATCGAGCACTGAAGACAAGGTAATCATCCATGATCTTTACTGCGTAGTAAAAGGCAGAGACACTATCTGCTGTTGAACAGAGGACTTGAGCTGATAAATACTCTGAGAGAGACACACACACAAAGTACATGTAAACAGTCCCCTCACACAACATAATTACATATAAATACAGGAAGTCATCTCTCTCTGTTCTGCAAAGTCCCAAGAATAATTGAACTACATGAATGTGGGAATAAAGAAAGTAATTGAGCAAAAAAAAAATGTTAAAGAGGAGAAGTGAATGAACAGGATGTGAATGAAACAAGGAAATCAGCTTGTGTTGTCAACCTAAATAAGTGTGTGTATGTGTACGGTACTTATCATGTATTCAGCTTGTTGTTATGGCCAATTAGTAGAGTGGCTTGTTTCTTTTTCTTTTTTTTCTACAGCAGGGTGAAATGAAAGGACTCTGAGAGAGAAAGCGAGGGAGCAGAGAGAGATGGTGGTAAGACGAAAGAGAAAGATGGGGGGGGTCTTTGGATGTCATGTGTGTGGGAGAAGCTACAAATGCACAGACTGCAGACAGAGAGAACAACCAGTTCTTTGCTTCAGTTCATGTAAATGTTATAATCCATTTCACTGTATGAATCTACAGGATAAATGCATTACAACTTCAAATGTTTTATTTCTTATCTTGACAGTATCTAGAGACTGCACGTAAATCAGAAGGGCTCAGTCTGATGCTTTATCTCTTCATCTTTCTTATGTCTTGTGTTGTCATATATAGTAGTAGTAAATATTTGTCATATTACGATTGAAGCACTTTTACAGTTACCATCAATACCCTACTACAAGCACCGCTGAGAGGTCTGCTTAACTCCACACTGCAGAGACGTGTGGTTCACTTATGACATAAACTGAAAGTGCATGTAATCATCAGACATCCACCAGATAACTGCTACAACACTGTGATATCCTGTAGCCAGGTCAGCAGTCTACTGCATGAACAAATATTTTAATAGTAATAATCATACTGAAATAACAGGCTCGTTCAACCAATTAACAGTTAGAACAAGGTTTATGTAGCATTTAAGCAAAAAGCCCTTGTGTCTGACAACATGCGATCACATCTGTGAGGCCGCACTGTGGTGTTTGGAGTTAAAAGCTAACAATGCTAATGTGCTGATCTTAACATGGTATAATCTTCACCATCTTAGCTTTCCGTGTTAGCATACTGCAATTTGCTGGGGGGATCATCAGAGTTGATGCAAATCATCCTGAGGGGAACATGAATGTCTCTACCAAGAATATTACCAAAAATATTTTTTATAAAATGACCAGGTGAACCACGGAGAAGGAGTCAGCCTGAGCGTCACTACACCACAGTGTGCAACAAGTCGGACAGCTACTTTACTGACTGCCTCACAATATCAGATGAAGGAGCAAATAAAGGAAACTGTGGGTTATATGATGTCTTCTTCAGGAGAGGCAATCACATGACATAACAATCTGTTTCTCTTTGAGACAGGTTTTATGGGAGAGGTAGTCTTTACTACAGCTCATTTGACAGTGATAGTTTGCTGTTTAACAATAACACACAAACATGTAATAGTGCGCAGTATAATTTTGTGAGTGTAACTCCAGTGTAAACTCCATCGTCAGCTAAACACAAATAGCATGAGACTAAGTCACAGTTATAATGATAACTTGGTAAGATTCACTACAGTGGTGTCATATGTCTGAGCTGCTTGTTGTTGCTTTGGTGAGAATAACCACTGATTTTTCTAATATTTATAAACACAGATAAATATCTCTTACATAACCTTTATAGCTGACTGAGAGTTTCCATAAGGGTCTAATGATGGTGTGTGTGTGTGTGTGTATGTGTGTGTGTGTGTTTACTAAACAGCGATCACCCTCGCATTTTTTGTCCTTGCAAACATGCCCTTAGTGTGTGGAATCAAGTGTCTTTTCCTTCTTGTTCTCACCCCCTTTTTCTCTCTTCTTACTCATTTAGTCGCTCATTAATCTGACATCTGCCCTCCACTTACCTTCAGCTGCCCTTGAATAAAGAATATTAACCTTAGAACTACAGCTGGGCCATGACAAGTGTGGACCAGGATGTGAGTGAAGTGGAACACTCTTGCTGATTTAAGATCTGCAGGTTAGTACTTTGCTCAGGAGTGGTTAAAACGAAAGCAGAACGGCTCTCGTTCTTGGTTTCTTGTTCTCTTGATGATGTTACATACTCATCCAAGCTGATATGACAAAGTGAAAACAGAAATGTCACACTTTGCTGTGACACTTGAAATTTAGCTCAGGTGCTTCCCGTATCTCTTGATCATCTTTGAGATGTTTGTGCCCCTTGATTGAATTCCACCGGTGGTAAATTCAGTTGATTGGACATGATTTGGAAAGACACACACCTGTCCATATAAGGTCTCACTGCTGGGCAATGTGTATCAGAGCAAAAACAAAGACATGAGGTGGAAGGAACTGCCTGCACAGCTCAGAGACAGGACTGTGTTGAGGCACAGATCTGGGGAAGGCTAGAAAAACATTTCTACATTGAAGGTTCCCAAGAGCAAGTGTGGAACAAACAGGACTCTACATAGAAAAACTGAGAAATTGGAGAAAGAAAGGCCTTGGTACTGGAGGTGGCCAAGAACCTGATGGCCACTCTGGCTGAGAGATCAGAGATCCTGTGTGGAGATGGAGAAACTTCCAGAGGGACAACCAGTTCTAAGCATCATGTCCGTTTACCTCCAGACATGACGCTTAGAATTGAGGGCAAACACTTCAATCTTAGTTTCATCACACCAGAGAATCTTGTTCGTCACAGTTTGAGAGTCCTTAGGGTGATTTTTTGTAAACTCCAAGCAGATTTCATGTGATTGGTGGAGTGATTGGTATGAGATACCCATATTATTTGGTTCAAATGTTAACATGAGACACATCCCTCTCTGTGTTTCAATGTAAAACACAGAAAAGAAAAAATGTGTGTTGGACTAGTTTTTAAGCAAAATCCCATCCGTCCCCCATGCAGTAGCGATGATGTGGTAACCTTGGCCTGTTTACTGTAATCACGTAGCTGTGGCAATGTTGGCTCCTGAGTGGAGTCATTACAGGTTCCTGCTGCTGTTTCCTGTGGCCTGAGAGCAGCAGCTTCTCTCCCCTCGTCTGTTTACACGGCCTAGATTAACATGGCACTGGGTTTTAAATGGGTGTCTGTGTACATGTGTATTTCAGCACATTTTTGGCACAAAAAAAACCCACCTGTGGTCTCGAACGTGTGTGTACGTGTCCTCCATGTGCGTTTGTTTGTGTCAGTCTAATGTGAGTTTTTTTTGTGTGTTTAAATAGACTGGAGGAGCTGGAGTGTAGCTGAACACAAACAAACACTGTGTATCTCCATACAGACCATCCATCCAGCAGCCAAGAGGTCACAGGAACAGACACCGAATCATGCAAAAGTGAACTGAACCTCCATCTGTGAACTCACTGGAAAAACATGTAAGTTACAGCTGCTTTAAGCTTCTCTACACGGCTGAAACATCATGACAACATAAATCCACAAGGGTTCCTTTCTCTTTTGATTCCTCACTTCATTTGCCATAGTAACAAAAACCAGGAAGGGGAAGCCCCCTCTGTATGAAATCACCTGAAATTAAATGTTTTAAAGAGTGAGGTGTGTGTGTGTGTGTGTGTGTGTGTGTGTGTGTGTGTGTGTGTGTGTGTGTGTGTGGGAGGGAGGGAGGGAGAGGAAATGAAATACAAAACCTGGGAAGAGTGAGAGCAACTCATTCTGATGAGTTACATTTCACACGCATAAGGAACCACACAAAAGTTTCAAAAATGTTCTGCCTCAAACACCCACATGTGATTATCTAACGATGTTATATTCAGAGTTTCTCTGAAGGAAATAAGCAGAATGCGGCTCGTATTATCCCGCATAGTGTCGAACACTCTTACAGTGTGAACTGTGGTTTTTGCACCTAAACCTTCCTTGCTGTAAAAAGTGTGCATTTCCAGCCATAAACCATATCAGAAAGAGGTTGTGAAAGAGAAACAGAAAAGCAGTGTAACTGCTACTTTACTGCAGAAATAAATTTCCATCAGAATTCAGATGAGCAGACTCTCCTGGCTAACTTTAATCCTTTCCTCCAACATTGAAAGTATAGCCAGAAGAATCACAATAATTAGGATAATAAAAGGTATAATAATAAAGTATCTCAAGTTTAAAAAAAAAAAAAAAAAAAAA
>NW_019525132.1:51437-190406 GCF_002814215.2 Seriola lalandi dorsalis | reverse complement strand
TATATATATATATATATATATATATATATATATATATATATTGATTGTGTGTGTGTGTGTGTGCGTGCACACAGACTATAGTAACACTGTTTATATAATGTTAAGTGATTAGTGAACTCTGGGCGAGCTGTGTTTTTCCAGGTGTGTGTGTGTGTGTGTTTTATGTTTTATAGTCCTAAGAACCCTCAAGATACAATCTGGCCTTGACCAGTAGAATTTGTTATTATAAACCTGTTCCTTATTACAGGGGGAGGAGCAGTGGAGATTGAGGGCTAAAGGTGTGTGTGTGTGTGTGTGTGTGTGTGTGTGTGTGTGTGTGTGTGTGTGTGTGTGTGTGTGTGTGGGAGGAAGGGAAGTGTACTATCAGCAGAGTAGAGTTGTATATGCATGTGGTCTCTGCAGACAAGAGTGTAGTTTGTCTAATGCGACACAGTGAGCTCTGTAGTTAATGTAGTGATCTGTACATTAGACACAGTGTGCAGCTAATGGACCCAGAGCAAATAACTTGTAAATGCAAGTTGGCTCTGAAGTGGCAACACGTATACACACACACACAAAAGCCTGTGTAGCTGCTGAGTGGCCGTCTCTGCTGGCAGTAAAAGCGCTCAGTGTAATGTCCAGTGTTTTCAGTGGGCTGCCGTTGTAGTGGTCTGGCTGTGTATTATTTCACTATGAATTAAACATGATGCAGTCCAATCTGTTACCAACAAAGACTCCCAATGTTTTCAACCTGCTTACAAAGCTGCTTCTACTCTGCACTAAAACATCAAGTTCAGGCAGTCTGAATTTTAGGATGAGGCTTCTTTCTTCATTTCTTTCCTTCTTTTCGTTGGTCCACCACTTTGGATCAGACTGAAATATCACAACAACTTTTGGATGAATTGCCATTAAATTTTATACTAACATTCATGATACCCAGAGAATGAATGAAGCGTTTGGTGAGCCCTGGACCTTTGCTTATAGGCAGGTTCACAGATTCTCACTCCCCTTACAAAAACATGCTACTTCTTCACTATAGACTGGGAACATTTTTGCTCCCAGTAGGCTATCACTACTGTGTATTGATTTGATCCAAACCCAGATTGACCTATTGGTGCTGTGTGCCTGCTCTCTGTTTATGTGGGTCTCAGTGCAGTAACAAACCATTTCACATGGTAAAATAACATGTTATTGGCTATTTGCTGTTGTAATTCAACCGCAGAAGTAGTATGTGTCTTTATTTTAGGAGGCCTCACCCATCATCCCCCATGGCAACCGCATACTACCCCTTTGCCACACAAAACTAAATACTTGATTTAAGTTCAAGTACATCAACATTGTATTACAGTACTATGGTAAATGTATAGGTACTTTTCACCACTGGAATTAGGTGTCATATGCAGGGGCTTAGTAGTGAGGGGAGTCCCAGGACCATCCACAACTTTTGTGAACACAACTTAGTATTGCTTTTGAATGGTTTAATACTGTGAACTAACTAATATTGAAATAGTTCACTTGCTTATAAATGAAGTAGCAGTTTCAGAACACTTTCTTAACTCTAGTTATGGCCTTCAAACCACTGCACGTGCACTTGTTGATTCAGTTATCTGTACAGACATGAGAATGGATGTATAATAAAGGAGAAGGGACTCGCTGAGGCCAGATTTATGTGGCTATAGCTATTGGTCACATGTGCTAGCAGACAAAAGTAGCAGTCGTGGTAATTCTTTGTTTTTGATATTCATCTGTCTTTTCCCACAGCTCTCAGCAAGTGTGTTATCACACACACACTCAACACAAACACACATTAAAACCACAAACACGTTCCATAGACTTAATTTCTCACCCATCGACCCCTTTAAACACAAAGCTTCGTGTTCACACACCCACACACACATACACCGTCGCTGTCAAACTGAGCTTTCTTTAACTCTCTCTCAAACCTCCCCACCCCACCCCAGCCCCCCACCCCTCTCTCTCTCTCTCTGACGCTCGCGGACAGTCCTGAAAGGCGCGCTGACAGCTCGCAGGCAGCTCACTCGGGCTTCAGAGCACAGACGTCGGATCTTCTCAGAACGTGCGCAGCCTTCACGCGCTGTTACCTGCGCTGACAGAGCAGCGACGGTAGAACGTTTCACCACCGCGAACAGACCTCCAGTCCTCACAGAAACACGGGAGATAATTCTGGCTTTATTGAGCGATTTAGACACAGAAGCTATAAAACGCAGCGAGGAAGACTTCTGAAAAAGTGAGTATACAGTATCAACTCCAAACTTTTAAAATAACAGAAGAACAAAACGACGATATTCTCAGATAAGAAAAGCCTGTTATTGTCTTAAATCTCTAAAAGTAACCGAAAACTTCTTACATTTTAATTCCATAAAAGAATATGAATTTCCCTAAAGGGAATTTTCTATTGTACCAGGTGTTATTGATACAGCTAATTACCAGCTTCATGTACCATAACCCAGATTTAGAGTGCATTGCAGAAAGTGTCGTACTTAACGCTAGTTGCCCACAGTTTTTTTTTTACTGCAGGACCTCCAACTTGTGGTTTGGTTTTCTGCTCGTGAGTCTGGTGAAGCAGACGAACCTGCTGCATTTACTTTACTTTAGTCTGGTGCAGGGTGGTAATTTCCATGTCGTGTGTGTGTGTGTGTGTGTGTGTGTGTGTGTGTGTGTGTGTGTGTGTGTGTGTGTGTGTGTGCGTGCGTGCGTGCGTGCGTGCGTGCGTTGTTTTCAACGCGAAGCAGATTATGGGTGTTAATTTTCAGCAGTGGAGTCCCTGATATCTACTTACAATGTAAACTGTCTGCTGCTCAGAGAGAGGTGGGAGGAGGCTTTATGCTCAGTGAAGTCAGGTTTGAAATGAGTGGGAGTTTGCTGCTCATGAATATCTGTCCGGAGCCTGAATTAGAATCACTCTCAAATTCCCATAACCATGTTCCATGTCACTACAGTCTAAGAGCCCTTAAGCAAGGCATTAAAACACTGAGGTTTAAGAAAGAGAGAAAGTATGCAGTGCATTGTGTGTCATCATTTCACTCTGCAGGGCCAAGTTTGATTTACCAGAGCCATAGTGAGCCAGAGACATCCCTATAGATAGAGTTACAACTGTAATATTACTCACCTTTTTACCATACACAAACTTTGACAAGTGAAAGTGGTGCCTTTCTGGTCTCAGATCAGCGTCTCAAAGCAGGTTCACGTGGACTTGTTCCAAGTAGAAGGTTCAAGTTATTTTCATGTTTTCAGATCAAGTAAATTTATGTCAGGAGCACATTTGTGTTTCCAAAGTGCTTCACAAAGAAATCAAAAGAAAACTAAGAAATTAAAATGAATAAATTGGATAGACCTGGTAATATCTGTACTGCAGCTGCCAGACCACATTAGATCATGGTTTATATTGCATAGCGACAAATACACTTTCCAGGAAGTAAAGCCTGAACCCCTGGAGAGTCATTACTGGCCATGCAGCCAAACACACATCACCGTTTTAATCTAAACAGACAATGATTGCCCTGATTGTAAAAAATTAAACAGTTTTAATTATTGCTTTTGCTCAGCCAAAAATCTTACTATCACTGTAATTCACAAACACTTTAATGTTTCATATTTTATCAGTCTTGTTACAAGGCTGTGTGGAGCAAGGAAAACAAAGAGCAAAAATGTTTTGGTCAGGATATAGGTCATGAGGAAGCATCAGCCTTACACTGTTTGGTCCTGTACTACAAACCTGCCTCATATACAATATGTGTCATTCTATCAGTGTGTGAGTGTGAGAGAGAGAGAGCGAATGAGCGAGTAGGGGCATTTGAGTTCGCGGTAGGATCAAATGTCTTTCTCAACCACTTTACTGTAATTTGATTAGAATACTGTCTTGTTAGCCAGTGAGTTAGGTGAGTTGACACCTGTTTGTCTCCAGTGAGTCGACTGCATCTCCCTGAGAACGCCCGTATTTTACTGCAACACTTACAGAGCACTTGCCATCCCAGCATCTCATATTTTAACACGGACTTGTCTTTCAAGCCACTGCACATGTTGCAATTAAAGAATCTTTCAAATTATGACAAGTTTTCAGTTTTCAGCCCATTCATCCCAGGGTCAGATCCACAGGGGTATCGCTGTGCAATTCTGCTGCCAATGTCTTTTTTTGATAGAATCACTGGGATCCGACAAAGTTCAAATCCTATTCATAGCAGCTTAATAAAACCAGACTGAGATGCAGCTTTCAGCTGTTAAATCTTTCACAAATGAAAATGTTTTTTCCTAAACTCAACCACTAGTATAGAAAAACATGCTAAGTTTCATGATCAGCAGACAATGTAGGAGAGCTCTTTCAGTCGGTAAACCATAACTACAAATAGAACGATCATCATGTAGATGTTTGTGGTTTCACCTTTACACTCTATCTTTTTCTGCAAAACTTTTCCAGTTTAAAGCAAGTTTCTTTTCCAAGTTGCTCAAACTGAATTGACTGTTTTCTTAAAATATGCGGTGTAACTTTCCACAGCAGACATTTTAACTTGACAAAGTATGAAAGATGCAGCTGTAACTGATAACATTAACGACAGCTCTGTGCAGCAAACTGAAGCAGGTAAAACCAACTCAACCATCAATCATTTTATTAAAACTACACTGTGACATCTCCAAATATCCTCAGACAAAAAACCATGTTCACATGGATTTCAAACTAGAAAATCAACTTTGTTCATTAGCTGCATTTAGCTTGTTTATTTCCTGGTTTCCAGAAGTGAAAGTTTGTGTCAATCACTAAAATGATGAGACTTGATGACAAGGATGTTCTCAACAAGTAGTTCTGTTTGTTTTCTTTTTCAGATGCTGCTCGGTTGGTGGCAATTACTGGGCGGTCACTAGGTCGCAGCTGTCTGTCAAGGCTAACATGGAAAGAGAGGGCTCATTCCGGAGGTAAACACGCACGCACGTACGCACTCGCACACAGCAACCAGCAGGTCTTATTAATGCAGGAGTTTCACTGCAGCTCTAATACTTTTTCTTTTCCCGTTTCTCTCTTTGTTTCGGTCCTTTGGGAAGGACAAAGATGGATGAAAGTGAAACACACACACACATTCCTGAATGACCTCATTCATTCTTTCATTCATGCAAACATGCCCTTATCCTCTTTTGTTTAGTAATTAGACCACAGCCTTTTCTCTCTCAACTCTTCCTGTTGTTTCAAAGCCAAAAACAAAAAGTATCTAACTCCTGGGTTAAATCCACATCCTTTAATTCATGCAAATGCAGAAATAAATAGCTTTTTGTCTTTAGACACTTTTTGCAACTCACCATTTTTGAGTCCCTGTATATTCTGCCTCTATTTTGTGTTCGGCATTATCCATTCTTCAGGAGAAAACTTTTGACTGATTGTCTCTAGATTCCGTGGCACTAGGTACAACACTGCACCTTCTTTTCTGAGAGAATTTGGAAACACTCTCTCACTTTGACATGAGCTGTGTGTGTGTGTGAGTGTGAGTATGTCTCCTCGTGTGTGTGACTGAGCCCGGGGCTCCTGTTTCTCACACTGACCTATTTATGTGGAGTTGAACTAAGATCCAGGTTGACAGACGGACCTACAACACACACACACACACACATACACACACTGTCTCTCCTCCTCCCTGCCATATTCTTTTACATGCCTCTGATTTTCCATCCTCTATTTTTTTCTCTTCCTAACTTTCTCTCCTTCCACTTCTTTTTCTCTTTCTTCTGCTTTTTATGTCCAAAGTTACGTTCAGTTCAGTTAATTCCATCCACGTGAGCAGTGTTCATTGGGTATGGATAATTAAATGTACTGAAAACCAAATAATTTCTCAGCAGATGGCAGTAAAACCAGACAAAATCAATATGATAAATAAAGAAATATTGAACAGCGATCAGGGATTTAGGTCACCAGCTTGAATACAACTCCTATCTGTCTTGGGCCCCACACAGAGAGACACAGGAGAAGGAAGTGAAATGTGTGTCACCTTTAAACCCCCCCCCCCCCCCCCATTTGGCAGCTCTTGAACCTCAAAGGGTTCCTTTGTTCGCCTGGCACAGGAGCTCACAGGGTCACATTGCCACCGACTGGCACAGACTGGCAAAGGGAGAAAGAGAAGTAAAGTGGGAGAGAGGAGGGTAGAGAAGAGTAGAGATGTAGAGGAATTTAAAAGTGGAAGAAAGAGAAAAGGAGAATGTGAAAAAGTTAGAGACCCATGAGGACAAAGACACTTGTTCTCCTCCAGTGTCTTCACCCTCTCCTTCATCCACCTCTCGTTCAGATCAGTGCGACACACACACTCATGGAGTGGGGATATGTGGTACCTTTTCAGTTATTAGAGTAAGTACATTTTGTGTGTGTGTGTGTGTTTGTGTGTGTGTGTGTGTGTGTGTGTGTGTGTTACAGATTTAGCTGGTTTTGGTTGTTTTTAATGAATGAATGTGAATTAATTTTCATGCGTGGGACTGTAGAGACACTGCAGCTGTAATATAAAAAGTTTTCTAGTGTTTATCTTTATGCTTACCTGCAGATGTAAAGTATATAGTACACAGACAATCCAAAATCATTTCATCAGGGCTGCAATTAGTGATTGTTTTCAATTTCGATTCAACTGTGGATTATTTTCATGATTAACTGATTGATCATTTGGTTTATAAGATAACAAAGAATAGTAAAAATACCTCTTCAAATTGCTTGTTGTGCAACCAATAGCTCAAAAGATATTCCACTTACTATCACTCACTTATTCACTATCCTACAAAACAAAAAAGCAGCAAGCCTCACATTTAAATAGCTGGAGCCACAATTTTCTCTCCACTTTTTGCATGATAACGAATTCATCTTTTATCAAAATTGATGCAGATAATTTTTTATCAATTCACTCAACTAATGCTTCCAGCTTTATATATAATTATATTTTCACATTTATAGTAGGCGTACTTGACATATTTAGCAGTTTAACACCAGTTTCATTTCCTGATTTCCTCTTTAATAAATACGCTACACTTCTTCTTTCTTGTCTTTGTCATGTCCGCTCTGTCAATCTCTGTTCCTCTCCCCGCTCTTTTTTTTTTTTTTTTCGCACCTCCCTTCATCCCACCCTTTTACATCATCCTTTCTCTCTCTTGCTCTCTACTTGAACTTCATCTCTCTCTATCCTCCTTCAGGTTGACTTACTTTACAATTCTGGGGGTTTGCTCCCTGTACCTGCTCTTTCACTATATGTCTCCAGAGCGGTGTAGAAAATCAGCTTGTGTAAACATTAACAGATGGCTAATAAAAACTAATCACTCCTCAATAAATGCTTATGTTGTCGGCTATTAAAATCTGGAAAAATTACATTATGAAACATTATTTTAAAACAGAACATCTGTTTTCACTCGAAGCTTTTAAAAACATACAGCTACTATTGTGTTTAACTCGGATGAATGAAACCAACTCCACTTTCCACATTGGTGTTGTCCAGTCCCAACCCTGAATGCACTTTGGTTATTATTGTTTCTCTCTTTCTTCCTTTTGGATTTCGAGGAGTCTCCACAGCAAACTGAGGTTGGGCAGCAGCTCATCCTCCAGTCTGACTGACCTCTCGCAGGCAAAAATCCCAGCAGGGGGAGGTGGGGAGAAGGGGGGGACAGCTGGGGGGCTGGCAGAGGAGTGCAGCAAGGACAAAGGGACCCAGCAGAGGAGGGCTGGGGCCAACGCCACCTGGAACAGGTCAGTGTAAGAGAGAGATTGACGTGTGTATTCAATGTCTGAAGTGTGAGCCATGTTGGTTTACTTGAATGTGAAAATATGTTGGGTTTTTTTGGTCCTCCATGTGTCCCTATTCAAGCTCCCATGCTTATTTTTACATACACGTGTTTTTGTGTGTGTATGCCTTTTTTACTGGCGATGTCATGTTGGAATAAACATCACCAGAAGAAAGCTGTCTTGCTGCCATTATTCATGCTATGAATAGGAACCTTTTTTTTAACGCACACACAAACACACATTCATGCACATAAGCATCAACTCTTTCTGTCTCGCTCCCCTCAGGGTCCATCACAATCACTCTTTACCTCCATCCATCTCTCACTCCTCTTTTTATCTTATTCTGCCTCATAGATTCTTTTCTTCCTGGCTCTTCTCTCTCTTTTCTCTGGTTATTTTTATGGTTTTTCAGCTTTATTTGAAAATAGACAGCACTGAGTGAAGAGCAAGAGCTCTCAGTTTGCTGGGTGGTTGGAAAGCTGCATGAACCACAAGAGCTGGACTGAATCCTACAGTGGGACAAGTTCATGCCCTCTCTGACCTCTTATATCCTACATTCCTGGTTTGTTTTCTGCTGTTTTGTTTTTTTTTTAACTTTTTTTATACTTAAGATTTTGTTTACTTCATGCTCAATGCTCTGCACTTGTGCAGAATTAAATTTACACGGTTTACTTCCCTTTCTTCTGTATTTGGTGTAGTAGTAGACTCCCTGAGGTATTTCATCTATATGGTATTTGCACTCACATATGTAAAATTATTTTTGATTCTAAAGCTTGATTTTTCATATTAAATTTTGCCTCATGAAGCAGCATATTGTTGATTAACTAAATGGGCTACACATTATTCATTAGTCTTTGTAAATAAGTGTATACTTAATGCTTTCCTGTGTGTTAATTTGCAGCATCCACAATGCAGTGATCTCTGTTTTCCAGAGGAAGGATCTGGGAGAAAATGAACTCTACACTCTGAATGAAGGTGTCAGGTTAGCTCCGCATCTCTTCCTCCATCTGTTTTTCATTTGTCCGTTTTTCTTACACAACTTTCACACAAGTGTGCTTAATTTTTAGCTTGAGCTGGTTTGCATTTTAGGACGTTTGACTAAATTATAATGTTTTGTTCTGTAATTTCTCATCTTCCTTCACTGTAGCTGCAGATTTCCTGCAGGCACAAATACTCTTTCTCCCATATACACACAATGACAGCTTCAGCATGCTAAATTTAGTCATCACTGAAACATTAACACATACCCAGTAACAGTTATTATGGTGGCATCATTCTCAGCTGCACCATGTGTAATATGTTTTTTTTTTTCTTCCTGCTGTTTTTGACTATGTACTGTCTACTCAATCAGAAACACCTGAAACTGTGTGAGAGGGGAAATGACAGGTTGAGGTTACAGAGGGGTCACTGATGTGTTTGGTGTTTAAATACAGTGTAGCTGAGGGCAGTTGACACAGGACTGTCAAAGTTGACTCCAGTCATGTAGAGTAAATATAATACATGATATAAAGTATGCACATGCACGCACAATATGAATGAATCTTCACACAGCAGTAATCATGTTGTGTTCTGTATTTGATAAGAGACAAACAACTCTTCCTCTCCTATAACAGCAACTGAGCCGTCATACTAATCTGTACACTGTGTGTGTGTGTGTGTGTGTGTGTGTGTTAAATGGTTATCAGTGTAAAATCCTGTTGTTGAAGGGTTCAGATGTTTGTGTAACCTTTATTTTCAGCATGAACATATTTTCTCATTTCCTGAGTCTGCTGCTGTTTAAACACTGCAGCTTGCGTACACGATCTCATTACTTCTGGTTCATGTTCAGCCTTTGGATGCATCAGTGATGGCTTGTGTGTCTATGTGGGGATTTGCCATTCTCTTCATATGTGTACACTCATATGCACTTTTTTGCAGGCAGCTGCTAAAGACGGAGCTGGGCTCCTTCTTCACTGAATACCTTCAGAACCAGCTGCTCACTAAAGGCATGGTCATACTGAGAGACAAGATCCGCTTCTATGAAGGTATGCATTAACACACGTAAAAAAATAAAAATCACATCCACTCACATCCATTGAATAGGGTATATATATGCAGGTAATATATTTATGTTCAAAGACGATTATGTACAAATATAACGTACAAAAATGTCTTATTCTTATAACTGAGAGAAAGAAAGGAACAAGAACAAAAACAGATTAATAACCTCATTGACATCTCTTACTTGCTGAGTTTCAGCTCTGAGACACTGGGCCAAATTTACAGACATTAAACGTACATACAAGCCTGTAGTTATATAAACATCTGAATATTAAAGCTACATCTGTTGCTGTTTTGTAAAGAATGATATATAAAAGCATTTTCATTGGAACGAAGAGTCTGTCGGTTGTTAAATAGGACGGTTACTCGCAGATTTCCAGGGAAGCAAAATTTCGATGACTAAAAGGGGTGAAAAGGGTCCTGCATTTTAGATTTTTCTGAACTAACCCAGTTTCCGGCTTTAAAGAGCATTCCCAGTGCCAGTGATTCATTTCTTTTAACTTCAGACATGAATGTTCAGAGATTTTATCTCAACGTGACACACGTCTAGCAGGGAAAAATAATAACTGACTAAAATTCCAGATTCAGAGTAAACCATTTAACTATTAGATTGAACTGTGAGAACAGACAGGGCTTTATCTCTCCACCATCGCTCCTAGTGAAGGACATTTTTGCAGTACACACCTGTATGTATGCATACACACACACACACACACACACACACACACACACACACACACACACACACACACACAGACAGACAGACAGACAGACAGACAGACAGACAGACAGACACACACACACACACACACACACAGACAGACAGACAGACAGACAGACACACAGACACAGTCAGAGTGAAAGAGAGAGCCTGAATAGATGAACTGACAAGAATTTTTTTTTGTTCTGTCTGTTGTGGTAAATGTATGACCTTTATTTGAAGCACCTGTAAAATTGTAAAACACACATGCACACACTGACGATATCGTCACAGGAAGTGATGCTTTACGTCAATTACACATCATTCAGTCAGTATGAAACTTAAGAGAGACCACAGTGTCTCACAGACCCTTTGTTCTGGCTCAATCAATAGTTGTTCATGTGTGTTTATGTGGAATGGAGTCACCATGCTGATGCATGCTTCTTAAGTCTCTTACAGTTTCCACTGCAGAGAAACGCACAGAAAAATCAAGGAATACAGGCCAGTTTACACATGGTGTGAATTTTAACTAAACAAATTACAGCCTTTGTCATGTTCGACATCACATGTATGTATCTGTATGGGACAGACAACCACACAAATAATCCACAAGTAGACTTAAATATCTTCTTGTGACAGTGCATACGCCAGAAAGTCTTGTTGCTGTACTTTGTTATTTTCTGCTATTTGTGCCAAATAGGTCAGAAGCTGTTGGACTCTCTGGCTGACACATGGGATTTCTTCTTCTGTGATGTTCTGTCCATGCTGCAGGCCATCTTCTATCCTGTACAGGTACAGATACAGATACCCATGGACACACTCAGACATTAATGTTCTCCTCACACAACTCTGTCTCTGTTATGTTGACACGTATGTGTGTTCAGGGAAAGGAGCCATCAGTGCGTCAGCTGGCTCTGCTCCACTTCAGGAACATCATTACCCTAAACCTGAAACTGGATGAGGCTCTCTCTCGACCCCGAGCCAGAGTTCCTCCTTCTATCATACAGATGCTGCTAATACTACAGGTACACACACACACACACACACAAGCCCTCTTTTCTTATGCCCCCCTCACTGTCATCCACACGCAGTCAAACACACATCCATGACTGATGTGAGGTGAGGGAAGAGGATAAATGACAACAGATGGGGAAAGAGGTTGAGATTTTTTTTTTCTGCAAAGGGATCTCACAGGAAGTAATCTCAGTGTGAACATAGAGCACAGTCTTCCCATGACCACGCAGTACCCTCTGCACCATATCTGTCTGTCTATATGTGTGTGTCTGTCTGAGGGAGAGTTTGTGTTTGATGCAAGTCATTTATGAATAGAGCTTATCAGACCTCATTAGCCAAAAGTTCATTCTTATATGTAGATTCATGTTGAAGCAAAGAGTCTTGTTCTTGTTTAAGTAATGGGAGCACAGACATTCATATGTCCCCTGTGGATATTTTCACATAATTTTATATATATATGTACTGTATATAACTGAACTAGTTTTATTTGGTTTAGTTACTCATCCACTGTGTAGTGATGCACAGCTGCACACAGTAAATTGTCCATTACCTTAATTTCCTATGGGAACAGAAAGAGTTGTTTACTTGTCATTTAACTATGGTGTTTTTCTACTCTTTGTGCACACTTCTGTGCACACTTTCCATACCTGGATTTTCACTCCTTGTTGATCAAATCCGTATTTCACTGTTGAAGGATACATTCATGATTCTTTTCAACTGTATAGGTTAAAACTATGCAGTTTTACCTGCCCGTAAAATAATTCAAAAAGAGAAAAATCACATATTTGAGTGAACTGCTCACAACATACAGACATACAACTAGTTAAAAGTTAAAATTAAAGGTTTGTAACTACTGCATCACAATAGTCAGTGCTCCAGTTCTCAGAAGATGACGGAAAGTGTTGTTTCTGAGTACAGAAGAGAAAGTACATGAAAAACTGAGCATGTGAACACCAAATAACCACAGCATCCTTAGTTTGAATTGCTCAAGATCAAGATGAAGTGCAAATTTTTAAGGTGGAAAGAAAGCTTAGAGGTGAGGTACTCGCTCTGAATTTCACCCCGTTTCTTGGAACATATAAAACAAGATAACGTAAAAATCATAAAATAAGAATGCCCATTTAGGTCATTTCTGAATATTTTCCTAAATATCTTATTTAAGGCATTGAAAGAAAAGAATGAACGATTTTATTTGTAGAGTTAACACAAGCCCTAACCTTAGCTCTTTCTTATAGTTTGAAACGAAGCATACAAACTCTGGCTTCCTCTAGAGACCTCGGCTGATAAAATGGCTTTTCAGTGAACCTTTGATGTTTTAACAGCACCACAATCATCCGCATGATTAAGAAGAAGAAAGGGTTTCAAATTATCTTGAAATACCTACTCAGTAATCTGAGAGGGAATCAGGCTATGTAGAAACTTTTTTAAGAGTAACTCTAAAAGCACATTCATCCATGGGTGTTTTTCTGTGTAGGATTTAAGCTTCTGAAAGACTAAAGGTTAAGAGGCAGTCTCTATAGTTTATTGAGCAGTGGACTAACCCATCAAAGTTCAGTGGATGATTTTGGTGTTAACAGCTAAAATTGAACCTGTATGCCAATCTTCCAAAAACTGAGTATATTGCTTTAAAGTTCGAAATGTATTGGTCAGAGGCAAGATGTGGGTCAGGGAGTGAATTAAGTGGATTAAATGTGCTCTCAAGTGTGTGTGTGAGCTGTGAGTCTGCGATAGTCTGTCTGTTTCTGTGTGTGTGTTTGGGTTAGCTTGGACATCATTGTAGTGACTCATTGACCCAAATCTGCAGCTCCCAGACTCAAACAGACTAAAAAAACAGACAAGACACAAATATAAAACAGGATATATTTATTTTCTTCTTTAATGCACTGTGCACAGATGTGTACTGCAGAGTAATTTTAATTGATCTGTTTTTTGTTTGTCCGTGATGAACATAAAATCAACAGAAAGGAGAGAAAGAGGAAGAGAAAAACAGGTAGAGTCTAGGATATGAAAGCAGACAGGAAAGCAGGGCAGCTAAGAAAAAAGTCTGAGAGAGATTAAATTCAGCAGTGGATGTTGGCTGTTTGCTACTTCTTGTTTCATCTGTTAGTAATTTCCCTTTCATTCTGTTAAGATGCTGTGACGCCAATTCACTGAAGTCTGTTCTATTTATGTGGTTTGTTTCTGCACTGTGGTTTTGATGCATGGACTCAATGATTCAGAATGTTGAAATTTGATTGATCTCTGCTTTGTTATCCGGAGACATATTACACCCCTCCAATGTGAAAATTTGTTTAAATTCAACTTCTAAAAGTGTTTTTATGAGGTCGCCTAATTAGGAAATACAGCATCAGGAGCGGGTGGCTTTAACTAGACAGAAACAAAGAGCCTGAACCTTTCAAACTGCAAAGTTCTTGTTTGTTATTCATGACTGATCTGAGTTCATAAAACAGCAGCATCTTGATTATGAGGGTAATTTATTTGAAAGTGATCTACTTGAAAACACACTAACATCAAATGCACAGTGGGTTTGAGCTTTGCTGTCGAGATGAAAGTAAATGTAATGCCTGTGTTTCCTGGCGACAGTGCGAAAACAATTATTTCGGTCCCATGAAACAAAAAGAACCATCAATAAACAGGGCAACAAGGATGCCATATATGCAGAGTGGATGTACGGTGAAGCTGGATGCATCCTAAAGGTACAGGCTTCCCTCCAGTGGAAGAAAGGCCTCCTTTATTCCATTAAGGAAATTGATTGTGATTGTGGTTTGCTAGCAGATGCAGATGTCCCAAGCTTTTCTTATTCATCTTCTTAGCTTATAGTAGTGTTTTGCATGGTTCTAAAACTTACACCTCAGCTACTCTAATCAATGTTTTGGATATTAACAATGGATCAAATGACTATGTGTAATGTAAAAGGTGTCACCTGTAATAATGAATCTATAGAGAATTGAAGCTTGACTCTGCAGTTCCCCTCAGCAAACTTAATGAATGTAAGCTCATTGTTTTTTGGTTTTTATAGGCGACGACTTTTTTTTTATTTTTGTTCAATTTTACCTCTCTCAGCAGTGTTTCCAGTAGAAGCAGCTTTTTTCAAACAAAAAGTTCTAAAAAAAATTCACTGTAGTCTAAATACCCAGCACCAAACAACAGACAGACAGTTAGCGATGAGCTCGTGAACATAGCAGGGCATTTTGCAGCGAAAGCCAGACAGAGCCAGATAGTTAGCGTGAATGGAGACCAAACCAGGGCTAAAAGGAAAGTAAATATTACATATATATATTATAACTTACATTCATCATCATGTAGTAGAAAAACAAAATAATGGTAATGTTTCTGGGACTTTTAGCTTACATGATCAAGATTTCAACTCTATGTGATGATCACGTGTCAGTGTTGCTTGCCTGACTAATACGCTTTGTGTCTTTCCCTTCTTGCGCTGGGCACATCTACTTGTAACACCTGAAACACATAGACCGACAGACAGACAGACAGACAGACATTTCAAACATGAAACTGAACCACACCCAAAGAGGGGACCTGTTAGGTTTGAGTTAGCAGAACTTTACTTTCTCTGAGGGTCATTAAGCTCCCTGTACTCTTACACTTTTCACACCATTACCACACAGGAAACTAAGTTCTTTAGTCTAAGGATGTTCATCATTTTCAGTAACACACGCTGCTCTGATGTTGTGGACTCATCATTCTTTCTGCAGTGAAGTGCTTTGTAAAGTTTAATCCAATAATGAGAAAGATAATGGCAGTACAAAGTTTACATTCTTTGTGATGTTTTTCATCATGAAGTTTACATCCATTGTTCACTTTTCAGACAGAAAATCTGTCAATATTGAACCAGTGACATCAGTTTATTTTGTCTGTCTCTCTTTATTTAAATTGAACACTGCTGTTGAAGTTTTTCTTATCCGAGCATGTTTAAACAAGTCTGAGACTGTGTTCTGGCTGGGTTTATGAAAGCATAGTGTCTTCTATTGGCAGCCGTCACCCCATTATGTTTGAAACAATATTAACATTCATCAAACTTATCCAAAACCTTTGATGGAGACCAATTTAAACCGAATGTTTGATAAAATCACAGAAAGCCAAGTTTCTTTCTTTCTTTCTTTCTTTCCCACAAATGTTTTCATGGCTTTTGAAGTTTCCATTACCACTGCCCAACAAGTAGCAATTACTGGCTAACACAACCTTGTGTTTGTGTGTTTGTTTGATGCAGGGTGTCCACGAATCTAAAGGTGCAACAGACGACTACCTGCGTCTGGAGTCTCTTATCCAGAAGGTGGTCTCTCCCTACCTCGGGACTCATGGTTTATATTCCAGAGATGGATCCTCCAATCTGCACTGCTCCTCCTGCCTATTAGGTGTGTGTGTGTGTGTGTGTGTGTGTGTGTGTGTGTGTGTGTGCTTCTAAATGTTAAATATCCACATTTCTGAGTTTGTGTGTTCTCTTGTACTTGAGGCTTTCTGTGGTGTTTTGTGGTATGTATTCAAGTATAAAGTAATCAGGATTAAAACGTTTTTTTCTTGTTTTTTTTTCTCTCACTCTCTTTAGAAAAGCGTTTGCAGCGCTCCTGGCCCTCCAAACCAGGCAACTCCCCCATTGCCAAAAATCCAGTGGTACGGTCGAAAAGCTACAATGTCCCTATGTTGACCCCTGTGGTGGAATATGACATGGACTCCTCCATAGGAGGTGGCACAGGTATCAGACGACACTCCGTCTGTGAGATGACTTCCTGTGTGGAGGAGAGCGGCTCTGTGGTCGAATCCACCACCAACGCAACCGGTACCACCAGCACATCCATCCTCGCCAACCACTCCCCAGCTTCCACAGAATCTGCTGCACTTTCAGGTAGAAACTATAACAAATCTTCTGCAACTTTCAAGATTAGATAGTTAACTCTTTCTGGAGGAAGAGATTTTTTCAGATGACCTTTTTGGCGATGTGTTGAATTTCTGATTTTAAAATCAAACTTTCGTTTGAGAACGTCCAAGAAAAACTGTTTCCATCTGAATTAGCTTCATGCAAACATATTTTTTTTTATCTTTAAATGTTTCAAAAAATTTATGAATTTAGTAAGTTAATAATGCCACCATATTCTCCACAGGAAAGAATAAACAGGAAGCTGATCAACAAAGGCCCCAAAGACTTCCTATCATGTTTAACATATTAATCTTTAAATTACCTCTAAAACTTTTACTGTCTTTGGTTCAGACACTGTGACCTCCAGCCAGGGACCCCAGCCCAGAGTTGCTGACAGTCCCGCGGGCTCCCACCTTCTCCAGCCACACCATCACTCCCCAGGCATCCTCCCTGAACCTTCCCCAGGTGAGGACACACACGGCAGAGGATTGCTGGCGTGGGACTCCCCCACGTTTTCCGGAGTGCTGGCTCAGGACACGAGCTCGGGTCCCAGTCCATCATCCAGTCCGGAGATCATGATGGATCATGTCCTGGAGTCTTTGGACTCAGAGCCAGAGCAAGATGGCATCTTTGTGGACTTCTCACGAAGTTGTTCTGGAGGGTCAACACACAGCAGAGACAGCAGCAGGCAGAGTGTGGCGTGACACACACAAACATTTATCTAAGGAGACACGCATGTGAAAACAATGCTGAGCCATTACTGACATTCCTTACACCCTGTGATGCCCCCTGCTGTTTTCTGACATTTCATCAGGGATTCTGTCAAACTGAATTATTTTTCTATGTAATGTTTTCTATTTCTAAAAACGAGTCCATACTCATGATGACCAGTAAATATTTCAATTTGGCACTTTTTGAGATGTTTGCCAACACCTGGAAACATCAGCACCGGCCTCTCTGGGAAGCTACAATCACACTGATCACTTGACTTTCAAACTAAACTATAACTCAAACTATTGTAATGTAGACAACAGTGGTTGTTTCATAAGTGATTTTCCCCTTTGCTATGGCTATTGAATTCCTTGGGCTATTGAAGCATTTAACATTTCAATTACAAAACAAACTTTCCAATAACTTGACATATCTATATTGTTGGTTGAACCTTTTATTACTTGATTTTTAAGATATTGTATTAAATATGTATTTTGCACTTTTTACTTTTAGTCTAAACCTGCTAGTTTCTGCATTTCTCCTTTTAATCAAAACCCCTTATTTAGTAGTTACACATGGGAAAGATAATAGTATTTAATATACAGTATGTAGTATTTATAGAGAGGCTTGTACTCGTGTCAGGAGAGAGTGCTTCATGGTGTATTTAGCATCTCGAGGGAAGAAGGGACTGGAAATGGTTCCACTGTATCTCAATTGCTTTGCTTTTAAACCTCCTCTACATAAGATGAATGAGTAATTCCACGTCCAATCGTTTTAATGCTGCTTTGATGTCAGAGCAAATACGTTTTGCCTGGTACCGTCAAAATAAAAGCTGGCCTCAGTGAAGCTGAAGTCACTGTAGGTTTAAGTTAAAATTAGCTTTTAAAGAGTCTTTAGGGTTTCTGGAAATAAGTTCAGATAAATGTTTGTGTTTTTGAATGATTTTCTGGGTTTTTAGACAACACCAGTTAGTTATTATTATCAAATTTTATTAGAGAACCTGATGGTTACGTCTTTGATTCGATATATGCTGATAAATTATGGGCACAAACTGGGGCTAGTTTATTAGAAGACATAAAAATTCATTTGGTCTAATTATATTTCAATTAGTACGGACCAATTAATCAACTGAATTTTAAGAGACAGGACTTTATTTTTTTATCACACAGGGCTATCAAAGTCACATCTTCCGTTCGTCTCACAGTAACTTCTCCCTGGTTCCCAACCTTTTTGATTTCTTAGCCCTCATCACAACTTATGACCAAAGATGTGAACAAAGATTATTTTTACTTTTTAGGATTTTTTCATTTGAATAAAGATTTGGGCAAGATATTTTCTTAAAGGTAGTTAAGGTTATCAAATGAGGATGAATTCAGTCTTTGCAGCTTGCCAAGAAGACAACAGCCACCCTTCATCCAATCATAGTTTTGGTGTAATTCTACTGTTTTGAGACTTTGGACTTCCGCTTCCTGTCAATCGAATCATCACTGAAACCTGCCTCTGCGTCAGCGCATGGAGGATGTGTGAGTGGGTGGTTAAGTCAGTCAGTGTCTCTTCAATCAAGTAGATATTGGTGACTTGTTTTAGTTGTAAGAAAGTGTTTTTTTTGTAAAAATCCATTAGAACTTGTTGTATTGACAAAGTTATCCCCAGAGGACAGTGTTTTATTGTTTATTTTAATGATAATTATTTGTGTGTTTTTAAAAAAAAAAAAAAAAAAAATTCAGATGTTACTGAAAGATGATATTTTCACAGGAACATGCAGGGTCCACTCCTGACTCTCAGACTAAAGGTATGTTGCCAGAGACTAAAATGAACCTTGGGCTTATCTCAGCTCTTCTCACATTATATTGGTACACACTTAAAATAGCAGACAGGCACATGTATGTATGTATGTATGTATGTATGTATGTATGTATGTCTCTCATACAACTATAGTGTGTTCTTCTCAAGTCTGTCCAAGCAGGGACAACCAACTGTTTTTCTTGGGGAAAAAGAAATCGCATCCAGACCACATACATTTCCTTTTTCTGCATGAATGTAACCATTAACGAGATGTGATGTGTGCTGTGCTGTGCTGTGCTGTGCTGTGCTGTGCTACAAATGATGGACCCAATTTAATACTTCTAAACAATGAGATCAATGTGGTTTACCAAATAATCAAATCTGGCTTTTCAATTTAAGAATAGACTTTTTGAAAAATATCCTTATATTACCCATATATTATTAGTTAACAGTAAAAAGTAATAATTTATACATTGTGTTTAAATTCATACAGATATTAGGCATATGGTTCACTCCTCATAATCAGCTTTGTAATAAAATAAGTACCTTGATATAAACCAATACTGTTAGGCAATAGTTCTGTTCAGGTCCATATTTTTAAATTCAAGTTGAGGAAACTTTGCAGACACTGCCACCTTGTGTCATCATTAACACTGTGCACAGTGTATGTGGTATTTTCTTTACTTTCAAGCAGGTGCTGTGAGTGGCAGAAAGGAGGAGAAGGTGGCATGGCCCTTTAAAACCTTGGCAGGAGAGGAGGGTGAGTAATTAATGAGATACACCTGTGACACGGGGGAAGGGGAAACAAACAAATGCAGTACAAAGAGGAGTGGGAGCACTGTGGAGATGTTTAAGATATATGAGTTTATCCAGTTTCTCTCTGCTAAAAGAGAAGTGCAGGAGGAAAGTTCATAGAAAATGTTGTGAGGCATCTGATCTTCAACACCAAACTGAGAAGTCAATGTAAGTAACACTGGAGAACACTGATCAATTTCTAGTTTTAAACATTTAATTGTCTACCTGTATGTGATGATAATCACCTCACTCTTACTAAATGCATCTGTATGACAGTTTTTCTCAATTGCTTTGAAGCAATTCTCACATCAGAAACATCATTCTCATAATTCTTAAAGTAGTTCGCAAAACAGTTCATTTCCCCACACAAATAAGCAATTCTCATTGTATTTGTACAAACTTCCTTTTTATCCACACATAGTTCACTACTAAAGGTGTTTTCTCATTGTGTTGATGTTTTGTGTGCTATTTTCCGATGCATAGTTCCACGTTTATTATTTAGCTTTCCTCAGTTAAAGCAGTTACATTGTGTGAATTTACAGATACAATTTTTTTCAGCTGCTTTCACACATTTTCTAAACTAGGTCTCATTTTTTCAAAACCCTACACACGAATCCAAAAATTGCACACACAAAATGCAAAGTGCTACAAATCTGCTGCAAAATGAAACACAATTTTTCCAAAAATGTTACTGTTGTAACACTAGTACAGTGTTGTGTCTGAACATTTTTTACTCTATATTTTCTGCAATTCTCTTTTTCTAAAGTCATTCATGTTTTTATCAAAACATCGAAACATTCTAAGTCTTGAGGCACTGGTGGTTAGGTTTAGTTTATTGGTGACAATGTGAATGATGTTTCTGATGAGTGAATTGCATCGAAGCGATTGAGAAAAACTATAATCTTTACCCGATAAATACCTCATATCTATGGCAACAGTGACACATTTAATATCTACACATGTAGAGTGCACTCTGTACATCTAGTGTTGTATAAATACACTAATTAGAGTAAAATGCCAGTAAAACAACACAAAGAAAGAGAGAAAAATCACACATTGTAGGTTCAACACTTTACAATGTAGTGTACATCTACTGAAAATAAGGACTTAAATTATTTTATCTCCTTAAGTTGCTTTCATTTTTTGCAGTTATTTGTTCTGTTAAAGTAGATTTAACCTCTGACATTATTTCCTCAATGTAGGAACAGATCCTTTAATCAGAAGTGCTTTCATTTAGTGTGTTTGGTCCCAACAGTGTTAATACAACACATCAGCCCAATGAGTACATGGAGCAGTTACTCTGGCAGCGTACAGGCCCCACAGTTTAAATACTGAGACAAATAGAAATCGAAAGAGTAGAATCTCAGGTTTGTTGTTAAATATAAAATTAACTTAATTGTTGCTGATTGACTCAAAATGCTATCTGATCTTATTTTTCTTTTTTGATTGTAGCACTTTAAATTTCACATCATGGCATTGATCATCACAGTGGCTGAAGATTTGCTGCTAAATAGTGATGTTACTCAGAATAGTGCACTCATTGAAATAGAAAACTAAAGTATACTTTAAAGGGATTTTTGAAATAACTTTCTATGATATCCTAAATCTCTTTCCATCAGACATAACTATATTTTCTAATAATTCTGTATTTTACTGTTTGGTTAGTCCTGCGCTATATTGCTGTTGACAACAAGAACAAAAGACAAATATTTTAAATGTATGGTGTCTTTAATGGGAAATTCAGTGACTTGGATCCAATGTAAACCAGTTAGCCCTGTTTGACCATGTAGTTATAACCAGGCTATTAAATTAACTCAACATTGCACAGTTCTTACATTCTAGCTTTAAAAAAAAAAAAAAAGTTGTGGCATTAAAAAATACAACATAAAAAAATAATAATTATAATAAAATCCCTTAAGCACTAAAATGATTCTGCTGTTGCTCTCTGAAGCAAACATACCTGTTAACTAAAAGAAAAGAAAAAGGTCTTTTGTGCTGTGGTTTTCAGAGCATCAAAAGCAAATGTCTGACACAGGAACAGTGCACAACATCTGCAATGCACGAAGTTGAACCCAGCTCAACTTGTTAACCTGACAACACTTCAGCTGCATTTTCTAGAAGCATACAGGTGATGGGAGTTAAGATCACAGACAACAAAAACAGATTTATTCTAACACTTTGTCTTGTGTAGTTTTGGATCAGCTAAGATACATTCTGAAACAAACAAAAATATAGCACTGCAATCTGGCATTAGCTATCACCACTCTTGGAAAATAACAGGGCTAAATAACTTTCTAACAGTTTTTCTCTTTGATATTTCAGACCACAAGAAGTTATGTCCAGCTCTGTGTGAACATGAAGATGCAACACAGTGCCTGCAGTCTCCTGCCCAGCTTCATCGTGAAGGTTTGTCATTGTTCCCTATGCCAAACTTCACCTGCATGAATATCTCCATTTTAAAAGTTCAAGCCATTTATAGTAACTTGGTACCAGCACCATTCACTCCATCTGAGTTTAATTCTCATTGCATCTCTTTTTTTTAAATTCTGATTTGACTTTCTGATGTAAATAAAATCAGAAAAACAATCCTGGTCAACTGATGATCAAGCTTCCACAAACCAGTGATATTAAGCACACAGGTTTCTTTTCAGTGTTTGTTTTTAACTTGTTTGTGAATAATTTTCTCCTCAGGGCTGAAAAGTTTCTCCAGCCAGTGTGCAGACCATGTTCTAAATATGATTATTTATAACAGTTTGAGATTACAAAAAACTGATTTTTTCTCACACTAATACAATAACCTTTCAACTGTACATACCACACTGACTGAGCTAAGAATTAAAAACTTTTTTTATTGTGTAAACCTAACAAACCCTTTTTTTTTTTTTTTTTTTTTTTTCCACAGAGTACAGTCACAGCTCCTCCAGGTAGTACGGTTCACCAATGACCATGTGATGGCAGGGCAAACATTCAGTATGTAAACAGTATCAAACATTTTAATTTTAAGTTGGAATAAGCTGCATACAAATGCACTTCATACTTTAATCACTGGAGTCCATCTATATATGATAAAATGTTCACTTTGTTACAGACAGAAATCTACAGTAAGTTCAGCCCACAGCACACTGCAGAGTGGAGGATCATTCAAAGACGTCTCCTTCCCGTGAAGCTATAAGGCGAGACTCCCCATGATGCAAAGTGAAGAAGGAGTCTGGTTTCAGTCCTTTCTGCTCCAGGGCCTCTCTAAGACGAACCGGCGGCTCCATATAGTACTGGACGAAGGAGGGGACCAGGGAAAAAGTGAGTATTAAAGACCATCATTGAACATTGCCATATATGAACCTAAAAACAGGTTAATTTTTAGCTCAGCGCTTTTGTTAGCTAGTCTCTAACACTGAAGCAGAGCAGTGAGCCAGAGGCCAATAAACCACGACCACTGCAGGAAAAGTCTTTCAGCTTTACAAACAATGACACCTTTGTTATGTTGTGTTGCCAGAACATAATATACTGTCTGGGCATGTTTTTACCTCAATAACCCCTCTCTGAGACCAGTCACACACATGGCAGCTCTTTGGGCCACTGAACTAATGTTCAATATTGTAAACTGTTCTAGAGATGTATTGATTCAACTGTAGTCATTTTAGAGGAGGTAGTTTGTGGTGCAGCTGAACGGTAGTGCCTTTTTGTTAGAGACAAAACATGAATAACTTACTGTATCTCTGTGCATTCCTACCTCATAGGCGAGAGCAAAGGTCCCCCAGTGAATGGCCACAGACTGTTTGGCCTGAAGGTCCTGGTGAATTAGAACAGCCTCCTCTGGATCCACATGCTGCCCCTGCATAACGTCCCTTAAACACCAGGAATATTTCAATGTTACAGGTCTGGCTGTGTGTGGTCCTTTTATAAATGTCATATTGTGTAAGTAAAGTAAGTGAGTTAGTAAGAATGATAATCTAGAAAAAAAAAGGATGGAGGAAATAAGAGTCTACAATCTTTACCTTATTTCTTAGTTACTTTTCTGGATTATTTTCTTACTAAGTTAGTAAGAATCTATTTTAAAAATGAACCTAGAGGAGCATTGTGTGGCGTAGTGGTCTAAGCAGACGCCCCATGTGTAGAGGCTACAGTCCTTGCTGCAGTTGGCCCCGGTTCGAGTCCCGCATCGGACGGCCTATGCTGCATTTCATTTCCCCTCTCTCTGCCTCCCCATTTCCTGTCTCTCTCTACTATCCTGTCCAATAAATGCACAAAAGCCCCAAAAATATACTTAAAAAAACCCAAAAAACTCTAGACTCTTATTTCCTATATTCTTTCTAGTTCCCTTTTCTTACTATCTAATTAGATATTAAGAATCCAGAAAAGTAAGTAAGGATCAAGAATATAGGAAATAAGAGTTTACAATCTTCTTTACCTTATTTCTACTAGGTTCTTTCTTTATTACTCTAAGTTAGTAAGACAGAATCTATACCTGGGCAGATACGCTCCGATGGGGATTGCTGCAAGGTCAAATGGCCCGAAGCGCCTTCCTATCTCCTGGAAGGAAGCGCAGTAGCCAGTATCACCAGCAAAGAAGAATCGATGGTCTGGACCCAAAATAGACCAGCTGCCCCATAAAGACTGAAAGAGACAACCAGGAAATGAACATATTTGTATTGTACTGAATTTGCTTTAAAGTTTCTACTTGATTAAAATTGACCTAAGAAATATGTGTATGATTTTATTAGAGAGAGAAAATAATTACCTTGTTGTCATCCAGAGCTGTGCGTTTGCTCCAATGCTGAGATGGTGTACAGACAAATGTCACTTCATCATGACCTGGGACACAGTTCTCCTCCCACCAGTCCAACTCCATCACATTCTCACAGCCCATTTTCACCAACCAGTCCATCAAACCAAGGGGCACGAACCTACAAAACACACACGGCTCTTATTAAAAAGGTACATTTGACTTTTTTTTTCCCCAAACGCAGAAGTGCACTAAAAGACAGTGGATCAGAATGTCAACTCAACAGGCAATAAATACAGTAGAGTGTGGATCTTGATCACAACAATGACTGCCGATCACACGTACCAGCGTAGCTCCCCTCCGAAGCGTGCGTTAAGGCTGGCAACAGATCCAGCATCCAGATGGTCAAAATGAGAGTGACTGATGACAACAGCATCGATCCTGGGCAGCTGTTGGAGAAGAGGACAAGAGAAAACACAGGTATGAAAGAATCAAATAAACAAATTTTGTTTTGTTACTGTTTTAATTAAAGGGGATTGCTGAAATAAGGGAAAATTACAAACAGGAAGTACTGAACCTGTTCCACGGTGCAGGGAGGCCCTCGGTACCTTTTGGGCCCCATGAACTGGAAAGGTGAGGCCCTCTGGCTGAAGATTGGATCTGTCAGAATATTCAGTCCATCCATTTCAACCAAAACTGTGGCGTGACCCAGCCAGGTGACTCTCAGACCTGGACCAGAGTCAGAGAGGTCTGGGTTCTGGACAAAGTACGGTTCCATCACTGGGAGCTCACTGTCCAGAACCTGGAGGAAAAGGACGGACCAGCAACAGAAAGGGGTTGACAGAGGAAAGCAAACATAAACACAGATGAAGGGGAAGCAGGCAGCGTTTGCATCAAATAAAACAATCACATTCTTATTATGAGGAATATATTGTTTCAGTCTGATCGCTTTGTCTGATCATACTTTTCAATCATAAACCATTATCCCCTCTCACCCTAAGAAGAAAGTCACTGCTCTTGAAACACAGCAGTTATCATGTTTTTGTTGCCATGTTTACATGAATACTCTGGCTATACACTAATAAATGTTTATGACCAACTTACTTTTGTGTGACTTGTTTAACTTCTCTCTTTACAGTAGTTATGCTGTACATGTAGTTTACAAGGCTACATCCTAACACACTATATGCTTAGAGAATGTTGTCACATTGCAGTTTTGACCTATGACCTTTCTGGTAGTTGATTAGTAGGCCTATTTTTCTAGGTTTTATCCAACAACAAAACACTGTGCAATCTGTGCAAATGAGGGGTTAACCAGTTTTCTATTGCTGCGTGAAAGCAGCCTTTGAAACCTGTTAAGCCCCCACTGAGCTCAGCAAGGTTTCCACTAGTTGCTATAAATACTGTGTGGTTGTGAAAGTCAACAAAGGGCAATGTTTCTACATACAGGCGTTAGAAAGATGTGCTCATAATACTACAATCTTACATAGGCTTGAAAAAAATTTGATACATCACTTTTAAATGGAAAAAACTAAAATATTTAACTCAGCTCAGTCATCTGACAGTATGAGAGACTGCTGCCATCAGACTAAATTTCAGCTCTGTTATCAGACAGACAACAGTCCAATCCATACTTTTAGTAACAATAGATTTCAGTGTGTATCAGCTTCCTGAAAGTGTTACAGAAGTTGAGTTTTGTGTGAGGTTGTCTTTCATATCCCTCAGCTATACACTCACCAGCCACTTTATTAGGTACACCTGTTCTACTGCTTGTTAACGCAAATATCTCATAGGCCAATCACATGGCAGCAACTCAATGCATTTAGGCATGTAGACATGGTCAAGATGATCTGTTGAAGTTCAAACTGAGCATCAGAATGGGGAAGAAAGGTGATTCAAGTGACTTTGAACGTGGCATGGTTGTTGGTACCAGATGGGCTGGTCTGAGTATTTCAGAAACTGCTGATCTTCTAAGATTTTCACGCACAACCAGCTCTTGGTTTACAGAGAATGGTCCGAAAGAGAAAATGTCTTGCTGATGCCAGACATCAGAGGAGAATGGCCAGGCTGGTTCGAGCTGACAAAGGCAACACTAACTCAAATAACCACTTGTTACAACCGAGGTATGCAGAAGAGCAACTCTGAACGCGCAACACGTCGAACCTTGAAGCAGATGGGCTACAGCAGCAGAAGAAAACACCGGGTGCCACTCCTGTCAGCTAAGAACAGGAAACTGAGGCTACAATTCGCACGGGCTCACCAAAATTGGACAATAGAATATTCGAAAATCATTGCCTGGTCTGATGGTCTCGATTTCTGCTGCAACATTCGAATGGTAGGGTCAGAATTTGGCATAAACAACATGAAAGCATGGATCTATCCTGCCTTGTATCAATAGTTCAGGCTAGTGGTGGTGCTGTAATGGTGTGGGGGATATTTTCTTGGCACACTTTGAGCCCCTTAATACCAATTGAGCATCGTTTAAATGCCACTGCCTACCTGAGTATTGTTGCTGACCATGTCGATCCCCTTATGACCACAGTGTACCCATCTACTGATAGCTATTTCCAGCAGGATAATGCACTGTGTCAAAAAGCTCAGATCATCTCAAACTGGTTTCTTGAACATGACAATGAGTTCACTGTACTCAAATGGCCTCCAGTCACCAGATCTCAATCCGATAGAGTATCTTTGGGATGTGGTGGAACGGGAGATTCGCATCATGGATGTGCAGCCGACAAATCTGCAGCAACTGCGTGATACTATCATGTCAATATGGACCAAAACCTCTGAGGAATGTTTTCAGCACCTTGTTAAATCTATGCCATG
This sequence comes from Seriola lalandi dorsalis, assembly GCF_002814215.2. Taxonomy (NCBI): domain Eukaryota; kingdom Metazoa; phylum Chordata; class Actinopteri; order Carangiformes; family Carangidae; genus Seriola; species Seriola lalandi. Next base: position 163,204 of record NW_019525132.1, on the reverse strand, counting down.
AAGAATTAAGGCAGCTCTGAAGGCAAAAGGGGTCCAACCCAGTACTAGCAAGGTGTACCTAATAGTGGCTGGTGAGTGTATAGTAAGGTATATATTAAGTTGGGGTGATTATATTTATAAAAATGGTTAATATTTTTAGATTTTAGTCTAATAAATACCCACCTCTTTACTAGTTGGCACATTGCTGTGATTTTTATCCAACAAGAAGAATCTCAGCAGCATTGAGTAGGAAGGGAACCGCCATGTGGGCCAGGGGTTGATCCAGCGGCCATGTTTGTCTCGACAGGACTTTGTAACTTCCTCCTGCAATCAAAGTAAACAATGGCATTTTAGCCACTTGTTCAAGTCAATTGAAGTCAAGTCAATTTTTATTTGTATAGCGCCAATTAGTTAATAGTCAATAAGTTATCTCAAGGCACTTTCCAAATAGGGCAGGTCTAGTACTTCTCTCTATAATATCATTTGCAGAGACCCAACAGTTCCCACCAAGAACAGCACTAGGTGACAATGGCAAGGTAAAAACTTCCTTTTAAGAGCCAGGTACTGGGTAGGGCGCTTGTTAAAGAAAGTAATTTCAAAAGTCAGATTAGAGTTTAAGATAAAACTTTCATACAACACACAATAGACAGAGAACTGGAGAGATGCCATGTTGACGGAAGGAGTTTATGGAAATTAAGAGGTTTCAGGTGAGTTGAGGTGAAGAGCGTGTGTGTGTGTGTGTGTGTGTGTGTGTGTGTGTGTGTGTGTGTGTGTGTGAGTGAGAGAGCAGCAGGTTTTAGGCAACAGGAGGATAATGAAAAGGGAGGTTTTACCTCCAACCGATAGTCCAGGCGGAAGCTCTTGCGGGAAGAGCGGGAGGAGCTGCTCTTCCTCGGGGTCTGAGGATCCACCTCTCCACCCTCAGCTCCTCTTATCACTTCATCCTGCAGTAGAGGTACAAACACACACATGTAGTGATGGAGTCAATTTGAAGTCGCCAAGGCATTTGAGGTGTAAGAAATGAGCACCATATAGCCAGCCATCATTAAGCCATTATGTTGTGCTCCAACATCTTAGCAAGGACCTGTAAAATGCTTAATACTAATAATAACTTTTTAATCATTTTTAGCTTCTGCTGCAGCTTTGAGTGCAATGAACCTCTTCTTTATTCTGTCAAACAAGTTATAATTAGCCAGACTACAGCTTGGCACCATCTCATTTTAAGATGATGAGCAGGATGCATTACCTCCACCAGGCTTTTTCTCTCCTCCAGAGCTGCTCTACCTGAAGATGATGGCTTCTCCATGGGCACACCACAGCACCTGGCATGAACACAAACACACTTAAGTTTCAGTTTTTCATTGGCGGACCTCAAGCTGCTCTTCTGGAGCAGTCAGGGGTCACATGCTTTGCTTAAAGAAGAAGTTGCTGAGGGTGGGGACTGTCATACATGTTCACACCAACAACCAAGTCAAAAGTTGGCTCCTTTCACTCCACCGAACACTACTGCAATGATAACAGCTCATTAAAGAGCTGACAGTTGAATCATAATGGTTTGCATATGAAACTGAAAGATGGTATTCAGACAGACAGCAGGATCATCTTCACTGTATTCAAATCAAACTACTATCAGACGTGACATTTTAGTGCTTCCACAGTGCACTAAGTTCAATGGTTAAACTGTGTTTCAAACCTTGCTAGATGAGCTAATATGTGTCTGGTTTTAACATTACTTTTATCTCTTAACATATTGTTGACAGGAAAGATTAAGACATGTGTTTCCTTGTGGGTGTGACACAAACAGTTACTGTTTTTCTTGGGTAATACTGATTAGGAAGTAACTAGCATGCTGATTCATGCAGGCTACAAAATCTATGCAGGTATTTCATGTAAAAAATAAATAAAAAGGAAAAAAAAAGGAAAAAAGGGCACATGATTAACTGGTGTGATGAGGACAGACTGCACTCATACAACTCATATTGTTACATCAGTACAGTCCAAGTGCAACAGCTGAAATGGCTTGGGCTACTTCCCTCTTGGACCATGTCCACCTCAAAAATGGTGGTGCAACATTAAACCATGAGTTAAGCCCTCCACTAAGCTACAGGCCTGCTTCACAGCAGAGGTGACCCAGGTAAAACTTCTTAAACATGACTCCTGAACTGAATGTGTGGTAAAAGGGAATTTTTCTTCCTGTAGAAAAAGTTGAAAAAAAAAAAAAAGGGGGAGTGAATCTGATATTTTAGTTTAGAAAAACCTACATTTACTATACACACAAAGAGATGTTGACACCTACACACTTTCCAGAGCTAGATCACAGCCCTTCCTTATCCTGCTATTATCCACAGCAATCACTTTGTAGCACACACCCTCACTAACTACTCCACTTGTGAGTGACTCCTTCATGCACTTATACTTCATGAGAAAATGCATTTGTTTGCTACCCCGCATTAACAGAGCGGATGGTGGAGAAAAGCATTAATACAGTAATGCAACATAAGTCATTTGTGCACTTCCCCTCTTTGGGGAACTCCATACATTACAGCTATAGTGTCTTCATGATGCACTCAGCCTCATGAATGGACTTTAACTACACACTACACACAGACACCGGGACAACAATGGAGCTCTGTGGAAGACAACCACGCATGCCTGATGTGGTCATATAAACAACAAACACACACACAGCCTGAAGTCAGACTCCCTCTCATCTCTGAAGTTAAGCTAAATAAGATCTGCATGGAGTTAGCAGACAGGGCTGTCTCAAAGCTCTTCAAAAGAGAAACACAGGACATAAATATGCATGAAACTCAGTTACAGATAATCACATTCAAATACTACTCAGATTCACCTCCTGAAAACAGTCAAGTGTCTCTAAAAGTGTCCTGACAGTATCACACACAAGTCTGGATATGAATTATAACATGAATTAGTCTTGTCCCAGTGACACTGACTGTAAATTCAAGTGATAAACAACAGGTTTCACAACTTAACTTACTCTTCAATTATTTCCTTTCTGACATGTTTGCACACTCAGGAAAGAACAACGATGTTTGCTACAAACACATGCTCTATTATTAACATTTTTACAAAACAAAGATAGGTAATGTAGCAATATAGTAAACAAACTAACAAATTTAAACAAAAGCCAGCCAAGCAAAATGTGTCCTAGGGGAACAATAGTGATAGCATTAAACAGAGATTAAAATGCCACTGGGGGAACCATGAAGCAACCATACACTCACTTTCGAGTACCACAAGCTTCGGTACATGTTACACATCGTGCAAGTTATGACCATTTTCAGCCGACTTACCTGAAAACTTGAACGCAAAAGAATACCACCAGTTGTTACCTCAGCAAGGAGACATGTTTGTTTCATTTACGTTTGCGCCATACACTGTTTTAATTCGAGGAGCAGGGTATCATTATTAGGAGCTATACGGTTCGCAGAGCATTTCCAATACAGTTTACATTACAATAACGTATCTTTTAGCAAGTATCGATAAGAAACTTAACGGCTGCAGTAAAAGCTGTCGGCAGGATGTCTTTATGAAGGTAAGACGTGGAGTTTCGAATCATGCAGCAGGACCGTGAGGATCATTAGTCGGTACCAGCTCTGCGTCTGTGACGTCTGAGCGAAAAGCCTCTGATCACGTGACCGCCGAGAAACTCCTGGTATGACTGCAGGCAGTTTTACAAATAATCAAAAAACTGACTAAAAATAGTCACAAAAAGTCAAATCATTTGTAGTGCGGTAAAATTAATAATAATAACATTATTTAAATTTTTTTTCTAAATTTACTATCTCATTACTTGTTGCAACCGCCACTACTGTACAGGTAAGTTCTCGAATAATTTTGTAAAGAAAATTGCCATTCTTATAACTGATACTACTAATAAGAAATAATTTGAAAAAAAAAAGTTGAATGACTGATTTAATTTTATATATATACATTGCTCAGTTAATAATTTCATTTACTGCTTCTTAATTCAATAGTATATATTTATTCTTAATAAAATGTACGCTTTTCTAATCTTGGCTTATCTAGTTTGTTATTCATATATTCATGCTGTACATGTTTAACATTTAAAAGTTAGTGCTAGTTTATAGCGTGACCACTCAAAAAAGCACTACTTTTGAAAGGGTCTAATCGCCATTGTTTTTTCATCTACTTGTACATGAGTGGCGTTTATAAGGGTCTTCTAATAAATCATTACATTTAAGTAAACTAATAATCCATACCCACTCTCATTCACTGCTTAAGTGTTGTGTCATCAGCACTGGCAATGTCAAAGAGTAAAGACTTGTTGCTCGTGCACATTTCTATTTAGTTGAATGAGTTTAATTTGAATACTTACGGAGAAAAGGTTTGGAATAACGGCTCAAAACCCTGGACAAACACTCTGCCAGGCTACTCTGCTCTCAGGAGGACCTTATGTCACTACGTATTAGTACTATTCATGCAAAACGAGACATTGTAAACATACCTCGAGTTCCTCCTCCTAATGAGAGACACCTGGGGGGATTTTGACCCGAGAAGACTCGCTTTTTTCAGTAGCCCAGGGTATTTACTAAACTTACAGCTGCACGCCAGTAACAAACGTACAGACCTGCACAACAACGCTTCCATTCTAGGTCTTTGCGTTTCAGCATATTTGCTAAAAGGTTTTTTTAATAAAGAACAGCCAGTGGAGGCCAAGTTACTTGACAGTTACGCTACATGAGTGTACAGCTCGAGGGAAGTTGCGGAATCCGGACAGCAAGTTGTTTGAACTTCCTGCCAGACGCCTTCAAGGACTCTCGGAAATCTGACACTTCAAATGTCGGGGTTTGATGCAAAGTTTTTTTATCAACCATTTACAAAGATACAGCGCAGTTTCAAAGTAAATTTTAAGTAAATTTCTTGCTTTGCTTTTGCACACAGAAAGCTGTTGATTAAATACCAACGGTCTCCTAAAGAGAATTGACTTAATAGATTCTTACTCTTGAGCACTAAGCACTATGTACTATTAGGTATTATCATAGTTACTTGAACCAAGAAATTTCACCTTTTAAATCAGTTTTTTTTATGTTATATAACGTCACACTGCAGCAGCTAATAGATTATGAATTCCCGAACCTTCTTACTGCTTGTTAAAGCCATTTCATATCCAGCTAGTTATCCGGTGTATGAACATGCGGACTGTCCACGGTACATGGGTGGACTCTACAAAGTAAACCTAGGAAGGAACAAAACAGAGAAGCAAGTCAAACTCTGCTCTGTTTTACATGAGGTGATTAACCTGTTTTGCTGTATATCTGGAAAATAATGTGCTGTTAAAGACTAGCTTTTACTTATATTATAATGTGACCGAAAAACATTCTTTAGCAGTGCACAAGGTTTGGTGAAAATTTCTCATGGACCTTGACCAGCATATCAACACTGGTCTGGGCTTGAATGGTCACAATAGAGGAAACTTACACAAGCAATGTTGTGAACATATTTACTTTAGATACAAAATGGCAAGATCAGTAAAAAACAAAACAAAAAAACAACAACAAATAAAACTGAATTGAATGAATTTTTACCATTACTTTGAACACAAAGTAAATCACAAAAATGCATTTGTTTCTTTCAAATCAGAGATGGGGTCAGGAGCCATGCCGAATGATCACGTTCACGTGTGTGCTGTGTTTGTCCATTTCTCAGTGCTCCTTGTGGTCTCCGTCCTCCTCCAGTTTCCTGATCTCTGACTTCAGGTGGTTGATGTTTTCTCTGCTGGCTTTTAATTTGTCTTTCAGCTCTGCGATCTCCTGGCTGGTTCTTTTCTTTGCCGCTTCCATTTTCTCCTTGGTCCTTTGCTCCAACTCACTGACTGTGGACACAGGCAGACAAACACACATAAGCATGATGACAGTGATTATGTAAATGCTGCTCTTCAGTACAGAGGCACATGCTATGATTTCCAGGTTCCAGATTTCCAAATTGGGTTAATGTCACAAAACTAGTCTCTATGCACACACTTGTGCCTCTATGTTTATTATTGTGTACATACACTCTGTCTCATGCTTGTATGCACCAAGGGTGAGTTGTCTTGATGTGGTCAGTAGCTGCTGCATCATGGCTGTAGGATCCTGAAAGATCTGAAAGAAAACACATCAAGTATATCTCTTTCACTCTCACACAGTTCTGTAAAGCCAAACCTCCACGACTCATTTAATCGATTACATCAAACTACTACTTACTACCTGCGGTCATGCCATTGTGATGCACTTCATGTAAAATCATTAATCATTAATGTCATTTACCATTAACAGGGAGGAGAGACCATTAATGCAGCATAGTAACTGGGGTTGTGGACTGCAGCACAAAAAGTAGTCATACCATTTCATCATAGAATTCAGAGACAACTGTTTTCTTAGGCATGGCACTGGAGTCTGACTGGAACAGCTTCAATAGATGGTACAGAGTCACCTAACACACACACACACACACACACACACACACACACACACACACACACACACACACACATACAGATAAATCAATATCAAAAAGCATACACACAGGGAATTAAAGTAAAATGACTGTGTGTTTAATAAATACCAATTCACACCATATGTTGATATGTCAACTATGTAGTACATTCAAGTGTACTTTAAGATGCAAAGCAGCTAATCACATTTAAGAACATATAGCAACACTATGAAGATCAGCACAGTGTGTATTTGTGGTATTTAGTATGGTGCTGGAGCACATTATTTGGAATGACTGTGTCTACAAGTTGCGGCTCTTACAGGTCTCTCATTGGGGTCAATGAAGAAGATCTTAATGATGATCTCAAACTCGCCCCAGCCCGTCTCTGTAATCTCATATGGAGGCTTTGTCACCACTGGGAGGCAGAGAAATGGTAAATTAGACAGACAATTCAATCCGAGTCACAACTGAAGCAGGCGGAAAAAAAAAAGCGGTACAGGCATTATATATCTGTTAATATGACGTACTATTCATTTCCATTTATATTTTCTGCTTATTCTCATTACAATCGTTATATTTTCATTTTTACACAACTGAGTTCAATCTACAGGAAATAATGCCTCTCCTTTGCCAACAGAAACTAATGTAAAGGTCTACTCACCTCTCAGTGGGTTACCATAACTCTCATGTAACTTGAACTGGATCTTCTTAACATAAGCTGACATATCCTGGAAGGACAATGGGAAGTATTTATATATAAAATCAAGTAAATACCTTCCACTGACAGTGGCCAGTGGTTGGTCATGATCTTTTCAACCAATTAGTGCGTGAATATGAAGTGCAGTATTTTAATAGACTTGGTTAAAGCCTGTTACAAATCTAGATGTCTCACCTCATTTCTGTAAGGCTTCACATAGACAGACCACTGATGTGTGTGTCCATCCTCCTCTCTCTTCTTCCCGAAGTAGCGGGCAACGTTCCCAAACACTATGGGCTTCACAATAGTCACTCCCTGCAGTTAACAGAGAGAAAACACATGGACGTGTCCACTTGGTTATATAACTACTTAAAAGTCATGCAGTGAATTAATTATTTAAAAAAAAAAAACACCCAAACTAGTCTAGTGTGACGTTACATTACCTTAACTCGCCCCCCGGAATCTGGACCAAATTCAGTCATCTTTTTGAACATAGTACAGTAAAGCGAGAGTGAAGTTGAACCCGTATTGCGCTCTATAATACTCTCCTTGCTCCGCAGCGTATAATATCTCTTAATAGACCTGCCATTTAAGCACGAAAAGTGTGTTTTTTTACAGCAGCAATCTCATTTCAAACCGCCAGCCAAACAAGCGCCGGAAGTATTAAGTGTAACGGGTTTCGTAGTCCGATAGGCGTGTGATAGAGACACTAAGGTTCCGGGTTAAAGGAGGCAATATCGCAGGACAGGACTACTGCCTGCATCACATCTTAAAAATATAGGATAATCTGGATAATAGTTTACTGTCACAAGCTGCAAACGCAGTTTTAGCTTTCGTTAGGTTTGTTAAATTTGATGATTAATTCGCTCATAAAAGTTTGATATAATTTGAAAGTGGTGAGATAGGGAAACCTATTAAACTCGTATCTCTTTATGTGCGTTTAAATCGACTGTTTAAAAACACAAGACACCGTTCATTTGTATATGACATAAAGCTGAGATAGAGAAAGTAAGCACCATTCGAGTATTTTTAGTCCAAGTACAAAGTAGCTCGTAGTTAGACATATTTTACACTCATGTAGAACTTTAAACTCAAGCTTCTATCAGTATTTGGCATAAGTGAAGTTTACCCACAAGACTTAAGAGACTGTTTCTACTAAATGTCACCATCTCTATCCATTATTTTTGATCATTTGTTCAACAAAAGCATTTTGGGGGAAATTTTTTTTAACTGAGCAGTAACCTAATGCAGAACTTTGGACCAAAATCTGATCTGATTTACATTTTAATTAATCTACATCCATTATAACGCTAATTAGATGTACGCTCAAAGGAAAGCCACAAAACCAAAATCAATTTAAAATGTTTTTATTTTTGAGACAAAAACAACCATTTGATTATTTTGGCAACCATGTGCCTCTCCCTGACAGGACGTGTGTTAAAGTGTAATCATAACTAGATATTACTGGCAGTTACAAAGGGTAACAACCCCACAGCGAAAATAAACTAGAATTAACTCAATCAATATGTAAAACTCAAACTCAAAGCTCAACTCATCATAGGCACTAATAAGACCGAATGCATTCATTCAACTGTTGTAAAACTGCTGAGTAGTAGTCCTGCTTTTGATTTGGTCTGCACTAACTGTGCTGATCAATTATTACATTTGCAGATAGAAAAAAACTGAATTGCAAATTACCAATCATTGATAGTTTTCACCACTTACACCTTAGTTAGTTTTAGTTTGTGGTCACACTCAGCTAACTTTGAAACATTTGTTTAGTCTATTCCAAACAATGAAAAAGTAGGTGAAGATCAATTAATGAATAATGAGAAAATCTTACGTTATACTATTCAAGTAAAATACTGAAAGAAACAAATCATACACAAAATAGATACTTTCCAATATCTTGCATGATGTAAAAATGTTGGTCTGGCTTGCTGCAGCAGAATTGGCCAGACATTGTCTGGATTAGACTGTTTCTTCTTCTGCAGTACATGTAGACCTGAAAACACTTACCTTCAGTGCTGCGGACAGAAGCATTATCTGTACGTACACACACATACACATACACATACATACATACATACATACACACACAAACACACACACACACACACACACACAACCCAAAATAATTAAAAAGCAGGGGTGTGTAGGGGTTTTTAACTGCATTAACATTTTTAAGGAATCAAAAGAAATGGCATTCTCTTTCATGCCCCACTTTTTCCACATTGTTCTTCATATCAATAACCCTTGTGTGTATAAAACACTCTTAAAAGTATACCATTAGAAAAATACATTCCAAGGAAATCATGACGGTTTTAAAAAAAAATATTTGGATTTTGCTACAATCTGATTAACATTTTTTCATTTATCAAAGGTCAGGGATTCCTCTAGTTGGAGTTTAGGGTCCACAATTTTTACATCAAATACCTGTGGAGATGCAGTATTTTAGGGGATGGTCATGGAAATTTGAACCGACATGATGGATATAAAACATTCACCTTCACAAGTAAAACAAACAAAAAAAAAACAAACTAAAAAAACAAACGCAAAATAGGATTTTTCATTTTGAACAGTAGAGTGTTAACAAAAGTTTGTTTGCCGTCTTATTAATATTGGTGTTAGTTAATTTGTCCATATTCCATTGTTTTGAAGAACAAATGAAACGAACAGCAATATGGCACCCCTGTTAAAACACTTTTCCTGCAAAACTTCACAGAATTTTTACATTTTTATTTACGCAATTTCAGAAACTTGTCTGGGCTTATGGTTCAAAATCAGATATATGTTAGGACAGCTAAGTCTAATATTTTTTTTTTATAACTGAAGTTTTGATCCGAGACAGTAAAAAAACAAAAAAAAAAACAAAAAACATACATGTAACTCAGTGCTTATTTGCCAAACCCATTATATTCAACATTACAATCTAAAAGCTTGTTATCACAAAGTGTTTACAATCACAGCCTATTTCAACAAAAATGCAAGACATGAATATGACGGGTGGTTGAATAAAAGATGTGTTGCACTGGATAATATGACAAAGTTAGTGTTGCAGTACCTTTAACAAATTGCATTGGAACTACCAGCTGTACTGACTTTGCTCCTTTTGTTGTGTTTTGATGTTAAAAATCAACAAAAACATTTTACGTGTGAAACATAAGAGCAAAAAAGTAATATTCACTTGAAATGGAAATTTTTCAATTAATTGAATTCCATCTAAGATGTAACTACAATGGCTGCTTAAATGAATATGAATTAAGTGTAAGAATGAATGCAATTCACATTAACAAAACACAACAGAACTCAAAGACAATTTGGTTTAGAAATATTATGATGGCTATTCACTGTGATTACACATACATCAAACATCAGACACCACTTTGTGAACATTATGTGTTTTTTACTGGTTTATCTGAAATCGTCCAAAAAGGTGCAAGAACATATAGACCTCCAAATGTTCATGGTCTATATATTGTTTAATCCCATCCATCAATCAGAGCACATTGCAAAATAGTGCATTCTTTAATTTCTCTTACCTGGTAAAATGTGTCCGTTTGAAGAAGAAAAAAAACAAACCCAAAGCAAAATAAAAAAAGGAATAAAACCACTCACGTAGACAGCTAAAAAGTATAATCTAAGAGTAGACAAATTCAATATGAAAAACATTTTAGCACTCCAAAATGTACATTTAATATAAATGAGCCAAACATGTAGAGGAATTCACCAAATGCCAAATGTACCTCAGTAAACATTTTTTATTACAACACCATCTAGTTTTTAATCAAAAGCAGAGACATTTACAAACATACTAACCATGAAAAGAATATATGAGAATGAGCAGGAGAGGTGGGGAGAAAACATCAAACATGTACCCTATAAAAACGGATCTCTAAACTGAATGTACACAGTACAGCGGGCAAAGGAAAATAAAAAACAAATAGGATGTAATGTTTGTGTCTTCTATTTGGGGGGGTTGTGCAGGCCATTTTATTGTTTCTTTGCAAAAAGCATCACACATACTCATCTTCATGTCAAATAAAACATCATAAAAATAAAAGAGCTGTTTGGAAAGTTTCTTTTCTTTCATCTTTAGTTACCATGAGTACAGGTGTTTGGATAACATAGCCTTACACAGGTCTGGGTCTTCCATCCACTGCTCTTAGTCAGGCAGACAAGATGAACAGACAGAGAGAAGGATGGGTGGAGAAGGAGAGGAGAAGAGAGATGGAGGGGTGGAGGAGAGGTGGCGGTTGTAATCCTGTCCGGTCATGCAGGGTGGGGAGGAGGTGGTGGTGGTGGTGGTGCACTGAAAGCGTTCCTCCTTTTCCTTCCATCCATCCTTGATCCACGTGAGCTGAAAGGTGTCAAAACGAAGGGTGGAGTTTGGTTTCGAGGCAGCCCAACAGTGAATACCCCCCCCCCATCCACCCACCAATAAACCTCTACACTACACATAAAAAGTGCACGCCAGGGCTGGGTTCAATTCACCATCATTTGAGTCACAAGGCTGGAGTTCATCCAAGTAAACTTACTTAACATTTTGTTGTGACAAGGGTTGAGTGATCAGGAAAAAGGACAAGTGAAAAACACAGTCTCAATTTTCTTTGAGTACATTAACATTTGGCTCTGAAAATTCTCAGTTGAATGTTTGTTGCCCCCAACCCTGGCACAGACACAGAGAAACATGTCATGCAAAATTGAACAGGAAATATCAAGGGAGCAGAGGTGAAGTCTAACTGCTTGTACACAGCAAAACATCCAACAACATTAAATGCAATTTATCACCGTTACTGAAAAGTGGATTATAAACTATTCATTCTGTATGTGAAGTAAAAACGTCTGCTGATTACATTGTTATGAAGACAGACAGTCAATGGGATCCATATATAAAACTTATCTTGGGACACTGAAGTTTGACATTGTTACAGAGCTGTCTACAGTGTTCACTGAATTACAAAATCAGGGATGGACATGAGGGAAAAGTTTATTGTTCTAAAAAGAAAAGCTATGCTGAGGTGAAAATGGCTCATTCTCCATTGTGGACAGCTTAAGTGAGCATGTAGTTATAGTGTGGCTTCACAGGGCAATTCTGCTTTATGTACAATCATATGTTTTTACTGTGCTTTGCACAAATTATGAAATTTACTGGGAAAAGGGTCAAGTATTAGAAATTGATTGAAAATATTTATTATCTATGGCAAGTCATGTATATGTACATGTTATTTTCTATTCAACAATTCCATTGCCTCCTCCCCTTTACTGTTAGGGTTTTTTTTTAAAGCTGATATTTTAAAACCTCAAGCTTTTAATTATTTGTGTCATTATTACCTAAATGTTTATATTGTGAGTTTTCAATATATTCTTATGGTATTCCCTTTTTGCAAACCAATCAAAATGGATCCAGATACATCAGGAACACCCTGTTAATATTTTTCAACCCCATCGAAATGCTAGGAACAAGATAAAGACCTAAAAACTTTTCACCCCGCCCAAATCCCTCACCATTTATTAACTTGACTCAAGCAAAAAGAGAATGTGAAAAATGTGCCTCCAACCTGTGTCAAATACCATCATTTCAACAAACAGAGCATGATTGGTTTTTAGGTAATTAAGTATTGTAGGAGTAAAACACAGCAAAGGGACAGTAGATCAAAATACAAAACTACAAAAGGCACGCATCGGACTCAGACACAGCAGATAATACTTTGGTACGGTGATGTGGTTGCCAAAAGCATCTTAGGACTTTTACATGTAACAGAAAAAAGCCTCTTAATGTCAATTTGATTTAGTATACCCCTGTACGGTCTTAACATAATGCCAGTGAATAAATAGCAATAGTCACTGAAAAAGACAAAGTCCAGTATGAGAGATACAGGTAACTAGGAAGGCAATCTTTTCATAATTCGAAATGGCAGCCACAAGGCTTAATCGGACTACCAACAATGATCAACTGACCTGATTATATTCCTGCCCATTCAAAATCCCTCTTAACAGAAATGTTACATTTTTCAGATGAAATGACAACAATTCTGATACAGAAAGTCGACTCTAACTGGTCAGGTGTCTATTAATCTAACATCCAGTTTATTGGACCCTGATGACAAGAGGCTTTACTTTACAGGGTACAGAGATGCCAAATAGAACTGGCCTCACTTACAGGCACCAGTTCAAATCAGTACAGATAATTTTACATGGTTCAAAGATTTAAATGCATATTGAACTTGTTTAGGTTTTTGCTGTATAAGGGTGTTTGTTTTACAAGGTGCAGACAAAAACAGTTTAACCAACAATAACAATATTTTACATCACAGTAGTCAAACTACATGGTACTGCTTGTCACACCATTATTCAGAAGTGGCTAAAACATCCAGTACAAATGGGTATGGGCATGACTGAACTTTTGTCAATGGTCAAATTGCATCCAACTATCAGACTAACAAATCTTTTGTCATATTACAAGATATGCCATATTATTGAACCCTTGATCAGTGTAGAATATTATAATTCATTGAAAACATTCAAATGTATAGCAGTGTTTCAGCTAACAGCAAGGAAATGAAGCAGGTCAGAGCCAAACCAGGGTCAAGCAGTTCATTAAACAGCCTGAAACAGAAGCAAAACAATATTGTTGCTTTCCACCACTGAAAGTTTGACACTGAACTTGCGATGTTCCTGATAGACTAGTAAGTAAACAGCTATTAATGTTGGCTATGTAGCAATAGCAAAACTTACAAATAGCTTCTTTAAAAAATCAGATTACATTCTGACATTGTAGTAGTTTCTGTGGGTATCACCTTTATTTCCACTGTCAATTATCACATCTTCAGAAAATAGTTTAATGATAACTAAATTTCTCTTGCAATTCCACTCAATGTGATTACATAACATTTGTTGACTGTAATAACCTGGTAACGAAACGTTATTAAAACATGTCTTGTTCTACCTTAGACCATCTCTCAGTCAGCTATATTAACTATACCATTCATTTTCACCCTGTTATTTAAATGGGCATGAAGGTTTATTGTCAACCTTGTGCTGAAACTCTGTTTGACCCTGGTTTGACATGAGCAAATAGTGTGCTGTGATCCCCAGCACAAATACACCTGCAATCAGACTGAGTCCAGTATAAAAAGTAATTTCAGCCTGGTACAAACACTGTGCATTCCCCCATGGCAATATGAACAGATAAAACAGTGTTAAAGCATATCTGCGGACACAACAAATAGCCATACTACTATAAAAGCAATATGTTTTGCAATTCTCAAATGTTTCCTGAATCACATGCTGTGAGATATCAGACTGAATGCAAAGGTGGATTTTGGACATGGTCAAATGGAAAATGGACATATTTGGCCTTATTACATGTATATTGCCCACTTCCTCATTCATTTCATTTTTACTGCAAAAACATTTTTTTGGCAAAATATACTCAACAAATGCATTTTTGGAATCTATACATTACCAAATGTTATTCAGCCTTGTGCCCACTGGGGATCTCTTATCTCACAGAGATACCAAGATATGTGTTGGAGGAGACTGCAGTAGATCCTGTTGCAATGCTACAATTGAAACTGCAGAGCTCCATTCAAACTCAGTTTTTTTCTTTAAGCTGCTGAAACTCTGAAGATGTACAAATGCTTTGAGTGAAAGTAATCATGAAAGAAATGTCTACTTTCTAACTTCACAAAATTAGAAAAAGTAGTTTTTGTTAAGAGGTTCCCAGTGGACACAAGCATTACTCTTCAGTAACACCTTGTGTAGATAAAGGACAATTGAGTGGAACAGAGGTCAAATCAACTCAGCTAACGCTGACAGCTAAAAATGAGCTCAACTCTACACTATATCACATTACAGATTACCGAGAAAGTTACTCCGTTACAGTCTAATGTACGGTTTTCTGCTTTCTGAGTTCAGCAACTCCACAAGCAAAGCCACCCCAGTTAATATTCCTCAGTGAGAGAAACGGACATGCTTATGAAAAAGCTCATTTATAAATAATGTTCTAATGTACAGAGCATATTTCCTGCCCTGCAAGCATAACTAAATTAAGACATTAAGGAGTGAATGAAGTTTCTGTCTGAAAGCTCATTTAAAATTATGAGAAATATTATTTGGGGTGATGCACAACTGTACAGAGATGCTGAAGGCCCTTGTAACCTATTAGACTCTGCTCTATAAGGAGTGGTTTATACAACACCACAGATATCTTAAGGCTTTGGCAGTGAAGGACATCAGAACAACACAAAATAGTTCAAACTATTATATTCAACTGCCGTTCCAAAACTTTAAAATTTTATCATGTGTTTCAACACGCAAGTGACGCAATGGAAGAAAACATCTTCCCAAAAAGAATACAAAATTATTTGTGAAACCCTAACACTGAGAATCCATGAAAACACCAGAAATTTTCCTAAAGAACATTTAGCTCAAATAATTTGACAGCAACACATATCAGTTGTGTACAAGCTAATCATTTCAGATAAATTTATCTACAACTCATCCATAACATGACTCAACATCCAAAAAGCCATCCATAATGCTATGAGCCAAAATACTCAATAATACTTGTATGATCTCTTGCCAACCTAGGACGATTCACCATTGAAAAATAAACACTCAGCCTAAACGGGAATCATTTCAATTTACATACAAGAATCACATAAAAACAAAATATCAAAAGAATGTAAATTTGTACTATGTGTCAATCAATGTCAAAACAACAATGAGCATCTAATCATGAATTTGCTGCATTGATATATAAATTTGTTAAGAATTTTTATTTACTATGTGCCTGAATCACAAAACTCAACTAAATAAATTTAATGACGGCCTGATGACAAGGCACAAAAACCTGGGTTCTGAAAGGATAGATTTTCTGATCCTAGCTTTTGATTTCTTCAGTTAATATTCTGTGTAATTTACTCTTTCCAATAATATATTCGTAAGACACTGAAATTACGTATTCACTGATCCTTAGTGTTAACAAATTCTGATAATAAGCAAATTACAATTAATTAAAATTTAAAGCCACCGATCAATCCATCAGAATTCTGTATGTCCTTTGACCTTTGCCTCAAATAAAGGATCTGTGACATTATGTGTACTAATGGCATCAACATTTGGACATCACACTAACGTCTATGTTGTCAGAACATGACATCAAAAGGACATAAGCATGATATTTTTTCATTTCACCTCAATGTCTTAAATTGAGGTACAATGGTTCAGAAGTGGCTACAAAACATTCAGTTTGACAAAAGTAAAATGCCAGGAAACATTACTGTCATGTAAATATGGCACAATCACACTGTCAAAATTCTATGTCCAAAAACCATCAGATATTGAAACTGTTTGATAAATAAATTTTCACCTTCTCTTCATTAAAAACATGACAATAAACTGAAATGGTAGTATGCATACAACATTACAAAGTGCAGATTGGTCCATTATTGACAAGTTGAACATTGTAATTTTTTTAAAAATACAAATCAAATCTGAACAGACCAGACAAATTGCTAAATCTGTTGATGATTGGGGAATACTGAAATCTGAAAACCGGCCAATCCGTCAAGGAACCACTATTAAAAGCACACTGATTAAACTACTCAACAGTCACAACACTCTTCAATAAAGAGTAAACTGTAAACTTGCATATAATGAAATGCCAAAGTACTGAATCTTGATATTAAAGCCTGAAAAATACTCAACTTTTGATCCACTGGCCATAGCTGCTGGTAAAACCCAAATTCTGATTATTTCCACTTTAAACGAGCCAATTGCATGTTTGAATTTGCAGAGTTGAGTTTATTTGTACTGCGTAATAAATATACAGTATGTAACAGCATCAGGTTAGTGCTGCTTTACAGCTTCACAGGCACACGCTTTCTCCTAGAGAATTTGTACCTTTATTTTGTAATGTAATCAGAATACATAAAGTGGCTAAAGAATTTTGTAATTTACCAGCCTCAGAGGCCTGTAGACCAAAAAGTAACAATTCATCCACAAAATCAATTTCCACTCACTGCCAGTGTATTTTCTGTTTTAGGGATAGTGGTTAAAAAACACCACAGCAGATACAACTCTTACAAACCGCTTTGAGCAAAGTGAATACAATGAGTGTGGATTACACACATTTTTCCGACAGACAATATACACAGTAACACAACCACAAATTATGAAACTTGAATGAAAGCACTTACCTTACACCTACCTGAAACCAAAGGACAGAGTTTTAAGTCTTTTCTTGCTTACCTTGTCTCCCCTAATCCCATCCTCAAGAATTCACTTTAATAAACGCTTATGGTCATTCTATGTTGAAAGGTTTTTTAATTTTTTATCAAACATAACCATATCAATTCATAAGTATTAAACGTGTTTTTATAACTTCTTATGGTCTATGCATTTTCATCTCTGTGACTGTACTGATGAGGGGAAAGAAAACGTTTTACTTGATAATTTGTTATTTTGGATGATAACACACCACACACACTGTTGATCAAATTTTGACACGTGTCTATAAAACCAAACACCAGAATTTTCTTCCCTCGTCGTGTAATTAACTCAACTGTCTCAACCCAGGTCCAAGACAAATACAGTGAGGAAGAAGACAAGAGCACAGCTTATGAGAGAAGAAAATAACAAAAGGTTGTACCCACCTCCCTTCTCGTCTAGCGGTGTCGGTACTCCCTCTCCCTCTCTCTTTCCCGGTCTCTGTCCCGGTCCCTCTCGCGATGGCGGTCACGCTCCCGGCTGCGCTCTCGGTAATAGTCTTCGTGCCTGTCGCGACTGCGGGACTTGTGGCGTCGGCTCTTTTCTCTGGAGCGACTGTGGTCACGTTCTCTGGAGCGCTCTCGCCTGGCAGAGATAAAGAAACATGTTTAGGCTGTGTATCAGGGGTTTCAAAGTGCTAAATACAAAATCTTATATGGCCAATTCCTATTAGAAAAAAACAAACAAGCATAACCATATAAAATGGGAGCCAAATAATCCATGTAGCTTCAAATCTGGCAGGCTTTTTTCCCCTTTGCATTTGATCCAAATTACTTGCTATACTCTGTCTGAAGTTTTTCACATCTTTTTTAGTATAGATTAGAAACAACTTCAATGTCATATTTCATAGGATATATGGCATGGATTAATGGCATTAAATCAAAGTCTTACCTGGAGGCAGAGCCGTAGCTTTTTGACTCAATACCGTGAAGACAGTCCTGCAGGGAACTGATGAGGACCTTACAGCGGTCGTCTGCTGACACTTTGGACTGCTTAATCAGACTGATGGCAGTCACCAAGGTCTCTATAGCACTGCCATAGTCAGCTAAAGAGGGGATATAAAGTTGCATTAAACTTTGATTTATGTTGGTTTCTAATTTTGATGTTGGTGAAGACATCTTAACGATCAAAACAAGCACATAGTTGTATTGTATGTACAATAGTGTGTTACCTGCACTAGCGTCAGACACAGCCCTAGATATGGCACTGGAGGAAATGGCTCTGTTTCTGTTCATGATCTCTTCAAACTCTGCCTCACTCAACGGGGTCCGTGATGCCTCCATCTCCCTACAAGAACACAGACAAACACACAAAGGTTGGGGCATGTGTTACGTTTCAGATTAAAACAGACAGTTATCTTTGCAAACTATCTTTAACAAAAAAAAGTACAAATCGGCATCTTACAACCATGAGTCCATAATTCTTACACTGAATGAAAGGAGCGACACTTTGTGCCAGGGTATAAATAACATAGTAGGAAGAGAAAATTATATAAATTTCTGTATTAATATTTTGTTCCTCCTTCACCACCCAGTCTTACCGGCCTCCAGGACCGTAGTCTCCTCTCTCATATGGTGGTGGGCGACCGTATGGGTCGTTTGGTCCTGGGGGCCCTCGGCTGTCGTTGGGCGGCATACTGTTGTTGCCCGGTGGGGGGAAGAATGCAGGGTTGACATGAGGGGCTGGTGGCGGTCCACCCGGCGGGGGACCTGGCATGTGTGGAGGTGGAGCCAAAGCCATAGGGGGTCCAATGGGACCTGGGGGCCGAGGAGGGAAGGGTCCTGGAGGTGGCGGACCCTGCTGAGGGGGTGGGGGACCAGGGGGAGGGCCGTAACCTGGAGGAGGGGGGCCTGGAGGTAGGGGTCCCATTGGTGGCTGGCCAAACTGACCAGGGAAGAGAACAGGGGGAGGAGGTCTGTCACCACGATTTGGAGGGCCAGCGAGGGGAGGGGGGAGACCCTGTCCAGGAGGTGGAGGTCCTGGAGGGCCAGGGGGACCAGGTGGACCAGGAGGGGGACGTGGGGGACCCTGCATCCCACCTTAAAAAAAGAACAAAAGGGACAAAACAGAGGCTTATCAAACACAGGCTTTATGTTTTGTATATGTTACAGCAGGAGAAGCCCTCCCCAGCTTTTGAGTATGATGGGAAATAAGTATTCTGGTAAAAGAAAAAAAACAAAAAACAGACCTTTTCTATTTGAAAATGTAATTGGCTGGGTTAAAACATAACACAGAACAGCCGTTCGTTGGTCTAGCTCTAGTATCTAATATCTTGCAGCAACCTGTATTTTCTCTGGTTCATTCATATATAGATTTTTTTGGGCACTGATTATTCAAAGCAGGGACAATGACACGGACAGATAAAGAAGAGCAAGCCATAGCTACAGGGGACAACAAATGAAAAAAGGACCACAAAATAATATTGAAAAATCAGAAGGCAACAGAACAGATGAGGAGATACACTGATAGCAAATTATGTCAAGCAGGCATTTTTTTTTTTTTTTTTTTTTTTTTTTTTTTTTTAAATCTGAGGTCTTGCATTTAACACCGACTTCTTTTTCCTCAGCACTTAATTGAGAGGCGGGCACTGCTATAAGTTTCCAAGTTCAAAATGTCGGGTTCATACATATGACATACCGTATATATTGCAGTTACCAAATAGACTATTCCAAACAAGGGCCACTCATGAGATGCCATTTAGGGCTTAATGGGGATTACACAGCTTTGTCATTAGACACATATTAAACCTGTCATGCAACTGTATGAAGGAATTTTACAAAAACAATATAAAGGGAATTATTTTCTTTATATTGGGTCAACTACACATCCTTAGTGGACTGAGGTGCAAAAGACATCCAGAAATACTAAGGAGTAGGCAGACTGCAGTATGGGCTTCAAAACAACTTGCTTCTGCCTGAACAGAGCACATCTCTAAATGGTGTGCTTCTCTAAAATTTTATAGTGTGAACACATTAAAATATTTACCCAAGCCTCATGTAACGCCAACAGTATTTGATGCAAACTGTCTAGGGATTTAGATGTTTGTTGGTAAATTCAGCTGTTTCTGAGGCAGTCAACCTCACGGTGTCAATGGCACAACTTCTACCAATCAACAGCTAAGGGTTAGGATAAGAAGGCGATCGATCATATCAACCAGATCAATCGAGGTGTTTCACCTCTGCCACGCCAGCTCCCGTTCCTGCCCCCCGGCGGGAAGGGATTGAAACTCATATCCATCAGAGGGCCATCTTGGTGCCTAATCAGATCTGGTCTCATCCCCGAGCCTAATGGGGAAGAAAGCAAACCAATCACAACTCTTCCCTGCATAGACTTCTGCCTACCAACTGAAGGACTTTCACAGCCCAGCAGCACAGGGGACCAGCCACTAAGCGAAACAAGAGATGCGAAAAAGTGGGATGAAGGGCAAATACGCAAAAAAGGAAAAAAGAAAAAGCTGGCAACTCCATTCTTTCCTACTGGAAGTGTAAGGCAGCCAATCCAAGATTTGTAAGAAGTTGAAAACTGGTAGCTTGCCAAGTGAAGCTTTGAGCAAACTGCTTGTCAAGGAATGGTGTTGGAAATTGTCAGTGAGCAGCAAATTGCAGCCAGGGAGGGATTATTTGTTCAACTGGAAGTGAAGAGGGACAAAAAAGAACAAACAAGATTTGGAGGGAAACATGCAAAGACATAGCCCTGCCAGCACAGATTTAAAGGGAGAGAGATCCCTCACTAGAAACACACGCACTACAACAGACTAGCCTTGGTTCCATGCGGGCGTGAGTAGCAGCAAAGCCTGGACTGTGCTAACAGAGCAGCACTGCCAGACACAGAGCACAATTTTATTAACCTCCTGTAATGTTTTCAAGGCCCTTGTCACACTATGATGATTATTTCAATATGATGCAGCACTATATTATTGCATATCACCACATGAACAACAAAAGCCTGAAAACGAAAACATAAGATTCAACATAATAGGGGAGGGCAGCTTTTAACAATACCAGGTCTAAATCAGGAATCCACTGACACATTAACCTCAACTGGTGATAAAGCATGACCACTGCCAACTGTGAGTCCGAGCAAACCAATACATACACATCAGATTACACATCCTGTGTTGAGCTAATACTGCGACTCATGATGTGTATGTCTTCCCAACGCATCCAGCCATGAATTAGCCTCCACTTCTGAAACTGGAAAATAATTCATCTAAGAATATAAATTGATATTGATTTTCCAGAACCTGGCAGAGGAAACAAACATCTCATCTGCCATGAACTCACCTTGTTTAGTACGGCGGGGCCAATCTAACATTCAACAAAGTCCTATAACTTTCCCCCCAACTCATATCAGGTAAAAAAAACAATTACTGAAATGTCAAAATTAAATTAAGAGGCAGCTCGTGATTTACAATGAGTGTTAGTGCTTGAACTGACCTTTCATTGTTCTAATGACAGCCTGTACCTCCTACACTCAGGCTATAAATGGTTCAAGTAAATTTAAAAACTTCACTGCTTGGTATCATTAGACATGTATTTGAGTTGAACATTAATTCCTATAGAATAAACTTGCTAAAACTTCCATCTGATTACTGAATCTGCACTCTTTAGATATTATCTTTAAACTGACTTCACTGACAGGGACATTGTCCCCACCGTTCTGGTACAAACACCTGTTACCAAACTAACCAGGGAAGTGTGGTGGAGGTCCTCCAGGCCCAACAGGACCAGGGAAGCGGTCTCCTCCAGGGCCAGGTGGTCCAGGGAACCTTCCTCTGCCTCGACCCATGGGGAAACCTCCACGGGGGCCTGCTCCAGGGGGACCGGCTTTACCTTCCCCAGACATCTGACCTGACTGGGTACCTGTGAAATAATAAGGCAACATTCACTTTTCCTTTTAATATCTAATAAATAGGAAAGAGGTGTACTGTGTGTGCAATAACAGAAATGGAGCTTTGGACGTTATGTGACTGAGTGAGTAGCTGAAGGACTACATACTGGTATAATTGACTGTACATGAAGTCCATATATTTTACTTACATGCTGCAGCGTAACTGCACTTTCAGCAGACTGACATGTCACAGCATGTACAACTTACTTTTACATGACTGGTTTCGAGCAGCATTGTGACAAGTCTTTTAGTTAACTCTTGCAGAGTGCATCTTAAACCATGCAGACACCAAGTGTGTCCTACTTACTTTTGCGTGACTGCATCTCAAACTGGCTGAGGGACTGTTTGTTGCATGGCGTGACAATAGGATTCTGACCGTGGAGCTCCCTCTTTGATAGGAGTTCCATTAACTTCCTGGATGATGCTTCTGAGCCCACACACACCAGGGCAAACCTGGGAGACACATGCAAAGGACATAGAAAATCACACTTGTGCAGACAATCAGAGTTCAGCCTCCAAGAATTAATTTATTCAATTTTTGATTTGTATAATTTCTCATGACTTTGACATTTCACCTTGACTTGTGTGGGTCATTTTTCACTTGTGTGGCATCTTGCTTTAATCTTAAAATGGTAAAATACTCTGACACTATAGAGAACTGGTCTCAAATGTCATTTCACAGTGTACTGTCCAATATTACACTGCATCAGATCTACAACGATCTGTGCTGAAAGTGACACATAAAAAACAGGCCTAATAAAATGTATCTTTTGCACCAAGATCATATGCATTTCCATCTGTATCCACTATAAGAGCATTATGACAAGACATGCATGAAAATGGCAAAACGAACCTGGGATGTTACAAGAGGTAAGTATTATAACCTGTGATTGAGTGCAATCATGTGACACACAGATAATAAAAACCTCACCCTTTGGACTGCCCATTTGCTCTGTTTTCAAAGAACTTGATCTCCAGCACATCTGTGATGCCAATCGATCGGATGGCTTCTGTCAGGTCCTCATCTGTTGTCCACTGCATAAGAGAAAACAGCATGTTCTGTTTATTCATAGTGACTTCATTAAATTGACAATTACATAATATTTTACAACCTGCGTTTACTTAACAGAACATGTAAAGATTAAACCTGCAATTTAAGAGAATGTGATTTAGGTAGTCCCCAATTATACAAATATAATAATTCTCTACTACCCACCCATGTGAGGTTTCCTATATATAGGGCGATCCTTTTTCCTGTGTAGGTGTACACCACATTGGGCGGGGCACTCTTCCCTCCCTCTGTGCCACCTGGTGCAGGCAGCGTGTCCAGGTAGTCACGGTCTTCTGGGGCATCACCATTATTGGCTGATGGGGATATTACATCATCATACAGGTCTATCTGCTCATGAACTGGATAGTCAGCTTCCTGTTAAGTATGACAACAACAGTCCGGTCAAACACTTATAACATATTATGAGCACTTCCACAACAGATTATACCCATTCTCATATGTAAATAGATGTGAGGTAGGTGCACAGTGATATTCAGTACCAAAACACATAGAATCAATAATGATTTTATTATTCAGTACGTTTCACTTGACTTCTTGACTTTATTTAAATCATTTTATATTTTATTTATTTTATGTCTAAATTCAAGAAAATGTCTTTCTTTTGATTTTGACCCACTGCGCTATTAGCCTCTGTCAGTCCAGGTCAAGTGGTATGGTAACTTCTTAATGTTGACAAATCACAGTCCATGGCTATATAAAAAGCAAAGGCTGTTTCTCACATGCACAAAACAGGCTAATCATTAGAGTAATACACATAATGGATATTTCTGTATGATATTACACTCACGAAAGAAATCTTTTTATTTATGGCTTTATTCATAATCAATAATGATAAATACATTTTGGTTAGTTTTACTGCTCACACACTGTTGTGGTATGTGCTGTTATATTACATTAAACACTCTTGCACACCGCAAATCTGTTAACTAGGCCTTAAATCTGATCGTCTAATCCACAGTATACTGAATCTTAGTGTTACCTTGTGAACACACCTATATTCCTTAAAGCACCTCAGTCATATTTTATATAGTCATTTGACCTGAGTTTATGTAGAACAGGTTATTGGAGCAATTACAGTCATTGCGTAAATGCATTCCCAGCATTGCAGACACTCATCGGAAAGTGTGGACATAGTCACTGAGTAAGTCATGTCAGGATAAGCTGGTCTCAAGCGGAGTGAAGGGCAGATTTTGTTTACCTTCCTGTCACAGTGTAACTCGCACATAACCTAAACTGGGTCAGTGAACTAAAATAATCAAAGTGAAGTCTTCACTAACTTTAGATATACAAACACACACACAAACGTTTTTCCTTTTATGTTGCAGCATGACATATCTCTAATTAACCTTCGAATGCATCTGCTTTATTGAGTTCAGGTTTAACTGTTTAACAGAAGGAGCTCGTGACAGAAACCACAAGTGGTGCTACTTCGGGAACTCAGTGCATGAGCAGCAGAATGCTTCTACACAATATGCACAATGGGTGAACGTAACACAACTTTATTGTTATGTCGTTGAGATTTTTTTTACTCTAGATAACCTACAAACAACACAAACTGCACCCAAGATTAAGCTAATGTGGCCTCCTCTAGTTGTACACTAAAGGGGCGTGTGTGGGAAGAAGAAAACAACATGTACCGAGCAAACACATAAATGCTACAAGAAGCTAGCAGTCAAACTAACAACTTATACATCCATTAATTGAGCTTCTCATTCATACATTTTACGTTTCATACCTAACCATTCAACATTTCAATTTAAGTTCGTTACAAACCGGAGTTCGTTTTCTATAAACTAACGACACAAAAAACTACTTATTAAAAAAGGCAGCAAGTGGCTAACACTTAGCTAGCTAGAGCAACTGTGTTTGTTTCTAACCCGCCATTGGCGGCCATGCTGAGGCCTGAAACTGTGAATGCTGAACAATGAAAGCGGCTGCATTTCGCATGCACCCATAGAGAAACAATCTTTGCATATAGCACATCGATTAACACATGCATCCCACGGTGTGTTAAATACCGACAACACCACAAATTCAAATTTCGAGCCGATAATATTAGCTAAGGCTGCAGGCTTGCAGCATGGTGAAAGTAGGCCTATATGCGAGAGGGGGTCTTTTAACCAACAGAGCACGCCATTTTTTCGTTATAATAACAAGACGGGATTACACACATATACAGAAAATAGTACCATTAGTCAAAATGTGCTAGATAAGGATTTAATACCTGGTTGAATTCCTCCTCTACGTCGGCGTAGATGTCGATGTGATCCACACCGTCCGCCATTTTCCTCTGGCCCGTCTCTCTCTCTCCGCCCGGCGGTACAGAGCAACAGTGAGCCACAAACAATGAGTCAGAGAGGGGAGAACAAGTCCCTGCTGGCCCACCTCAGTCATTACAAAACATTAGATTATATCCGAAAACGCACTAGTACTTGCAGAACGTAATGTATCCTACTCATTATTAAATGGAAAAGGATGAAATGTTATGGATTGTTAAAGGAACTGTTTTGACTTCCTGAGGTAGAAAATTTAACTTTTGACTCACTATCTTATAACTTTGACAGAAATGGGCCTCCAAAGTTTAATTTATACTATTATACCATGAATATACTAAATGCCAACATACTTAAATTTACTATGAATGTGATATCTGAAAGATTGACAGAGGAATGTCAAATAAAAAACAAACCTGCCATCATTGTCATTGTTTATCACAAAATTATTCTGCAGGTGAGCAGTTTCTTTATTCTACTGTCTTCTGAAATTCTAAAAGTCTGTATTGTCATTGGAGGAAACTGGATTTATGATTAAAAAATTATATGATAGTTGTTTTTTAAGAACATTTTGTTGTTGCAGTGCTGAGTCTTTGGATTACTATTCAACAAAATCTCACTCTCCAGTTGACTTTCAGCACAGAGTCAAGCAGGAAATTTGTCCATTATCACAAACAACGTAAGAAGTGTAAATAACTTTGGTCCATTTTTCTGCTCTCTTCTTACACCACTTTTTTGGCTGATGTCAATTTAAAGCATAAAAGCTTAACTGTTTGTTTGGTACCTATGGATAGAACTGACAGATTAACTGACCTCCGTATTAAAAAGGAAGTCCAAAAA
Source organism: Seriola lalandi dorsalis (assembly GCF_002814215.2). Taxonomy (NCBI): domain Eukaryota; kingdom Metazoa; phylum Chordata; class Actinopteri; order Carangiformes; family Carangidae; genus Seriola; species Seriola lalandi. The sequence goes on along the minus strand of NW_019525132.1, from coordinate 136,719 downwards.
CTATTCACTTCACTTTGTTTTTTCATACAATCATGACATGAATCTCTGTATTTTCCAAGAATTGCTATACTGACCCTCTTTTATTCTGGTACTGCTACCTGCATCCATGTTTGTGCAACACTATAATCACTGACGCACACTGACAACAATTACAGTAGAAAAACCATAAGGATAATTTAATTTGCTTTGTACAAATCATGGCTTCAGTCAACCAACATACAACGTGGACATGTCAACCACACAATACACAGGATATTGTATAGTGGAAATTACAAACAAATATGGAACAAATAATCAAATTACTCTCATAATCCCAGCAACAACAGAACATACTGTAATGATTCACACCCACACGCACAATATGTATCTGAGTCTGTTACATAACCAGGCAAAAATCTCAGGCAATTTTGTCATCAGAATCAGTTCAATTCATAGACATGCTTTGTGAGATGAAAAATATTATAGAAAAAGCTACAGGGACACTCACAGCCCAAAATACAATGAAATGCTGAGCAAAGCAGTCAAGAATATGAAACACATAAGCAGATGTATACAAAAATACCCTATGACATTAGATTTACAAGATAAATTTACATTGCAATTACATATGTACTGTATCAATGTGACATTTTCAAAAATTAAGCTATGACTAAGTTTCTTCCATAATTATGAGAATGTTGTTTCTCAGAGTGAGTGCTACCTATTATTTTGCATTTATCATGAAATTATTAAATCTTATAGTTATTTATGGCAGAAATAAGTAGCAGATGCATGACATTGATGGTTTACAAAACCGCAGTCTCAAGTAAACGCATTAAAGTAAAATTCTTTGTTTCACATATGTTTGTAAAAGTGCAAATAATCATTTGTGGTAAACACATGCAGACTGAAACCATGTATATGCATTTTTTTTAAATCTCAAAAAAAAAAAAAAAAGTGAATACATTTTGAACCTTAGTCTATCATTGTGTTATCCATGCTGATCGTTGATCTACGCTCTGTGGGAGTTGCAGTTTCTACATGTCCAGCCGAACAGACAAAAGTAATTACAGACAGTATGTACAAACACAGAGAAAGACACAGCTGATAAAGACAGAAAGGCAGACAGACATCTTTTAAAGAAACAAATATTTTTGGGAAGTCATCAAAGTATAAACTCAAAAATGAGATCCCCAAGATCCCCATTCTTATGATCTTTATTACATTTTTATACTTACCTTAAATTCTGTCTAACTCCATTATGATCACTTCCTAGGCACTGAGCCATACTCTCATCCATTGTCCATCATCCATTAATATTGCAAACAATCTTATAAAACATGACTCTCACCAGCAACACAACAATGTTTCCCCACATGTTGCTGTAGCCCTTCTCTCAGTGGATATTATTCAACATTAAAAAAAAGCAAAGTCTGTAAATAAAGTAATGTGGATGATTAATATCAAATGTGTGTGTTTTGGTGGTGTGCATGCTTGCAGCCGCATATATAATATGCACGTGTGTCTGCCACACACAATATAGTGCGATATGGGAAATGAGAAACATTTTTTCCCCCTTGGACTTTGTTATGTTGCATCTTGTGACTCACAATCCCCTTTTACCAATGCACATCATAGCCACCACCTGCATCTCTTTAATCCCATTTGATTTTAAGTTCCAAAGTGGTATGTGAGAAAGTAACTAAAGGAAAAGTATCCATGGCAACAACAGTCGATTAAATTGCTTTCTTTGCAGTCTTCACTTCAGATTTATTGATTTCTATGTATTAACCAACAAATGCTCATAAAGCACATGAAACGTCCATCAGGAGGGACCAGGCTTGTGGTTGTCATGAGCAAATTGTGCAGGATTAGATTTGTTTTTATAAAAAATCCACTTGAGGTGTCCAGTGTCCAAACACATCTCTTGATTTATTCCAATCTCCTCCTTTATATGAAACAGCAGAGTTGTCCATCATCAGGAGACAAGTGCCGAGAAGGAGACACAGATAATGAAGAGAGAGGCTGAGAGAGATATGAAAGAAGCCCGTCCGCAGTCATTGGCGTTCTCCTACAGGGACAAAACAAAAAATGATTTCACTTTGAGTTTCTTCCATGATTCAAGCCATTTTTATACTAATATGATGTCATCAAACAGTGAATAAATAAATATATGAATAAGAAGATAGTAAATTTAGAGAGGAGGGACATATATATATTATCACAATGTGTGCCGTGAAAAAACAATTGCATGTAAACCTGAACAAGCTAATAAGTTAATAAAATTTTAACTGAAATCAATGCTCGGTCAAAGTTGCTGTACAGTGGCTGCAGATGTTGTGAGTTTTGGAGTGGACCAATGAGAATCTGACCTGCGGGTGGTAGGCGTGGCAGGACTCGGGCCGTCTGCGAATCTTCTGCGACCTCATCCTGTCACACTTTACTGAGGCGTTATGTACAACGCGGTCAAGGCGTAACAACAACAGAGGTTTCTCTTGCATTCTCATTCAAATACCAACACAAGGATTTTTGCAATGTAAAGAACATATTACACAGAAATACCATGGCAGGCTCACAATTTGTACCAATTCAATCTGAACTAAATGTACAGCTGCAAATCTCAGTTTAAGTAATACAATGAGTGAGTCAAGCATGGTGCAAGGGGAAAAGCCTTATCAAAACACTATTATAATGTTCACATGTGGGAAGCCAGTGAGGGATCATGTCTTTGTTGCAAACCTAACGACTCCTGCTTGTTGTCCACACCCTCTCCAGAGCAGGAGTTTGCAGCAACAGGGAGTGCAGTACAAAGGGAATTCATTTTGGACTAAGACAAAAAGGGCAGCAAACTGATTATGGTTATTGGTACATTTTGGTCATTAGGAACACATAATGATGCTGTACTTTTAAAAGTGATAAAGTAAGGAGCGTGACGAACATGCCAATGAGTTATGCAGTGAAATATCAACTGCTCTACCATATCCGAAAAGTATGTTAATTTCTCAAGATGCTCAGTGAATACCAAAATAGCAAAGGATATATTTGACTTCTTTGGGCTCCAAGGTGAGCGGTCCGTACTGTCTGGAGCAGTCACAGTCCGCCTGAACCACCAGCATCAAAAGGTTGCTCTCTGGTATTTGCTGCACCACAAACATCCTGACGCACGCACACACACGCACACGCACACACACACACGCACACACACGAGAAGATAAATGTGAAAATGTGCACACAAACAAAAACACTGAGACAGAAAACCTCCCATGTCATGTACGACATTAACACATTTTTCAGTCGGAGATACGTCACCCCACAAATGATTAATAATACTAATAATAAATTAGCAACAACAACAACAACAAAATCACATACTCATTCATGAGTCATACATTTATGAGAAAAAAATACAGATTTAGTCAATGGCATCAATTGGTGGCAGTGGGTAATACTGTCAACCAAAACACTCCACTCAAAATGTCTAGATCTTTTCCAGCACAGGGACAAAAAGAAAAGCAGTGTCCGTGATGTGTCACGCCTCTTTTGGCCTCATGAGGGCGTTCACACCCAACATATGATCACAAACCTGCTGAAATAATACAGACCAACCACAGAACTACAGTGCTTCTCTGTGTCTCTCTTTTTCAAAGACACACACATGCTGTGATGCTTCCCTCTCTTTCTCCTCTTCCCTTCTGTTTGCCTCCCACTGTTTTGCCCATTTCTGTTTCTGTCACTCGCTCTTCCCCCATCTCTGTTTTTTCATTTACTTCCGTTAATACTTTCTCTCACTTTTCCAGTCGCTCTCTCTCTCACTCTTTAAATGCTTCTCGATCTTTCTATAACCCTGTGCATCCTGATCTAATTTCGTTCCTTTTCTACTTATTTCCATCTTCCTGATACTCTTGTATAAACACACACTGCTTTAGTATGCAGAGCAGAGCAAAGCCGCAGAAAATGGATTTTAGAAGGACAATTTAATATGACTGGTCCAGGGCTTAGAGAGGAGTGCTCTGCAGATTTGTGTGTGTATGAGTGTGCATATGTGTGCTTACTTCTGGCAGCGTCCACACTTAATAATGCTGTTGGTCTCTTTGACTGACGGCTCGTAAACGAAGCTGGGGTACTCGGTGTCACACGGCTGCAGGATGTCCCCTTTTTTCTTATGAGCTGAGGCTAATAGAAAGATAGATAAGGGTCACATCTCAAGGTTTGGAATATGAATGAGTGCGTGTGACAGTGTATGTGTGACGTTGTTGTTGCTGACTGACAAGCTGAGAAGAGAACGAGGGCTACTATTTAAATGCTTCACACTTCGGCCATTTATATCTCAGTCTACCATTACCAGAGCTGCTCCAGCTTGCTGTGTACTCCAAACAAAATTGAATAAGGTGCCTGTGTACAGGCAAAATGACGGTTTTCAAACCTGAAGGATGAGCCATAATGGCTTGTTACAATTTCACATCTGCTTGTGAGATATGGTTTTTGTTTGGTTTCTTAAGATTCACAATAGCTTCAGTCAAACTCTATGTTCAGTTGTTGTTTTGAAGTATTTCCCAGTTGTGCTTGTTCCCACTGAAAGCTACTTACATAATTGGACACACCAAATTTTATTTAGTTTGAAGTATACTACAAACACTACACCACACATTGAACACACACACTGAACTGTGATCCTCCTCAGAGACACTATAGACAGATACTCACACACGCTGAAAGATGGCTTGGCTGAATGGAGGGATGATGATGATGATGATGATGATGATGATGATGATGATGATATGGAGGTAGAGCAGATAAGTGACAGGTGGAGTAATGAGGTGGGGGAAGGGGATCAAAGGACACAATGTTATTATTGCATAATGACCTTCAGACTGGTGACCAATGTTACACACAACACACACTCCTGGTATTGAACTGACACACCATGCATGTTTGTCATTACTTTGACATGTTTGTGGTGACAGTGATGATGATGAAAATGATGATGATGTAAAGGCCAGACTTACTACACTTTTGTTAATTTGTTTTGTAATGGATGTCTTTTAGATTAATTTATGATAAATGATAATTGTTATTACTTTATAAAGCGAATATTGCAGCAACTCAGATCTGTTCTGAGGGTTGTAATGATGTAATGAAAATATACATAATTTGTAATAAAGATGCTTAGACCCTTACTGGCCATATGAGCTTACCATCAGCAAAATGCTCCATGTGCCACAAGCCACAGATATTAAACTCCAAGAGAAACCTTGTGAAGAAGAGAGAAGAGGGGAGTGGACAGAGAGAGGGAGTCAATTAGGCGGCTTTCATTATAGACCAAAAGCAGATTGCCAGCAGATTGCATGCAGCTTTCAAAAACTGGGCCAGGACCCAAAGTTGTGTCATGGGAATATTAAAATGGGTCCTCAAGTTATTCAGCAGTAATTGGAAGCTTTGGTCGCTGTTTTTGTCTTAACTGGATAACTAACCTGTTCTTTTTAATGTAGCTGCTGGATGTATCAAGTGACTTCAGCTCTTCCAAGTCACTACAGTAAAAACCGAAGCTGTTATCCTAAATAAACAGGGGACCCTCTTTAAACCCTTCCCCTTGCCAGGGGAAGGATTATCTTTGGACAGAGGCAAACTAGCGGTTTCCCCCAGTTTTTGTGCTAAACTAACTTAATGTTGGTGATAGCTTCAAATGTGCCATACAGACAACAGCGTAGTATTGATCTTTGTGTCTGACTCTCAGCAAGAAAGCAACAGGGATTGTCCCCAAAATGTTGATCTATTCCTTTAATGTTTTTGATTACTTTAGTAAATAACTATTATGTAATATAATAATGCTAATGTACTGTAACATGAAGATCTGGTCGCTTATAAGGATAAGCTACATCTCTTGCTCCAACAACATATATCAAAACAAGACCAAATAATTAAATGGATTTCAAAGTAATACACCTGTGATACATCTTTATGTATTTCACTTTTAATTCACTTCTATTTTCACTTTTTTACACGTTGTGATTTTTTTTGTGTGCAAACGGTAACAGTGCTGCCAACCAAGAAACAAACTTTCCACAAAAATTACAGAAAATTTGAACAAAAATCAGCTATATTTTGCAACAGTCAATTCTGGTTGCCCTTAGCAACACTTACAGTAGGAAGTTGGAGAGGAACCACTTGAGTGCTGAAGCCAAACCATAGAAAGGCTGAAGAGATAGATGGATAGATTATAGTTACTGCAGAATTGATTGGACCATTGTGGTAATAACATCGTATACAGAGTGAGTTTGCTGTACATACGCTGAGGAGTGGACGGGAGCTGCTGACAGAGTGTGAGTTCATCTTACACATGGCCTGGTAGTCGAACAAGGACACCCTGAGGAAACACACACACAAAAGCACATGGTGTTGCTCTTCTGGCAGTATTTCACTGACTTACATCGATTTCTTGACCCCCCGGCAGACTATTACACACAGCACTGAATGGCTGAGCTTAACCTTTGTACAAGTCCTGATCCCTAACTTAACTTAGAAAAAAAGGAAACCAGAAAGAAAATCATCTCTGTGCCAGAATTACTTTCCTTTTTAAGCAGAGGTTTGACCCAGTGTCTCAACCTTTTCTTGTTTTTCAGCTGACTATATTTGGTCCTTATGCAGATAGAAGCACAAGAACACATAAATATACATACAATCTCGCAGATGTATGCACATCCACTGGAAACATAGACACACACACACACACACACACACACACACACACACACACACACACACACACACACACACACATGCAGCCACTGAAGTTCATGCATGCTCAAAACCAGTTATGTAATATCCTGTGTCAAATGAAGCATGACGAAATCTTTTAGCTGTTTAAAAATAGCACATCACTCATGAGATTTCAAACATAAAAGACGGGAAAAAAATATGAGGGGGAAAAAAAAAAAATCCAGAGCAGCCGAAGAAGCTCAAAGGGGAGCAAAAGGGGAAAGCAGGGATATCTATACCACAAACACCAAGATGGGTGAATTACCTTCCCTCGACATGAAGAGAGAAGAACACAAAGCAGGGACTATAGCATAAAAACAAAGCTTTTGAATCTCTATAATGAGAGTAAAGAACAGCCTCTAGGCTATGGTCTCACATGCATACTGATGCAAGGCTTAGATGACTAACAACCAAAAACAAAGTAGGAAACATTTACAGGCCGACCTCCTGGTTAATTTGTAATACAGCATCGGGGTGACATGTAATCATGTTCATAAGCCAGTTTCAAATGCATCGTATTATAAGTATGAGACACTGGGATGCATAAAATAGCACTTTAATTTGCAAAACAGTGAGAACATTTCAGCCTCGAGCCACAGAGATTCAGGCCTGTTCAGTACAAGGCAATTCCCTGCTCTTAGGTAACAGATAGAGAAGACAGAGAAGCAGACAGATGGATAGACAGACAGACACTCAACTAACTTTAAAATAGTTCCTCAGGTGATGACAGGTATTACCTTTTGAACATGCCCATCCTGATCAGTGTGGTCATCACTGATCCGTCAACCTCGCCATAGAACCTCCCCGCCTATCAGGAAAGAGATAAGCCAGATAAACTCTGTGTGAAATGAATTGTGTGAACTTATTAAATTTCTGTCATGATAAACTGACAGAGGGAATATCAAATCCCTTACTTGGTGTTGATCCTTCCCACTCTCACCTCAGAGTGAACTACGTGATTAATAATTCATGGGTGTTATATTGTGTGTTGGTTCGCAATGTATGTTATCTCACATGATATTGCTGGAGAGTCTCTATTAAATGCGGTCGGCAGATGTGGGCCACAACAAGTATCCTGACAAAATCCGTGTACGACCGTCTCTGAAACTTCACTTATTAGAACATTATATCTCCTTTGTTTAATCTGTCAGAAACCAAAGTGTATAAACGACTCACAGTAATTCTGTGGAGCCTTGTCATCACCATTGACGTTGCCAGGCAACAAGCAGAAACCCATCTAACTCTTGGCAAGAAAGTGAACAAGAGTATTTCCCAAAATCACAAACTATTCCTTTATTATGGTTTCACTTAAACCTTAAAAACACCAGAGCCAGGCTTAAACCTAAATGTTTGCTCTAATCAATTACAGAATGATTGGGAATATATTTCTTGTTTATAAACAATTTATTTCTTTTATATATTTCTTGTTTGTCTGCTCAGATGAATTAAATTAAAACCTTCAACACATTACACATAAAGACCACAGTGACCACAGGGAAGATTTAAGTGATTGTGAGATGTATAATTGTATTTCTAAATAATAGGCACAGAACGGTTTGGATCTATATTCCAAGCAAGCTTCTTTTCTTGCTTTATGATGAATATTTACAAGTGTAAAGTTCTCAAAGAATCAAGTCAAAGACTAAAAAGCACTCCAGCTAAATTATCTCTGTCTGTGCAAGTGTGTGTGTGGCTTTGTGTGTGAACTCACATCATTGCGCTGTTTCGAAACTAGGACAAAGCCATTATTGTCAATCACAAAGCAGTCGATATCCTGAGATGTGAAAAAGAGACAGAGACAGAGAAAGCAAAAGATCTGTGTCAAACATAAAGGACAAAGATAACAATAATTCATATAATTATTATACAGTTAAATAACATAGTTTGGTGTTTCCGGGAGCCTGAACACCCAGATATTACGACGACGCAAATACATGCTGGCTTGATATACTCACAATGCTGTCACAACGAAGAGGACAAATCCCCTCTATGTTAGAGCACTGGAGAACAGAAAGAGGAGAAAATGTTTGCAATGTGTTTCACCATTTCCAATTTAGATTTTCACTGACAAAATATAGGTGAAAGTGATGACTGCGAGTGTGAGAGGTGTTATTATCTGATGAGTCTGTGTGCATAAAGGAGGCCATGTTTGTGTGTGTGAGGAAACGATTGAACACATGCTCTGTCTGTGTTTTTCTGCGGAGGTGTTAGGCTTGAACATGTGTCAATGTCAAAAGAAAAAAAATAAAAGCGTCAGTGTTGGTGAGAAGGCGTTAATTTGTGCGCGATATGTCTTGACTACCTGAGATGTGCTCCTGGGTGTCTTGTTTGCAAGTTTGTGCACGTTTAATTTCTGCATATCTGCGACTGCCTGGATGAATGTGTGTGTGTGTGTGTGTGTGTGATCTGTTTTAACTGGGGTGTGAAGCTGACTTCACAGAGCTCAGCAGGTGCTGTGAAAATGTTAAATTTGGTTCTGTACAAAAAGTAAAGTGATGTTTTGAAAAATGAAGAGAGGGAAAATTATCAGACTTACATCTGTGTCATTTGGCTGAGACGATGCGTGGAGAGGAACAAAGAGAGACAAAACGAGAGCATGAAAAAAAAGAGGGAAACATTACTTCAGTTAATGATGTGTAAGTCAATGCAATGACTACACTGTCTTCATTCTCACTCTGTCACTGTTTGTTTGCTGTTGACAAAGCCATCATCTTCTCAAAGAACATGTTTCAAAAAGGGACAAAAGACTCCAGACTTTCCTCAATGAATGATGTTTTCAAGCAGTCCAGAACAAGGTCAAAAACAAAGTCTGTATCCTTGCATTCCGCTAAACTGCCCTTTATTAATATAAGTGTACTTTCCATAATATAAAAACTTTTCTCTGTCAACACTGTCTGTACATTTTTACATCTAACAGTTCTGTTCTTCATGTGTGGACTGGCCATGAGACAAAATGTGATCAGTTCTCCTCTTCACTTTATGGTCATCTTATGTGTACAGTACGTGTGGGTTAGGGTCTATGGACAATATGTCATTGGAATCATGGTCAGGCTATATAGAGCGTGTCGAAGTGTGAATGAGACAATCTGTCATCCTTTTCAATCCTATTACAGCAAAGTGTCAGTCTTTCTCTCTTGCTTCCCATCACTGCCTCCTGAAATAAACTATAATTCGGTGAGTGGACTGACAGAAATGATGATTCTTCCCCAGACACTAAGGGCAAATGGCATGGTTTGATGAGGGAAGAAATTTGCGGGGAAACTAAATTCAGATGGGTGACAAATTAAAGAAAAAACCTGAGTAAATGAGTCTGCATTTGTTATGAGAAACATAACAAATGCAGATGCTTCCACACAGGTGCACTGCATGGTACAATTAAACAATTTAGTCAGGGCACGGATGGCAGAAGCTAAAGACAGCTGATCTGGCCAGTGTTTCAATAGAAACTTTGACTAAAGTGACACCTGCATTTAGATCTATGAGACAGATATCAGTAAATGGAGCCAGACATTGTCGTCAACAGCACATTTGATGACCTTGATGCTTGTGCATTAGTCCCATATGTGAGGAAAAACAGAAGAGAAGGTCTTCCTTAGGTGACTGAGAAGGTTGATGCAGGATGTGATCAGACTGTCAGCAAGAATAGTCCATCAACAGTTACATAGAGAGGAATATTATAGTAGTGTTGCAGTGCACCTATCATTACAAAGACAAATGCACATTTGAGAGTTTAATGGTGCAAAAACCAGCAGCACTGGTCTACACAGATGTGGAAAAAAGTGATATAGTCAGATGAATCATCCCTCACCATATTCTCAACAAGTGGGCGAGTACACCACCAGAACGGTACAGGCCTGAGTGCATGACCCCCCACACTGAGGGGATCTGAGGGGCATTTTGTGTGTCGGGGACTATCCGTCAATTCTCAGTCAATTCTCAGATTGTTAATTCTGCTAATTAATTAAAATTAAAACTGCTAATTTGTTATCACCACAATATTGCCTCTTCATTAAGCAACAATTCTACATCTCATATAAATTCTTTTCCTCCAGTGTCAGAGCCAGTTTTCTAAATCTTAGCAGTGGGTAAGATGCTGTTCCCTCAGTTCCTGCGTTGGTAAATGTGTCTCATCTAGGAGCTCCAGGGGGAGTCAAGGTGATGGTGATTATATATATATTATATATTATATATATTATTCCATACTGAGCTTTGCTATGACATAAACCCTGGTTTTAAAAATGATCAAATTACATAAATACATTTTGAAGAAAGCTACTTAGTTTCTTAAGATAAAACATTTTCAAAAGTTGCAGTGGACTGCTGTCACAAACACATAAACACAGCATGCATGCACAGAGTTAACAAACATGGAATTATAGGCAAAGGAAAACAGCTGAGTCTTCTCTGTGAGATAAAGAGCATGCCAGGATGTGAATAGGAAAAAATCTATCATCTTCTGATTCCCATTACTCTCACTACATCTCCACTCGCTGACAGACAAAATATATCAGCAGAGGACTGTCAGAGACATACGGCACATTACAGTGTAGGATTCACCCTGAATATTTTAATGTGATATATCTTTACAGAATTGTGGGCTTTCACATTTGACCAAGATGGCGACATAATGCATCAGCGGAGCAAAACAATGAAGTGCCCCGATGTCTTTTTTCCCTTTGTATTTATACTTGTTTCTGTCTCTTTCACTGTCTTTCACGCTCTCATCCACATACACTATTTCTAAACACCTCAGATGTAGACACACACTCAGACAGCAGACGGAGCAGAGTGTGCTGTACAGTGATGTCAGAACATTTTCCTATTAACATTCTGACTGATTCCCATTAGATGGAAGCTCATGCTTTATTCTTACCCTCACTGATTCATAATTCATCAGCTAATAACATCTTATTTTAAGCTAGTCAACTTTATCCTGTAGCTATAAGGTCAGACAGGATTTCTACGACTTACATAACTCCTTCACTGAGATCCGCAGACTATGTAGACAGGTCTTTGCCACCATTCTTTCTCTCAAACACATACAATGAAGCTAATTTGATGTTGTTAGTAATTAAAGCAAACCAATTATTTGGGCGCATGAATCATTAACAATGTGTAAACACAATGAGTTCAATGCTTGTAGCAACTTTTCTGCAACACAATTCATCTGCAACAGATAAGTGGCATTATCTCATTTAAAGACAATTAAAAGTAATCGAAGACATACAGTATATGTGTCCTTTTTAACACTGCATTCACACCTACAGAACAAACAGTATATGATGTGTTTCTTAATCAATTATTGATTTATTTGTCTATTTTAGCTTGATGGTTGTGGCTGCCATGTGACTGGTTATTGTGGTTATTGTACTTCCTCTTGGATACAGATATTTCAATGAGGATTTACAGTAGGTTCAGTATCTTCACCCTCAAGGGATCTGAACACTTAAAATAGACTGTACACAGGATTTCACCCAAACACACACACATCTATGCACAGATGGACACATATGAACACACAGTCAAGGCAAGCACATACTGACAGTGCACACACACACACACACACACACACGCACGCACGCACGCACACACAGAAACCCTATAAAATAAAGTTGCCTGACAGTGAGTACATGACAGGAAGATAATATGATTATGTAAGCTATCTGAGAGGAGGGTGGGTTGAGGGGAGGAGGTGTGGAAAGAAGATGGGAGCATAGGAGATGAGAAAGGTGAGGAAGACTGAAAGTGTTGAAGAAAACAAAAGAAGAAGGGGAAGAACTGAGAAGGAGGAAGGGAGAAAATTGTGACTTTAGGCAGGAGAGGAGGAAGTCGAAAGTGCACACAGTAAATGGATATGATAGAGATTTTCTACGTAGCATAAATCTAGTGGATAACAAGGCTGCTGCAAATGGTTCTAATGAGTTCTTAGTGGAGGGATATGGATGTAACAACATACTCATGCACAGATGGTCATGCATATGGTCCTTGTCAACATGACACACACTAACATTAATAGACACGTACACATATACAGTACTCTATTATTCACACCTCCACAAAGACACATGAATACACACACACACACATTTGGGAGTCGCTGGCGGTGGTAGCTATCCATCATTTAATGACTAGCCAGCAGCCTTAATGCTCTTTTAACTGCTGTCATTTACAGCCATGGGAGCAGAGAGGGGAGAACGGCCAAGCCATCAGCAAAGGTGTAACGCCAAATTAAGCAAGCTTTCCCTGAATAAAATGTTTTCTTGTAGGTGCGGAGGAATACAAAGGACACTGCACGGGAACCAGGGCTGATGAAATTCTCTGAGCAGCACACAAAATAGACGCTGAAAACAATTGTAATGATGACATTTCATTTTTTCAAACTAATGTTTAAGGCAGGGTATGCAGTCCTTTAATAGTGGGAGCAGCGATATGGAAAACACTGCATTGAGCTTTGGATTAAACAAAGTTTAAATGCAGTAATTACCAACTAATGGAGCAGAAAAAGAACCTATAATCATCCCTGTCATACAGTAATATATTGTCTCAGTGTGGGCTGGTGGTTTAAAGGGATAATCCTGAATATAGCCTTGAAGCAGACAACCAATAGCCATGTCTCTCCTGCAAGATACTGAACAGCTTCATGTTCACTCATAGGACTGTGTTGATTCAGGGTAGTTAATTCATGCTTACAGGTTGAAATCAAACATACGCTCTTCAAATCTTTATGGAGGACATTAAGAAATAAAATCAAAACAATATAAATCAAATGTGAAAAGCAATAATGCAATAATAGCATGCAAAGAGTGTACAGTGGTAGCTGACTCATAGTTTAAAATATAGATGGTGTTGACTGTTAAATATCACTATTTTGAAAAAGGAAAGTTGCAAGTGACTATAAATAAAGGCCAGCTAATAGTTATTTTCAAGGGTTGGTTTTTCTTTGTTCATCCTTTTGTCAGTTTCACAATTCTCATTTTGGATTTAAACTCCTGAGAGAGAAACTGTAAAGGATTCATTCAGTGAGAGGTCTGTCTCTGTACAATTTATGGTGATAAACTTGACTCACATTCAGCCAGTATGCATTTACCTGTACTGTGATGGCCCAGAATCTGGACTCGATCATGGCCAGAGTCATCTGGATGCCGATGGCTGCAGAGCGAGGGAGAGAGAGAGAGAGAGAGAGAGAGAGAGAGAGAGAGAGAGAGAGACACACACACAGAGAGACAGAGGTCAATTAAGAACAGTAAAATGAACCTGAACATAAAAAATGAATAGAGTTAAATGGAAAAGGTAGAAGCGAGGATAAGCAGGGGGAGGAGAAAGGTAAGTGGAATGAAGAGGAGGGACATGTGGAGGGTAAGGAAAGATAGAAAATAGACGTAGAGGGTAACGAGTATGATTTGTTTAATAGTTGTTTGATTATGTTGATGTATTTGTGCATAAATGGACAGAAGAAGGGTACCACCCCTGCTAGAACACTGCTGAGATTTAGGCTTTGAATCCCAAAGTGCCGCAGTCTAGTAAAGGCAAATGTCCACTGCAGACATTATCAGCACATGCTGAAAGTGTCATGGCAACGACATGGAAGTAGGAAGAAAACAAAGTACACCTCCTGTGGCTACACAGCATGATCTTTCCAGTATTAGTATCATTTTTTTTTGTTGTACTCTCTACCTTTGTATCCATCCTCTATTCTTGTTAGTTAGTTACATATGATGTGAGTTTCTTGTATTGTGGCTATATAACATTTTTGGTTGTAAAAATGAATACTACACTTGAATTAAAAATTTGGGTCTGGCAAAAATAATTATTACATGGACAGTGAAACAATTAACTAAAGGAGCAATGTGGTGCTTCCTGGCTTTACCTATCTATGATTTAACTAATTGCACTTTTAACACTTCTTGTCTTTGTTGGCTTAGAAACTAAGAATCAAATTGATTAAGGCTGTTGAATACAGTTGAAACCTCCAGAAAAAAATGGTAAGCAAACCTTTTTTTATACTGGTAGAACTACACTAGTTTTAGATGGTAGTAGTAGTGATAATAGCAGAATCACTAATGAGTAGTATTAGGAATCACATCTGCAGTGTGTGTGTGTGTGTGTGTGTGTGTGTGTGTGTGTGTGAGAGAGATAATATTTGCAGTTTAAGTGCTAGTGATTCCTTTAGTAGTAATGGTTGTAGAAGCAATTGTGGACTATAAATGGAGGGAAACTTAAATTCCAGCAGTTTAGAAGAAAGAACATTAATGAGCTGGTTAATGTCCCAGGGTGAGAGACTATATATCTCTCTCTCAGCCCCCAGGCTGAAAGAGCAGAAGAAGACCTGCTGTACAGATCAGCTCTGCCTTCTCAACTCAAATTATGAAAATCCTTTACAGTAACTGGCCTTCTGAGCCTCAGCTCACAATGCTGTGTGAACCGGCTGTTCTTAGACAGTGTGTGTGTTCATGTGTCTGTGTGTGCACATTTGTGTGTTCAACCTCTGCCTACAACATAGCACTCTCAGTCACAGAATATTAAGCCTAGCATTAGTGTGTGCACATGTTTCACACGCACACACATACACACATGGCGGTAGAGCAATTGCTTGTGTCAGCTTAGAGCTGTAAGTCCGTCAGCATTTCAGTCAGCGTGGTAATGCTAAAAGAAACTGTAATTGCATAAGTTCTCAGTGCACACATACTGTATACACCCACACAGACAACAAATACACACACATTGCAAAGGAAGATATGACACTTCATATTAGCATCAAAGATTCAGCGTTTTTCTCCCAGCATGCTTTATACAACAACTCAGGGCAAGTCTCACAATATGCAAAACACATACAAACACACATGCCTGCACACACACGCACCACTACTTTCACACATCCTTGCACACACAGTATAGGTGCACATATTGTATACAGCATGAGAGCATGCACTAATACACAACCACACACATACACACCATCATGTACCATAATAAACACAGAGCGTGGAATAGTTACTGTAATGGAGTCAGGCATCAAAAAGGCTTTATTATGAAAAGCATTCGTTATGGGTGGTGGGGTGGGGGGTTGGTCTGGTTGCAGGACGGAAGAGGAAGAATAAGGGACAGTAGAAGTGAGGGAGAAAAAGAGAAAGCAGAGAGAAAGGGCTGGTCATACGGATATAGTATAGATAGTTTGTTTTTGACAAACAATAAGTCTTAAAAAGCCCAACATGTGTAATATATATGTAATCATAGAAAGTAAACTCTTCATTATTTCATTACCTGTTATTATTACTGAGGACAAGACCTCTGTATACACAATAGTAGCCATAGCCCTGCAAAACGAGGCTACTGTAGTTTAGGAATTTGAATCTATTCAAGGCAGTCATTGGTTTCCATTCACTTCTACAAGAAAGTTGGGTTTTGTAGTCTCTCAGAGTCAACACCAAGCCTGCAAAACAGTAGTTTTCCTTTTTTGGCCAAGTTACGTTACTGTTGTGAGGTAAAAAAATGAAAGCTGTAGGGGCAGCTGTGGTCGGAGCTATTGGCTGAACATAACTCACTCAATTATGCTTGTAAAATACTATTAGGTAATGAATTATGGATTGCTGATGGCAAGAATAAACTGAGCTGTACGTCCATTTGGAGATCATTCCGGATATTAAAAGGAAAAGCCTCTGACATGTTCTGTCTGAGGGTGTGTGTTTCAGTTTGTGAGCGTCTGTATGCATATTTGGCTTGTGTATGTGTGTGTGTGTGTGTGTGTGTGTGTGTGTGTGTATGTGTCTGTGTGTGCGTCATGGACTCCGTCCAATCTCTTGAAAATCAGTCGTGATGCTGAGTCATGGCTGCAATCAGCCTGTAATCAGTCATGTACACATAGAAGTCTGTTACGCTGATTGAGCAGTTGTTTATCTGTTCATACAGTGGCTCTAGGATGAATGTTCAAAATTTCAAAAATGTTAAAATCTACAGACAGACTGTGGTAGAACTCTGTTAGTTTTCAACATTGAGGGCTTTTGAGTGCATCTGTGGAAAAATCATATGTAAGGATGCTAAATTAATGCCTTTATATTTGTTCAAAAGCACTTTTCTGGTGTTTTGACCTTGAAGTCCTCTCCCTCCAGCATAATCTCAGTTAAAGTGTTGGAAGGCCATTATGGAGAACAGCAGTAATCTGCCTTCTCTCCCTTTCTGAGTTGGAGGCTGATAGGCCAAATCTAATTAAAACCATCACACTGATCCCTATGAGTTTGTGTGTGTGTGTGTGTGTGTGTGTGTGTGTGCTGTAAGAGTTGTTTTTTTCCATAATATGTGCGTGTGTCAGTGTGTGCTTGTGCGAGAACATATCTTGTACACTCACAGTCTGAGTTGCAATTAGTGTGAGCTGCCAATCACAGTGGAGTGCACTTTCAAAAGGAAATGAATTAATGAAGAAATAAATAAAAAATTTGAGCAACCAAGAGCCAGAGTTAATTGGTTATTACACTAACGAGATAGAGGGATGAGAGACGGAGGGATGTGAACTGCGAACGATTGGAAGAAAAGAATGTGTGAGAAAGAAAAGGGGGACTGGAACAAGGGTAAACAGACTATGAGTTTTACTGCATCATTGTCTCATAGGATTTTGCCCAACAGAATATGCATATTTATACTGTGTATGTATTATAGAGCAAGACAATTAATTTAGGAAGACAGAAACAAAGATGGACGGGTAGGAAGACAGGGGGAACCACAAAACCTGAGAGAGGAACACTAACAGATACAGACAGAGTGAAGGGGAGACAAAGACATAATCATACATAAGCACAAACAGTGTACACGTCTGGCTAAGCAGGTGACACTTGTTATAAATGTATTCCTGTATATACAGTCTTATGGCATAGCTGGCAGAACTGATTAAAGTCAATGGAGGAAAGCTGTAAACATTTGGATATATACAGTAAATGTATTATAATCGTTGCACATGAAGCATTATATACAGTTTCATCCACATTGTCATTCATGTCATCACAATACTGTTGATTATATTAAAATCATTGCATTCAAACTGTACCTTTAAGACTCCCAAAATAATGCTGTAAATGAGGTGTAAATGTGGCTATTCTGTATAGCTCATGCCCTTATAACTTTATCTCCTAAAAATTAAGTTTATATACTCTTAATTTGTGTTTATATCAAGGTAACTAGGAAATGTTTCTTCATGCATCACTCAATTAGACTTTATTTGTATAGCAATAAATGTTATAAATAAAAACAATAATGTATGTAATAACATATCTTATGAACTATCTGACTTAAAAGTGACTGATAAAGTCAGTGGTAACATGTAGCAGGAATTGTTTTAGTAGCCTAAAGCTATTGTAGGGTGTAAGACACTGATCCTGATCTCCGTGGTTAGTCTGGTACCCCAGGCACCTTCCTATGGCGTACAAGAATATAGCACGTTGTGGACTGGAAAAAACACGTTAGCCAAAACCAGTTAGTACGATATAAACATTACTTTTAGGAGACAGGGCTGCATAGTCACGTCACTAAAGCTTACTAGAGACAGAAAGAGATAGAGAAAGGTGACCAGCTTTAGCCTTTTGCTAAATGGAGCAGCACAAGTGTCAATTGTCTGACAGACTGTGAAAGGGAGAAGAAAGGGAGAAGGGTGGTGGAAAAAGGAGTGATAGAATTATCTATTTATCTATCTATCTATGTATCTATCTATATATCTATCTATGTATCGATCGATCGATCTATCTATCTATCTATCTATCTATCTATCTATCTATCTATCTATCTATCTATCTATCTATCTATCTATCTATCTATCTATCTATTGTAGACAATCATATGCCTTTTAGGGTGTATGTTTTACTTGGTTGAAACAGAGAATGATGACTGTGAGGTTCTATAAATGGGTTCCTGTGTGTGTTCATACATTTTTGACATTGTTTAGCATGTTTGTGTGTGTGTGTGTGTGTGTGTGTGTGTGTGTGTGTGTGTGTGTTTTGTGCCGAGGTGGCACAGGAGGTCAGTTTGTGTTAAATGACCAGTGAGCAGAGCTAGTGCTGATGGTTCCCTTAGCAAGACCCTGGAATCGAGGCTAAATATATAGGAAACACACACACTAATACACACACACTAATACACACACACTAATACACACACACACACACACACACACACACACACACACACACACACACACACACACACAGACAGACACACAGACACACAGTGCAACAGCAGTATACTTTTGTAATGTATGTGTGAAGCTCATATAATACACAAAGGGGGAAGGAGATCAAGGAACAAGGAAGTAAGCGAGAGAAGAAGAGAGTACAGGACCAAAGGTGCAAAGGACACACATAAACACATGTGCAACCAAAAAAGAAATCAGCATGGGCTGCAGGGAGGACACACACACACACACACACACACACACACACAGAAAGGTCACAGACAGAGTGCAGACGTTGTAATGAAAGGAACAGATTAATTGATGTAATGGAGTCAGGTGGCCCAGGTGGTATGAGAATGATAGAGGGATGAAGAGGGACAAGAGGGAGGACAGGAAAGGGATAAGACAAAAGGCAGAGGGGATGAAAGAGGATGAATTGATTTTTAATAATGTTATGAGTTGCAAACCCTTTTCATTTCTACCAAGCATGGCTATTAATAATAGAGCAAGCAAGATCAAATGGTTGTGCATGAGCGTGCATGAGTGTGTGTGTGTGTGTGTGTGTGTTTCTCATTCTTTCACATTTGTGTGAGTGTCTGTGTCTGAGTGTAGAGACAACAAGAGAGGTTGTTGCGTGAGGTGAGGGGAGAGATTATGTGTGTGTTTTTTTAAGATAGTATGAGCTCTTAATTTAAAATTCACACCTATTTTAAAGATAATTCTGGTTCATTAAAGCTTGAGTGTCATTTTTGTTCATTTTGTTCTTTCCTATTGTTAATAAAAACACTACTCATCAAGTGACTGCCCGCCCTGAATTTTTAAGCCTGCTTTACCTGAGGATACAAAGGATATCACTGATATTTGATCTTCAATGCAAATCTATCCCTTGTCTTGTGATTCTAGGGTGTAATAACTTTTTTCTTTTATATTTATGTAGCTCAGTGTGACTCTACTTCAGTTAATGATTACCCGGAAAATGTCAAAGAACTCACCTGAACTTGTTGCTAATGTAATCTACTGAGGCTCTTAATGTTGTTAATTGCCTCCACAAAACTCTTTAGAGGGAGGCATTTTAGCTGCTATGTGTTTCCTGTGTATGCATTAAAACTACTCTCATGTGTGCGTTTGATATTGGCAAAAGCGAGAGATTCCCAAAAGCTGTATTTTGCTGCCCTTGTGCCCTGTTTGAAGCCTTAAAAGTGTCTGATGTTTTATTTGAACTGACTGTGGACAACAAGATTACTGTTTATCTGAGCAAATGTCAAAGTCTTATCATGTCTCTCTCTTTATTGTTTGTCTTTTCTGATTTCTTGTACACACACATGCACACAGTCATGCACAAACATACACACCAACATTGACAAAGACACAATCATACCAGCACAGACATTCACAGAGATTATAGCTTTCTCACTTAGAAATGTCATTTGTGTTCTCTTTCTCTCTGGCTCCCTCACACACACACAAACACATAATTACAGTTTTTATCAAAAAATGTCAAACATATATCAGAAAGATGGAACAGAGTGAGATGCAGTTCAGAACATTTTTTCTTTCTTTCTTTCCATCCTCTTTAATATGTGAATGTTTAACCCCATCAAAACTAAATCTCCCATCCGTTCTAATCTTAATCTTAAACATTAATGTTTCCAAAGGTCTCGACATCTGTCATCAAACATATCACACTGTAATCGGCATCTTGCTTCAGATAAGAGAAGAGAAGAGAATAGAAGAGAAGAGGAGAGAAGAACAATGTATGAATAAAAAATACAAACTTGACAATAATATTAAGGGCAAAAGGAATTTCTGTGATGATTTAAAGGATATACTGTATGTTTATTATTTTGCAGGAACACATCTTAGCACTGTTCTTCCTTTTGTACTCTTGACGCTGGCTAATAAGGTGACTCAATAGTATTTGTAGTATTTATCAAATAAAGGCATGTGTTTACTAATCAATCCGGCAAATGTTGTGGTGCGATTAGTAAATAAAGCTCTCAACTCTTTCAAGTCTTTAATTAACTATGCATGGGTGCACTCTGACAGATTATAAATGAAGGCCACTTTGCAAAACAAAAAAAAAAAGATCTCAGAGACGTCAAAGTCCAATAACGCTGAGCTGCATGGCTACATAGTGTGAACAGGACTTCTTTAATCAATTCTTTTTTTTTCTTTTTCTTATTGACTGGAACCTTTTCTGCTTTCTTGCTGCTCTGACACTGATTACACAAATCAGCCTAAACATGCAGAAATGGTAATTGTCTTGTTATTATTCCTCTCTCATTTGGTTGGTTGAGTCTATCAAGCAATTACTCAGCAAAAATGTTAACTGAGCAGTAATTCAGCAGGCTCTGTACTGTTTTTTTGTATACTTAATAAAATCTATCTATACAACAGTTTTTATTCTCATACTGAAGAACTGGCCTCAGGTTACTTCTTCTATTGTTGGCAATGGTGGAATTGAAGATTTTCCTACAGTTGTAAGTCACTCTGGATGAGGGCATCCTTTTTCTGACTAATATCCGACAGCCCACACACTTTTTCAATACACTGATAAAACTGAAACTCTCTCCACGCACAGAGCCAAGTAACCTTTCAACTCAAAAATAAAAAATACTGTTTGTGTTTCCCAAAAGTGGCAGAGTTATGTTCACCAAAGCCTCAGCAGATCCCATGACTTTCTGATGGAGAGCATTCAATAAACTGATGTTGCCTGGCAACAAACACTGCTCCAGCCAGTTAAAGGAGTTATGGCAAATTCTGGTTGACCCCTCAGAGAGAAAGAGAGAGAGAGAGAGAGAGAGAGGGAGAGAGAGAGAGAGAGAGTGAGAGAGAGAGAGAAAAAAAGTTCAGTAACAGCTGATTATAATGTTCAGTTTGAATAAAAGTCCTTGATGTCTGAGTACGCACACAGATACACATGCCTACACACATTCACATACCTACACACAAACGTCCACACATGCACAGGCAATAAAAGCAAGAAAAACATAGAAATGCACTCACAGAGCCATTAAAACTCACAGGCTGAAATGTATGGACATACACAAGGAAACACATACACACACGTACACTCTCACAACAGTACACACAGGTACACAAACACACAGACCCAAATGGACGTACATCCGTCTGATCTGAACTTATATAACCATGATAGCTGATAAACAATTAAAAATGACCTTTGACCCTGAACTTTTCAAAGTCAAGTCACAGTTGGTTTTTGTGACATCTCCAAGATAGACGCAGAAGAAAACAGGCACACACACCTCTGTGCTGAAGCTCGTCAACCTCAGAGGACTCACCAGAGGCTGCACTGACATCACGTTACCAAAGCAACAGGCAGAGGGCTGGGATTGGACGAAAAGGATGATGACTCAACCTCCCTCCCTCATCCTCCTCTTCTCTCTCACCATAATCTCTCTCTCTCTCTCTCTAGAAGTGTCTCTCACTTTCTCATGCGCAACTTTTTGAACGTCAAGGATGCAGACAGAGGTGCATGCACGGGCAGAGCCGCATGATATTTTCCAGTTCAAAGAAAGGAAGTGGACTAACTAGCTTTGAATTAAACACATATTAAACACAGTACAAACACAAAAACTGAATAAGGCTGTGTTAACTATGGAACAATTACCACTAAAAAAGAGAAATTAAGACATAAATTTACACAGCTGTATTAATGCTTTTTTTAAATTGTGAAACCCACTGACACAGCAGAAAGATGGACGGAGGATTCTGCCATTGTAAAGGTGACAGAGCAGAAGTGATGGAGTGTTAAATGGGTGGCCTGTTTCTTTAAAATGGAAATAAATGCTGTCGACATTGGGCAGATGTGTGTGTGTGGACCTTTTAAGTCAGCAGAGCCTACCTTAAGTTAACCTAGTTTCACAGCCTTCTTGAGCAGGCCTGTTGGAGGCACGATCACTAAATCATTCATAGTGGAGAGACAGGGAGAAACATGTTCCTCTGTGTATGTGTGTGTGTAAGAGAAAGAAACAGTGAAGGCAAACTGCTCTGCTCTTTCTTCTATTCTGAATGTTAACATGGTAGTTTGTGCTCATAACAAGGCAATTTTGTCACATCAAAAAGGAATAAAGGAAAGGAAAGTGGCGACATTCTGATGCACTAATATGTCATGAAATTCAATTACTTACTCAATTTTGATCAACATGGTGCTGAGTGTGTGTCTTTTTGTGTGTGATCACTCCTCTTTCGTTACCTCACTAATCCAATTTTATTCAGGTATTAACTTAAGTATCTGAATTTCAAAGTAAAAGTTAATTTTGGGACATTCACTTATTTGTTTTTGATTTAAAAAAAACAAACAAAAAAAAACTGTTAATTTATGCATCTTCAGCTATAATGCAGGTTGCCAATTATGACTCTTTAGCTTCTAAAATCTCCATCATGTCCTAAAACATGCTGTAGAGTTGAGGGAAACTGCAGAGTCAGGTGTTATGTGTGTTCGTCACTATTAGCAACCCCTTTCACTTTCCATGCACTACATGTTTTTTTCCATCGTTAATATAAAAATATTGATTATTGCAGCGTTAAGGAATTGGAGAGGTGTTAATAGGTGTATTATTTTATTTTGGACAAAGCTGGGACAGCTGTTTTCCACTGCCTCCAGTTATTATTATGCAAAGCTAAATTAACCATATCCCGGCTCCAGCTCTGTATTTAATCCACAGACACAAGATTGATTTTTATCTTCTTAGCAAATAAGCATATTTCCAAAAATGTTGACCTATTCATTTAATTACATTGGAAAACATAAACTGAGAAAGAAATAGATTAAATCTGCCTAAAATCACTTATCTGCACCACCCTCCTTCCTTATCCATTTCCTCCCTCTCCTCTCTCTACTCCTGTTTCTATCTCTCTAAGAAGACAGATGGCGTTCTCTCACCTCTCCCCTCTTTATCTCTCAATTATCCCTCTCTCTTTTCCATCCATTCTTCTTTTGGTCTCTTGCTGCTAGTCTCTCTCCTTCTCTTTTCCATTTTACTCTGTGCAGCTCTGTTGTTATTTTGTTCTCTCTTTCTTTCCCCCCTTCTCCACCTTCCACTTTCCTCTTGTTTTCTCTCCCTCGCTCTCGCGTCTCGTGTCTGTCCCACACCGCTCTCTTTCCCCCATCTTCTCCTCTAGGAAATCCCTCTCCACCATCTGTCTGGCTGTGATGAATTCAGAGCCTTTCAGAACAAATCAACTCGGCCAAATTAATGAGACTCTCCAAGGGGATAAACTTTGTGTCAGTGTGTGTGTGTGTGTGTGTGTGTGTGTGTGTGTGGGAGAGAGTCTGTGCACCTAAAATACTTCATAATCCTTCGACTGTACCGCTTAATTTATACTGCAGTGACAGATAGCGTGTTACAGGGAAATACAACAGACAAGGCTGGCTACAAACATTGAGTTGCTTAAACTATTACAGGTCAGGACCTCAGATTGGCCTGTTATTGGTCATCCCCACATGTTAACTGCTGCTTTTTTTCTAAGAGGCTTGGACACTATGTTCACTTTCAACAAATTTTCCAAAAACAAGTATGTAAGGCAACTGACGACCAGTGTTTTCCAGGTCACCAAGTTCATAACTTATGTTTGTGTTGTAGGTTGTAGGTATACATCAGAAACCAAGTTCAGACTATATGGGGCCATCTAGTCAGGTTTCTAGCTACACTTTCAGCCGTCTGATTACTATAAGTACCAGTGCAGTTGGAGGGAAAGCAAAATGTCACTTTGCTGTAAGAGTTTGCTGATGGGGAGAAGGGAAGCAGCACTCAGGAAATATGGAGTTTCAAAAACTAGCATACTAATTTCACTGTTAAAAGCCTTGTAATTAAACAACCTTGTTGTTTAATCACAGTCATTTTTACTTGTTCAGTTATTTTAAGAAAATAATTCAACCTTTAACAATACAATTAAAAAGTTGGTATTCATACATAATAATATGTATAGAAGTGAGTACTTTTTAGAAACAAATTTATATTCAGTAAGTGAGGTGTAATGACTGTGTGGAAATTTAAATAGCCTCTTTGTCTAAAGCAGTTTTCTTAAAGGGGCACTACACAGATTTTACAAATCCTGGTCATGAAGAGTTCTACTTACTTCACGCCTGTGAAAATGATTGACTAATGTCTTCTGTGAGTTTGGAGGAAGTGCTCCAAAGCCTGGAAAAATAACCTTGGTTCCTAACACTGGAGCTTTTAAGAAATCATGTACAATTTGCTGCTTTTTTAGCCCCCTCTTTGCGCCAATTTTTGAAAAAGTTCAAAGATTTTGGGTGAGACATTTTAATGTATTTCCTTTTGAAACTGGGTGGGTGTTTTGAGTTGGGAAATTTGGTAGTTATCAATGTTAAGTGTAAACACATGTAAACGGTGTGGCAGTTTGATTTGATAGAAAACGCAGAAGAAAAACAATGTTTGGGGTGTGTTACTCATGCAGTTTGAGGTCCATTTCATTGGATCTTTGAATCAATCTATTTAAATCACTTGGAGGATACAGTCCATGTTACATTACTTGCTTTTGTGAAATTACTGTGATAGGCCAGAAAATATTCTAGCCCAATTTTAATACAATACTGTGCTTTACAAAGCAGTTCCGAGAGGCTTTAAAGCTGAAGAGGAAAAAGAATACTAGAAATATATTAATAAAAACACAGAGGCAAAAGCAATGGGAATACAATAGGCTATTCAATAAACCCTGTCTGGAAAAATGTGTTTCAAGGCGTGAATTAAAACATGATTGATTTCTAATGGAGCAATCCTCATTGACCATATTGACCAAAGGGCCATAAAACTGTCTGGTCAATATGAGGCTGATTCACGGATGATAGAAAACGCTGATGAATGGGAACAGAGACACAAATGACTCCTGGGATAAAACCATGGACATATACAATATCTTTCCCATGTGTGTGTGTGTGTGTGTGTGTAAAAAGATGGATAGTGCCTTGAAGTCACTTGTTCTATGCAGGAACTAGTGGTTGTAGTGCTAAATGTGCCTGGCCAGGCCTGGTGTTAATACAAGACTAGAGCCAATTCATCTTCACTGACACTCACCCAATAGCACAGTAAATTACAGAGTGAGGGAGAGGGTGAGGGGGTGAGGGGGTAAGTGTGAAGAGAAACGGAGTAAAGGAGAGAGATAGAGATGAGGGGAGAGACAGAACTGGTAGAGGAGAAAAGGAGGGGAGAGGGAGATGGTGCAGAAAGGGGAGATACTATATGCATATAGTTCACACAGCAACTTATAATGAATGCAACAGATTAAATTTAAATTCATATGTCATCAATACTAGAGGTAATGAACAGCAAGTAGTGCAGGGATTTAATCATGCCTCCTAGATAATAAATAAACCAATGTTCCTGTGGCTGGGGAATGAGTATATCTGTTAGAGTAATGCTGGGTGAGACATTACAGCCAGAGACAAAAGTTAAGAATACTTTACTTCCTCCAAACCACTGCCAGTAATCATTTTTCATAACACGTATTTTCTGCATCATTGATGGAACAGAACCGGCCATAAAAGTCGCCTTGGCAGGAGGTGTTGGCACTTAGAATGGATCCCCACGCCAGAAGGCCTCTTTGCCAGACACATAACCAGCCCGGAAAAAGTGGACACGTCCCTTGGAGGACCAAATAAATCAAGCTCACCTCGCACTCTTATCTGGTGTTAAAAACCTCTTCCCTCTCAATCAGTGGACAAAGTCTCAAAGGAGCTGCCTGAGGAGATTGGGCCAGTCACAGTCTATACACTATTGTTTATAGAATTAAACTAACTTTTATAAACTCAGTTTTTCCACCACTGCTTTTCCAGATTCATCTTTTCCCCCAAATGCCGAGGCCCTAGCCATGATCAGATGTAGCAGCACAGTGCAGAGGCAAAGTGGAGAAAAACTAGCAAAAACTTGCAGAGGCAATTACTGTATATATAGGAAATATATGATCTGATGATCAAGAAAGGCTGGGTGCAAGAAACCTCTTTTTTTATCCTTTTCATCCATCATGGATTGCTCTCAGGTTACATCACAGACAGCTGTCTGTTCATCTGCTATAAACTGAAAGGTCACTGAAAAGCAAAGTCATAGTTGAAACAGATTGAATTTTCAGTCAGCAATGGGATGTGAAATCCAAGTGCTGCCACAAGGTTGCTCTCTCCATTGGAAAGCAATGGCTCATTCAGACGTGAAGCAGTTCGTTCTCTTGCCTATCATGAATAGAGCACCTAAGGAGAATAAGAGAGAGTGTTCCATGTTAAAAGTATGAGACTTTAAACCAAGTGTTTGAAAATTGCTTGTGAACTGTCAGATCTGGAGGCACTGATCGAACTGAAACATTTGCACTAACTTTTGCACTAACTAACACACCTGTTTGTCCCTGTGAGTTGTGTTGGTAACTGCAGGCGCTGAAACATGTCTGTCAGTACATAATGAACTAAACAAATTTAGGCTATTTTAAAAAGTGCAGGCGCTTATGAACTGTTTTCTATATTTGATACCAAGTGTCCTTGAGCCTGGCATTAAATTCTCTGAGTAAGTAAGAGTGCGTCACACACACACACACACACACAAACACACACACACACACACACACACACACACACACACACAGCCATTATCCTTACTGTTATAAAAGCAGACATGCTTTCTACATTATTATGTCCAACAATAATAGACAACAAAATAAAACTTTTATGTGCAACGGCATATTGCACCTTGCCCTGCTATTCCAGTCATTCTAGCCAATCATCTTTTCTAACTACCACTGAGTGTGTCCTATATAGCCAGCACTGGCAGCAGCTACTGGCAGCTAAAATAGATTTCTGTTTGCCAGGAAGTACATTCAAGACCAGCGAAGCCAGCACAGTGCCCACATTTGAACAGGAAACCAGAGGACTCATATTCAGTTTGTATTTGTGTGTCTGTGTGTGTGTGTGTGTGTGTGTGTGTGTGTGTGTGTGTGTGTGTGTGTGTGTGTGTGTGTGTGTGTGTGTGTGTGTGTGAGTGTGAGTGTGTGTTGGACAGCTGACCAGTCTGGTGTTTTAATTGGCCTGTGCAAAAACCTGGACCTGGTGACAGACAGTGTTGTGTGGAAACTCAGGAAAGTATACAGGTAGTTGCTGACTAGTAAACTGAAGGGCTGCAATCCATAATACATTAAATTGTTCCAATTATCTTGGTAATGTCACATGGAACATATTACATACTTGCTTGTAACACCAGTTATAGATTCCGGACTCTGGCTGGACCAGGTTTAATTGGGATTCAGACAATTTTTTTTATCTAAATATTTGGATTAAGATTCATAATGGCAACGTCATCACCTTATAAAGTTCTTATAGCGAATTTGTTAGCAAAGAGTTGCTTATCTACACAACCAGCAGGGAGCAGCATTAGCATTCTTTTGGAGTCATGTTTATGGCCATCTGATGAATATAAGACCAATACTCACTCTCCTTTTCACTCTGTTTTGGTCTCCACCAACAACTAAGTGCGATATGTGGCTTTTCAGCAGCTGCTGTGCTCCACTGTGTTCACCTGCTAGCTGCTATACTTCTGTTTGGTATTTGGAGCTGGATAGGTGGTGTACAGTGGCTTAATCATAGTTTTTAGAACATCTATCTACTGAAGCTGGAAATGAGGTTGATCTGCATCATATATACCATTACTGTTTTATCTTAGCTGATACAGATCCATTCAAAAATGCCTGGATCGGTGCCCAGTACCAATCTTTCAGACTGGCTTGGGACATCTCTGCCTTTCACATTACACAAAGTCATATTTGATCCCTGCTAATATAAAAAGTATTGACTAGTGCAGTGTTAAGGTTACATAACATGGATTTTCATGTCATAAAAAATAACATAAAAAATTAGACAGTGAAAAAAAAAATCCCACAACTGGTTTGCAGGCTATGAAAAGGAACAGTATAAAAAAACACCTGGAGTGTTTGTCTTGACGATGCAGGTGCCCTGAGAGAGGCATTAGAAGATGCTTGGCTGTTGAAAAAGTTTTGGTTTGATCCCTTATGTAAACAACTAGTCTCTCACTTAGACGCCGCCAACCGTGCCAAATGATTCACATGCTCATTAACAGCACTGTGTGTGTGTGTGTGTGTGTGTGTGTGTGTGTGTGGGTGTGTGTCAACTTTGAGTCAGTCCATATAAGGAAGTAGCCAAGTAATTATATGCTGTGTACAAACAAACACACAGTCCCCCCCACCAGTTAATATTCTCCCAACCCCACCCCCCTCCTCTTTTACTGCCCTACCCTCCCTGTTTCTGTCTATCTCAAAAATTGTCATTGGTATCTTCCAAAGGAAACATTTTTTGCTTTTTCACAATGATTTTCTCTAACGAACACACACCACAGACACAACTTGGAGGACATTGCACTGACTCACTTAATTTCTTGGGGATTTAACTTCAGTCATTAATATTTTATGTTGTGGGGACCACAGTTTTGTCCAGACAATGTCAGTAACTTAAATACGCACAGATTCAAAAAGGTGTGTACATACGGCCATGTGCACGAACATACTCTACACTACACACACACACACACACACACACGCATGCACGCACGTAGACGCTCAAAAGCCAGTCGTTACGAGAGCTGCCACTGGGAATAGAATGAAAATGAAAGCCGAGCGACGGAGACGTGAAGAGAAAAAAAAAGGAAAAAAAAAATCAAGGGAGGAGAAAAGCCCATGAGGCAGAGGGAGATTCTCATCTTCAATGAAATCAGATGATCCCTCCCTCCCTCCCTCCCTCTCTTCCTCCCTCCCTCCACTGTTACAGCTTTCTTTCTCGCATCTCTCTTTCTGTCTCCCTTCCATCTCCATCCTTGTCCTCTGCCTCTCTCTTTCTCCTCCTTCCTCCTACCTTTATCTGTTTTCAACCAACCTCTTCTCTATATCTCTCACCACCTCCCACTCTCTGTCTCTCTACTTTCTCCTAGCCCTCCCTTCCTCTCTCTCCTACTCCCTCTCTGTCTCTCTCCCTCTCTCTCTCTTGGCTCTCACTCTTTCGTATTATCACTCTCTCTGTATTCCACCTCCCTCATCCTCTCTCTGTCACAGTGGGAGAGCTGCAGGCAGACAGAAGCAGCATACACTAATGTTACTATATTTGACAAGACACACACACACACAAACACACACACACACACACACACACACACACACACACACACACACACACACACACATACACACCGGAAAGACAACCCTAAAGTGTACATGTGCGGATAAACACACACACACACTCTGACGCGTGCTGAGTGCAGGAATCACAAACATAGCGACACACAGAAGGGCTAGCGCGTGACGCCAGCAACCTAACGCCGTTGTCTCTCTCTCTCTCTCTCTCACACACACACACACTTCGTCTCTCTCTCTCTGTCTATTTCTCTCTTTCACACACACACACACACACTCACGCCTCTCAGACGCACACAGCAGCGCACAAGCCAGTGAGCAGGACGGCGCTGGACGTATCATTCATATAGGGAATAGATCCGAAGAAAAGGATTAACTATCTCCATCCCTCTCCCTCTAAGGACCTTATCGTCTCTTCCCTCCTCTTGTGTCTCTAAGCCTCTCTTCCCCTCGTTTTTTTTTCTACAATCCCTCATTTTTACAATTCATTGGTGGGTTGAAGGGAAGCCAGGGGGATTGTCTCTGTACAGAAAGCGGGATTATTCTTACATTATTCATTTCACCAGGATCTTGAATGTATGGATTTCTTTACCTGAAGTGGGGACAGTTTTTCTTCTATGTTTTGAATCTTTTTTAATTTTTTGGATATATTTGGGGGGGATGGCTGAAGGCAGAAATCTATAAGGCTGGTGCTGTCTGAGATATTTGGTCAAAAGGTAAGTGTGTTTGTGGTGTTAGTTCATCTCACTCAAACACACACACACACACACACACACACACACACACACACACACACACTTCATCAAAACTGCTTTTAATCTCATTATACAACTGGAATTAAAGATGTACTGTCACACAAAGTAAATTGCAGACAGAGACAGACTTGCCTTTTTTTTTCCTCCACAAACAATTGAATTTTTTTGATAGGGCCAAAAGTGCATGCTGTGAGGGGCTGGATGCTGAAAACGTCAACCTATTTCATAGATACACACAACATGTACATTCAGGGTAATTTTGGGGCTGTGGTTTCGGGCAGAAGGTGAGAGCATCAGTAGTTTATTAACATACAAATATGGCCGTATGATTCATGTGGGGTTCAGTTCGACAGGAGTATTCAGTGATTTTTTTTAACAGTTAAACACAAACAAGTGCATGGACAAGGAGAGACAGTCGTAATAACTTATCCGACAAAAGTGCATAGAAGAAACATTATGCTGTTACTACTTAAGGCTCTAATGTATGAAAATAACAACATACCCTGCAAGACATAAACAGTAAATGGTCTCGTCTAAATGTGTGATAATATGATATTAGGGAACAGTATAAGGCATTGCTATTTTTATTTCTGCAACAGGCCAGTTGATTTTAAAAGGAAATTAAGTCTTATGGAAAATCTTTGCCTGTGTGTGCCAAACCTCCTGGTGCATAATCTGTGGGAATCAAGCTAAAATTAATACACTGCAACATAAAAAGTTTTTTTTTTGTGTCTACAGCTAATGTTATAATTTACCAGGGCTACCACTCAAAAACCTAATAAAAATTGCACAAAGTATTCAAACATGGCAATCCATTCTTTTCAGTGAGAGCTGCTCACCCAGTGAAAATGACCAAAAAGTTTCAGTCACTTCCAGCTCAGGGTTTGTCCTTATCTAGCTCTGTCTGGCTAACCGAACATGAAGGACACAAAAATGTTATTTTGAATAAAATAAAACATTTTTAAAATATATAAAGTCTAACAGTTCAAACATTGGAAATCACAAAATCTTTTGCCTCTACATATTGCTCATTGAATGTTGTACAGTCATTTATTTTGTAATGCACATGTGTCTCTAAAACTCAGGGTGTCATGTGACCTGCAGGCCCGCATTTGGCCACCACACCAACACTGCTGCACCTGACAGTGCTACTGTATCTCTGAGGGCTTGGTGGAGTCTATCACTAACACCGAGTACCCAATATGAAAGCTAATACAGCAGGTGTAACATCAGTGTGATCTGAGTTTAACTACTGCTTGTATCCTTTATCCTTCAACTATACCTCCACATTCAATACAATGCAATTAATGTGATCTGTCCATTTTTCCTTAAAAAAACAAAGCAAACATTTGATGCAAACTTCATAGACAAATTAATTTAACTTATAGATAGCTACAATCTTTTTGTGGATTTATTGTGAATATTTATTACAGCAATAACACTTTATTGCTCGTTTCTATCTTTCTATCTATGTTTCTACTCTCACTTCTTCTCTGACCTTCACAGCATCTTATGTAATTTCAATCAATTTGAAACCTTTGATAAGTTCTATTACATGGTGTCCTGTTGATTCTCTGTCTGGAGCCCAGTGTGTAGGCATTCCACCTTAATGTCTTCGGGGCTCTTTTTCCTCGCTACATTAGCTAAAAATGAAAGGGAACTGTCTGAGCATCCTTCAAGTAATGTAGATGCATTCTAACATAATCCCAGAGAAAAACAATAATGATCACTAACTGGCTCTGTGGTAAGTTAAGAAATTTGATATGTCTACTAATAACATGGCTAAAACCTCAGACTAGTCTGACAGCTGTTGTGAAAAGTGTCAACAGTCTGGATGATGTTATTGATGCACTTAACCAAAATACAAATTTCAATTTTATGCACATTTTACTGTAGCCATGAATGCTGAATATGTACATTCAGGTAACCCACCTTAATAAGAAAAATAGTGCTGTAAGAACAATTAAGTGAAAAATATGTTATATGGTGGTGTAAGATAAAAATGCAAAGTCTAAATGACATTATAGTTTAATGAGAATTAGCTGTCACATGCAAAATCTTTTCCCACTGAAGCCACAACTGAGCATCTTTCTTACTTTAGCTTGTTGTTAATTGTTGCCTGCCATATGATGTGTACGCTACGTATGTACATTTATGTTTGTACATAATTAGTGTGTTTTTGGACACATGCACACTCAGTGTGTGTGTTTGTGTACAGTATGTGTCTACATACCTCCATGCATGTGTAACTATATATCTGAACATATTTTTGCACCATGTGCCTGTCAACGCATATGTGGATCTATTTGTCAAGCTATCGGCATGTGCTTAGGTGTGTGTGTGTGTGTATGTACGTGCGCGCATGTTTGTGTGTGTGTTATGTTGCCCCAATCTCCCCCATCTCCTGTGTAACAAAGCCATTAAAAATTGATCTAGGGAGCTTGGCTGCCTCTCTCTGCCTTTGTTAGCAACCACACCTACACAAACACACACACACACACACACACACACACACAAAAATACAGGAACATACAACTGCATGTATGCACTCATTATGACCTTTTATTCCTTGTCCCTCTCTATTGTAAATCAATGGTTTTGTTTTGTCAAATGATTTGACATTGATGAACCTCTTAAACACCAGCAAACTGCCAAATGCTAATGTGTGTGTGTGAAGACATAATTGAATGATTGGACTGTGTGTCTCTGTCACTTATTCAAGGGCCGCACAGTCAGACAGGCGCACACACACACATACACTCACACACACACACACACACACACACACACACACACACACACACACACACACACACACGTACACCTGCCTTCACACATGGATAACTGTCCCCTTGTGTGCTGGAGGATTTCAATTGGGTTGCAAATTAGACAAAATTCCAGCCATATTGATTAAAAACTATTAGTCAAGCCGAGTAGGCCTGACACAAAAGAGATGGAACACTCTGGAAAACGGGTTTAAGTGGGCAAATCGGGCAAAGGCAGGAACACATATGCAAGTTCACTCACACACACACACACACACACACACAGACACACAGACACAGACACACACACACACACACACACTCCAGTGCCGAGTACAGCAGGATTAAAGCTTCTCCATCAAGGTGTTTTGGTTGTATTGTAGTAGATGGAATTGATTTATTGTTGAATAACATTGCCTGTTGTAGCACCAACACAACACTAAATGGCTGTGTTGTACATTATTCAGCTGTTGTGCATTCATTATACACCTGAGGCAAACGTATTTATACTCTTTCATTTACTTTATCATAAGCAGCAATGACGGGGAGGTTTGCACTAGAGATGGCTTTGCTAGATGGATCAAAAAATACTTATTTGTCTGGCTACAGTAAACAAGATTAGTGAGCTGTACAATCAACATATACCCATTCTTTTGTTGACTTTGATGCAGTGTAATGGAAAAGGAAAAAGGATTGCACTGGATTTGGCTTTGCTAAATCACAAAGTAAAAATTTGTCAAGCATGAATGGAAAAGAGAAGATTGCTGAGTCTTGCTGCTTCATTTCAACTAACTCTACCTGTATCAGAAACACATAGGAGAAAATAGAAAGAGCCCAAGCTGACCACTCGCAGTCAATGTGTCTACTTGTTATCTCAGCCCCCAAGTGTGTGGTAAAATTTTTGAGGAAATGTGTGTTGGAGCTGTGCACAAAGCCTGTGCAACACCCCTGTGGAGAATAAATCCGGCTTAAGTGCGGACAGGAAACAATTAGTGGAATACACACAAAGAAAAAATAGGATGGAAAGACGAGAGGTTAGAAAAGAGGAACGGAACAGCCTAGAAGAGGGAAGGAGGTGATACTTGATTCCCCAACATGCAGGGGCCACTTGGACACCCGAGTGTTTACACGTGTGTGTGTGTGTGTGTGTGTGCGTGTGTGCGTGTGTGTGCATGAACGTGTGCATGGGCGCATGTGGGGATTTTAGCTGCCCCTGTGTCCAGGTCAAATTGGTAAAAAAAGCTTTCTGAGAATAGCCTGACAGGCAGGCTTGCCACCACAGCACCCATTCAGCATGATGGGAACTGATGGGTGAACAGTAATACGTGGCTGCAGAGGTGACCTTCTGCTCCACCTCCAATACATCATTTAAAGGACAATTCCAGCATGATTGTGCACATGACATTTTTGCACATTTCACCACATGTATTGATACACATTTTCTTTTTAGATGGCACAGAAAACAATCAACAATGATGATGTGTGAGTAAAAGGCCAACAAGCAACAACAAGCATTTGGCTATAAACTTGATATAAGCTCAGTCTACCATTTAATATCAATGCAGACATTCAAAATAACTGAGTGATTTTCCCTCTGCTCATAAAGTGGCACGCTGCTTTCCCACCAAACTGTTTTCCTGCTCAAAATAAATCAAAACAAACATACACAAATCCATGAATCATTTGATAAATGGCCAACATGCAAACCAAGGCAACACTTACAGCCCCAAAGCTGAAGCAGGAATTAAAGATTGATCTCACACAGCTAGAAATTGACGCAAAAATGTTTAATGTGATGATGTGATGAATAACTACAACAATGGATAAATAGCATTCATCTCTATGTGTGAAGAATGCTTTCTCAAAAATTCTACAGTATCTAAGTAAAATGATAAACAATACTGAATGCAAAAGATCAGCAAAAACCTATGCTGTCATATAAACACACAGCAAATAATACAGTAAATAATCATATATTCATGTCAGGTTTTAAACAAAAAAAACAGCTCCCCTCTTCCACCATTTCAGTCCTGTAATAGATTCACATCACTCAGCAAACTGAAAAGGGAAAAACATCTTGAAATTTGCATCAGAGACAGGAATCCTCCCAAATTCCTTGAGTTCCTTCCATTTCTCATCCGCGCTTCTGAATTTTTCAAATGTAGCTCATGTGCTCATTTGAAAAGAACAACTCAAATTTCCCAGTAGAGCCTGGCTAATGTGACTTTAATCACATGCAGGAAATCCATCTGCCGAATATCCTCGGTACATGCCTCCGTTGCTTTGTCAAGGAGAGAAAGAGACAAGGAGAGGGAGAGATAGGATGAGAGAGATAGGATAGAAAGAAAAGGATGTGGCATATATTGAAAGATGAAGGTCATGAAGAAAGAGAAAAGACAAGAAGACAGAGGAATAAACATTGGAGGGGAAAGGAGGGAGTAAGAGAGAGTATAAAGAAAGAGATGAGAGAGCTGAGAGATTAGACGAGTGTTTTATTTTTTGCTCAGTGTCTGGCAGGTACTAATAGCAATAATGATAACACAAATAGCATCACTGGGGCTCACATACACAATCACACACTCAACACACACACCAAAACAGTAGGGAGGTCGTGGAGGAGAATTTTAATGTCCTCCCTGTTTACCCATAGAACTTATTTTTACCTCCCCTCCCCTTCAGGCATTTCCTGCCTCGCCAATATTCTCCTTTTATTCTTTCATCACTGCCTTTTCTACACCTCTTTTCCTCTTCGTCACCCTCTCTTATTTCACCACTCTCCCACTTCTCCTCTCCTCCAGTTGCCACTAAGTCATATACAACCAGCTGTAAATAACTTACCAACACTGACTATATGCACAGAAAGTTGAACATATATCTATCTTTCTGTCTGTCCTCATCTAGATCCATCTATCAAATTTCATCTTTCTTTTCTTTCCACGCATCCACTTAATCCTCCTGCTACTCTGGATCATGTTTGCTTAACATGCCTATTCATGGTGCTACAGGTGCAAATTTACATAATCACTACACATGCATCCACAGAGTGCAAACACGTGCACAAATGCACATTCACCTCTATTCAACCTGATGTCAAAATGAGCTGTGCAGAAACAAGTCTGCCCTGTGTCTTCTCCTGTAAGTTTCCTCCACAAACAGCTAACCACTGAACAACAGCCTAATCTGATTAGCGCAATATTTTACACACTGTTGATTGGGTTTTGATGATAGTTTAGGAAAAGACACATCTCGCAGCAGTACTCCAGCATTTTCAAAATTACACTGATTGGCCCAGGAGGTGCGAGTCTACAGCGTGCATCTGTCATGTGGTATTGAGGTTCCAACAAGTTTTCTCCCATGGTAATTTCCCACCTACTATCACTTTAATGACTCCATATTGACAAGAAGACTCTTTTTCAATGCATGTGGGATGTGTTTCATTACGCTGCTGTAATTGAAATGGGTCATACCTCCATCTATCCGACTGATACAGCAAACCAACCGATTGCAAGCAATCACAAGATTGGTTCTTTTGCACCACTGTTTTCTGTTATTTCAAATGTGTTCTACAGAGCTGTCTTATGAAACTTGATGTGATATTCTTTATTGGAAAATTATGTTGGTGGACCACATGCATAAACTGAGTTTTCAGAGCTGATATAAAAACCTTTTTCAGCATTTCAGGAACTTGATGTTCTCTAGAGATGACATTCTTGTTATTGTTTACTCAGCAAGCAACAGATTCAGCTGAGGTCAGCTGTTGCTATGTTACCTTTAGTTATGTCACTCCACCGCTTCCTGCGCACTTGGTGCCTTGCTCAAGGGTAGTTTGGCAGTATCACACATACAAAAACAAGTCTCCTTTCATCATTCCTCCCATAATTTCTTTCTTATCCTCTTCAATCTGAAGTATATTCCACTTTTTCTCCCCCTCCATATCTCTCTCTGTATTTATCAGTTTCTACCCTTATCCTTCTCTATCTTTTCCCTCCATCGCTCGCTCCCGGTGGCATTCTTGCTTTGTCTCTCTCTCTGTGTCCGTGTCTATGCCAGACAGTAGCAGTGGGGGGTCTGTCTGTGGGAAAGGCAAACTGATTGTGTAAACTGCCAAAGACATACACATCTATTATTTATGCCTATGAAATACCAGGGGGCTGTTTGTGATGCTTGCACACACGCACACGCACATATGCACACAAGCTTGCACAGTCTCAAACACACAAATGCACAAACACATTTAATGTATGCAAGGAAGTCATCTCACAAAGATGAGCGCACACATATACAGCCTCCTGCTGCGCTAGCCTTCACTGCTGCTGGCGTATACGTGTGTGTGTATGCATGAGTGTGTGTGCACGTTAGTTTGTGTGGCTCTGTGCGGTAAAAAATTCATGAGATACGGCCTCAGAATTCGTATTTGTAAATGTCTGAATGTGCAAATAGGAGATAATTGATCATTTGTTTGTCTCACTTGTGTCTCCTCTCTCTCCTTAGGTGTTTTGGTGTAGCTTTTCGCAGTCACCGCCCTAGTGGAGGCTGCAGGCATGGCGGCTTGACATCCGCATAGCCCCGCCCCTCCGACAGAGGAAGGCTGCAGAGCTCTGTGTCATGCCCCCCCACACCCACCTCCCTGGGGGCATAGGCCTCCCCCCTCCCAGTGCTACCACCCACTTGGCCAGACCTGGTGAGTCGACCAAACGAAAAGTAGATTAAGAGAAGAGAAAAAATTAGAAAGATGAGAGAAACTGACAAAAGGAAAATAAATAATGGTCCTCTGTTCCTACTCAACTCTGCTCTATTTTATTCCCATCTATTGTACTCCTAACTACGCATGAAAGGAGGAACACTGTCTGTTTTGACAGCTGCTAATGTTAGCACACCCAGCATGCTTGAGCACATGCACAACACACACACACACACACACACACACACACACACACACACACACACACACAGGCAAAGGCAAAGGCAAAGGCAAAGGATGAGGGCTTTGAGTATGCTGTGGCCACGTGCCAAGTCCTCCAGTGAAATGCCACATTACTGTATGTATTAATGCCACCAGTCTGTAGAAACAAAACAAAGTGGGGAAGGAATGATGGAGGAGAGACTTGCAGGTTATTTGTCTGCTTTTCCCTTCCCTTCCTTTTCTACCCCTTTTACCTTTCTTTCATTTTATATCCCCTCTCCCCTTCCTTTCTTTCATTTTGTCTTCTGCATTTCCCCCCTCATATTATACTTCTCACATCTCACTTCCCCTTTCTTCCCCTTTTTCACCTGCCTCTCCTTCCCTCTTTCTGCTTTGCTCCTCCCTGTTTCCCTGTCTCTTTCTGCCCATAATCTTTCTCTCTTTTTCCACCTCATACCATGGGTACACTCAGTCAAAACAAAAATCCATCAGAAGTCGGGTGGCATAGCAACAGATACGACAGCCTTATGCACGCATGTGTATGTGTGTGTGTGTGTGTGTGTGTGTGTGTGTGTGTGTGTGTGTGTGTGAGTGCTGTGGATTAGGCGGTGGAGTGGATGGATCCTGCTCTCTGAGAGATTCCAGACACTTCCTCTGCTAATAGGCAAACACAAGGGTTTCCTCTCTGCATTTTTTCTCTCTTTTGTTATACGTCTTATATGACATGAGCATGCACATATGAACACACGCTGCACTCGCCACAGAAAACAAATGATTTTACAAAAAATCAAAAGAGACCCCCAAATTGGGGGATCTTTGTCCTCCTGATGGTGAGGTATTGTTCCAGAGGTGTCTGGCAAAAACGCCCCCACAAACCGCTGTGTAACACTGAGGACACTAAATAACAGGGCAACACAATCTGTCAGAACCTCCACACACCCACACAGCACCTCTAAGTCGATAGATATACCTCCCTCTGGGCCGCTCAGCCTCCCTCTGTCTCTGTCACACCACCGCGTACCTCCTCCTTTTTCTCTTCACCTGTCCTCTACCTTTTCTTCATCCCTCTCTCGTAACTGCATTAAATTCAGTTCAATTTATCTCCATTATCTGCCTCGGTTTACCTCTCTCAGTGTATTTCATTACACTTTATCACCGTAAATATTACACTAACAATATTGCTCAAGCCTTTTAGGAACGGGAATTCATCAAAATTCAAAATTACATTCTTGGCATGAATGTAACACAATATTGCCAGACAGTCTCACTTCAGTTGAGTACACTTCATTGACACAAAATCAACGTTATCAATATTGCCAACCTTTTTTTATAACAGGCGTTTTCTCTGACTCTCTCCTTTGCTTTATCACTGTCTCTCTGTATTTCTCTTGCAAAGATTGGAAGCTCTCTGATCTCTGCCATTATGTGAAATGCGCTGACACACACACTGAGACACTGGAAGATCATGCATATAATAGGAGTAGAAAGGGGTAAGCCTCCCAAAAAAATCAGAGCCAACAAATATGTCAGATTACTACACTGCTGAGAGTCAAATAATCAAGGATCTGTTTCCTTCCAAAGCGGATGAAGTTGGTTTAGAGGTGTGTTTCCAGCCAACTGCCATGCTAACGCTGTGCAAACCTTTGAAATGTCACAAAACTAAAAGGTGTGCCCATAGGCTACAGCAAGAAGCTCTTTGTGTGACAGAAAACAGATCAAAAAGAAAAATGTAAAGAGTCTGTCCAGAAGTGTTAGTATTCTTCAGTGTCAGCCAGTGTCTACCATATTTCCAACTAATGGCCGTACAACTATGATGGAGTTTTGTAACCTGCATGGGGCAGAAAGCGAAATGATATTACTGACAGGCTGTGGAGGATGTTTTATGGGGTTTTTTTTTGTTTGATCATCAAAGCCAATTTAAACTGCTGTGGCTAGAAGTAAATTCTTTTGTGCCAAATTATAAATACATTTTTTTTTCTTATCACAGTTCATTGCATAACTTCTTTCACTAAAAACGTGTATATTGAGAAAATGATTTGTAATTGGTGGATTGTTTCATAATCAGAAAATATTTAAATCATTATTTAAATGAATAAATGTTCACTGGAAATATTCTTATTTTAACTCTTGTAACTTATTGTTTACAAATCTTAGCAGTAAATCATAAGTATGATTCCGGCTTTCAGGGTTGTGAAAAGCTCCTCTGACTTGTGTTTGTCCTTTCTATTTCATAAAAATGCAGTAATAAATGTTGGTAATTCATTAATACATGGTTGTGGCTTTCAGTCTTTTGTGATTAGTTACCAAGTCTGAACTTAAATATATTAATAAATGGATTTTGTTTCTGATTTTTTGTAGTTTTTTCCAAGAAGACAAATGCTATTCGAGGGTCTCCCAGATGAATTGAAGAGCTAAAAAAAAAAGTATATGCTAAAGGATAAAAACCAACCAGAGGAATTTTTCACAACCCATAACAACCTCAACGTTGTGCCTATTAATGAACTATAACTGATTTACAAAGCATTAATAACCATAAGGCTATAGGCCAACACACCCTAAAGGGTGAAGTACAAGAAAGTGGAACCAAAATGTCAAGAAACTAAAAAGTAAAAGGGTCTAAAGTGAAAGAGATTGGCACAGAAAAAGACAATATAAGTTTAAAAAGAGTGCAAACTAGAGGTGGAGAATATAAAATGTGAGTGACGGAAAGAGCGAGACAGAGGAAGTGAGAAAAGAGATGGAAACAGTGGGGAGTGGAGGGGAGGAGGAAAAGAGATGCCAGATCAAAGCGGCGTAGTGAAAGAGAGAAGACAGTGAGGAGAAGAAAGGATGAAGGAGCAGAGGCGAGAGAGGGGAACAGAGAGGTCTATGAGCGACACAGAGACCATATGGTGCCTCCAGGCCTCCGTGATCCCAGCAGACTGTCTCATTTGACACAACACACACACACACACACATTAGCACACAAGCTAGCATGACTTCATCCCTATTCACACACACATAAACACACACACTGTAGCTTAACTGGTCATACCGTGTGTGTGTGTGTGTGTGTGTGTGTGTGTGTGTGTGTGTTTATGCACCTTGCTGCAAAGCCGACAGATTAACTGACCACATAGCTTCCGATCAAAAGAGTGACAGAGAAAGTGACAGAGGGAGGGAGAGAAAGCAGTCAGGATTTGGCTTCGAAAGGAGACTTAATACATCAACTGAGGTTAAAACATTTGGTTTGGAATGGAGCCATAATACAGTGACTAAGGTTGTAGCATTATGCTTGGAATACAGCTGTAATACAGTGCAGTGACTAAGGGAGTAGCATTAGGTTTGGAACAGAGCCATACTGGGGCTCAACTGGCTGTATCGCAGTGAAAACTAACTTCTTGTCTGCCTGCAGCAGCTATCAAGTTGTTAAATCGACTGTTTAATGAGCTAATTTCATTTTAACTATTTAAAGACACTGGTCAGCTGTGAGGGTGCAGTAAAAAGTTAAATTCATCGCTGGGTAGTTAGTACCTGGTGGCACTTTTCAACCCTGCTGGTATGTTGGGTTTGGCATGAAGCCACAGCAGTGTGACACAGTACGTGTCTCTGTGCAGTATTCGGGTTGAACTGGAGCCTGATCCTTTCACATAGTGTTATATGAGACTTGGAGTTAAATAAAAACTGAAATAACAGCTTGTTGACAAACAATCTATAGCATCTGGCAAATTCAGGTATGTGATCAATAGCTATTACTGCAATTTCTAGGTATTTTGAGACGTAGGGCTCAAAGGTACACACACAGAAATATTATATTCTCTCAGCACACTGTGTTTTGACCCCTGACATCCTTGCTGGATGAATTAAAGTGTAATTTGTTGCTGTGATAATTTTACGTCAGCTTTGCTACTAGCGTCATGTGGGAAAGATTCCTGCTGCCGAGGTGACCTTGTACTGGCTCCAGCTGTACACGATGCATGCAGAGAAATGCATGCACAATGCCTGTAAGTGCAGTACACCAGGTTTATTTTCACTCCTCTTTTGACCACAGTTTAGTTTGGTGCAGGTACAACAGGAATGTGCTAGTTCAAGCACACAAACACATGATACTGGCCCACTTTCAAAGGACATTGCCAGGGATAAATCTGGATAATCCTCTGCTCCACAAACAGCACCACTGCAGTTCAGCTTCGCCAAACGATACTGATACAGTATTACACTCAAAGCAAGTCTAGTATATGGATCCGACGTGAGGCTGATAAGCTATGATGATCGTAGCAAAGCCCATGCTTTATAGAAAAAAGTACTTTACTCACCAAGTAAT
Source organism: Seriola lalandi dorsalis (assembly GCF_002814215.2). Classification (NCBI taxonomy): domain Eukaryota; kingdom Metazoa; phylum Chordata; class Actinopteri; order Carangiformes; family Carangidae; genus Seriola; species Seriola lalandi. The sequence continues at coordinate 93,947 of NW_019525132.1, read as the reverse complement.
CATAGAAAATGGTTGATAATGGTTTTGGATAATAAAGCTATTTGAGATGTGCTCAATTTGTCTTTGTGAACACTCCACAACTCAATGAAAAGGGCATCCAATTAGCAAGATAACAAATCTATCCATCTATCTAGCTAATTTTTTTCAAACAGTACTCAAGACAACAAAATAATCAACTAAAAACTCATAAAACACTGGCATTAAAACCACATCATGACAACTGTGTGTGCATGTGTGTGTGTGTGTGTGTGTGTGTGTGTGTGTGTGTGTGTACATGTACGTGTATGTGTACGTGCAGTCTGGATCAATATCATCTGTCTATCCATCCCTTTTGAGGATTGAGTGCGAACTACATTAGGACCTGTCAAAGATCCAAGGTATATTCTATTCCAGTCACATTAATGCGGATGTGACATCAAAAGCCAAGCATCCTTCATTTTTTCTCTAAATTCAGAATGTACTCAGCCTCGGACTGATGCCCAGTTGAGCAGTCAGTAGAAAAAGAATCAACATCCATCAAAGAGATGGTGTTACTGTGAAATCTATAACTGGTATTTGCTGAGAATGGCCTAAAATTATGCTTTACTGATAATTTGTTTTCTACCACTTCTTCCCCCTTTGTTCTTATCCCCTTATCTCTCCCTCTCTTTGTCACTCCCCCTAATTAATAGCCACTATCACAAAAGCAATGTCATTGCATGTCACACTCTCCCATGGGCCATACTGGTGTGTGAAGAAGCATGTGTGTGTGTATGTGTGTATGTGTGTGTGTGTGTGTGTGTGTGTGTGTGTGTGTGTGTCACCACAAATTGATACAGATAGCATGAAATAAAGAGGCAGATCAGCCTACACATTACCCACTCGCCCCTCCAAGTCAGAATAATGATTCTGTCTTGCCGATGCAGAATTCATGAGAAATGGACAGGGGAGACAGAGACTGAGAGAGATTAGGTGGGAGAGAAATGGAGGTTGAAAGAGGGACAAGAGTAAACACAGGGGGTGACAGAGAAAGAGGGAAGACAGAAATAGGGAGAGATAATAGGAGGTGATCCCATAGGGAAAAGTTAAAGAAGTAATGTATAAAAATCGAGATTCTGGAGAAAGTCGAATCCCCTCCTCTCTTCTTTCCTCTCCTCTCCTCATCACACTGTCAGCAGGAGCACAACCTAAACCCCCACACCCTGTCCCTGCTTATCCTCAACTGCTGTGTGTGTGTGTGTGTATGGGTCTCACCATGTGTGTTCAGTACGTGTGTGCGACCATGACATCCTGTGTGTGAGTAAGCAATTCTCGCGGTCGTGCCTGAGAGAAAGGCGGAGAGGTTGTGCGTGTGAGAGAGGAGAGATAATGTGGTGAAAGGATGGGATTTAATGTGAACCAAAAAACTTCTTTCCTCATGCCTCATCTTTTCTCTTTAACATCATCTGCAGCACTTGGTTGCTACGGTAACACAGCATTACATTGTCAATGTTGAAATAACGTGGTGGTACTGCTGGGACCTTGAAATTATGTGTGTGTTGTGTATTCTTTTATACCTTTTTATACTACGCCAGAAAAGCCATGCATTCAGTGAGGCAGTAGACTGTGCAGTGTATATAGAGATTCAAACACACATAAACATTCAAGGCGAACACACACGCACACACTGGCTGGCTCTTTTCCATCTGCTAACTAAATGAGGTCTTGCGTTACAGCAGAGATCAGACATGTAACAGCCAGACAAATTACACAGAAACTGTTGCTGCAGATAAACAAACAGGATTGACAGTGTGTTGATATAACACATGATATATGATAAATTACACATTTTAAGATACTTCTTCTCCTCTTGGCCGTCTATGCATTATCACATATCTGTCTATCAGGTCTCTGATCATCACTTACTTAAATGCCTTTGATGTCAAACTGGAGCCAAAATGTAACTGTAATCATGTATACGTATTGTTTATATATGTATATGTATATGTATATAGCATTATTCTAACTTTATTGCTACTATAGGGCATTTCTTGATGTTATGGAAATCTTATAGAGAACTGACCAGTTTGTCTTTTTAAAATCATCCTTTATTTACAACATTTTAGGCTTATTTAACAACTAAAATATTTTAAATATAAATTCATGATGAATTAATCTAATTAATTAATCGTTAAGTCCAGAAAAGGAATGGTGAAAAGCCCAAGGTGACATCTTCAAATTGCTTGTTTTACCTGAAGCGATAATCCAAAATACCTAATGATATTGAATTAACAATGAAATAAAACAGAGAGAAGAAGAATGTCTTAACATTTTTTTAAACAAAAAAAGCTGCAACCAGCAAATTGTTTAAGCACAACTGCTGAATATGTTTTTTTTTGTGCTAGACAGCAGATTTTCCAGCTAAGGACATTTAGGGGTTGTTATCTATGATGGTACACAACAATGTTGTCACAGGTATCAAGAGTCAAACAGGAGTCAGCTCTAAACTCTGTGCCATCTCAGCAGCATGATGGATTTGCGTCAGACTCTTGCTCAGAGCACCATGTAAAACATTAAAGAGTTAAGAAATACCGGCGAGTGAGTGAGTGTGTTGTGTGGACGACAGCTGGTCGTTCTAGTAACAAGATAGCACCAAGTCTGCTGCTTGCATGGAAAACAGCTTGGCCCCTGGTAACATGCGACTGGGCTCAGTAACAGAAGTGTCTATGGTGATGACATCATAGCTGGGTCCAGTGTCAGTAAGGGGCCCCTGGATATAGACTTACAGACAGCTGAGGCCCCAGAGTTGTCATGCGGCGTCGTCTAGGAGACATTGTCAAACATCATATGATACCAGAAATTAGTTTTTTGTAGTTTAGGTTTTGTGCCCATAAAGGTTGACCATCAGTAAAAATTAATTAATTGTTTTGTTTTGTGTTTTGTTTTTCAAAAAGATGTATGTGCGTGAGTGTATAACCCTACAATAAAACTTTGAACAAATGGAGAAACTGAATAGGCAGGAGATTATTGCAAGACAGCCCTGTGACCACACACACACACACACACACACACACACACACACACACACACACACACACACACACACACAAAGATGCAAATATAACCTGACAGTTAATTGTCCTACTTCAAAGACTACCTAGGACGAATGTTTCATTTCCAGCTTTTCAGAGCTTCAAACACCCACATCCACACTGATACACACACAGACACACACTTGGACTGTAAGCAGTGCCAGGATCCACATTAACTAAAAGTAAGCCGGGATGTTGAAAGTAACAAAAGAGGTTTGAAAATTATTAATTTCATTATCAAGAGAAATCCTTCACTGTTGATTTTCTTCTATAGCAATACAAAGAGACTGCATTATCCTTTAAATTCAAATCAGATGATAATTTAAACAGGAAGAATTCTAATAGTCTATCTAAAATTTCCTACAGTTTTATTGTACGACAAGTGATCATTAATAATTGCTCAATCTGACTGTAAATCTTTTACAACTGTCACTTCTGACGACTACACAGAATAGATTTCCTCATAAAATGACATACTGCTCATTAATCAATCTATCTATCTATCTCTGCAGTACTGCTATAAGAGCTGCCTCAGAAGTCTTGCTTCAGTTGAACAGGAACATCTTGTTGCATTTTAATGCCATGTCTTAGTTTGTTTCCCATCGCTGAGAGCTTTACCAGCGTACATTTACCCAAAATGTCAGCACTTTTACGGCATGTGTTTGGGGATTCTTATAAAAGATTTAGTCGGAAGTCTGTTTGGACTGAATTAAACTGCACAGAACCACTTAAACTTATTTGGACTGAACCTCCCTATCTTCCTCTGTCTGTGGCCGAATAATTTCCTTCTGGTTTGGCTGCGTGGAGCACTACAGCAGAGAGGATTTGGAGCAGCTAAAATAAGCCGAAACAACAACCACCTCCTCCACGAGAGCCGCTAAAACCACTCATAAATGTTGGAAGATAGGCTTCAGCACTGAGGGAGGGATGGGGTGAGGGGGAGTTATAGTGTACAGTAGTGGAGGGGGAGGAGAGGAGAGGACAGGGGTCGCAATAAGGGAAGCGGAAAGGAAGACTAAGGGGAGAAGAAGAATAACTTTGCACAATAAAGCCCATATCGCAGACTGGGAAAGATGAATGGTGCGCAAAGATGACCGCAATTTAAAATATGACATAATAGGAGGAAGAAGCAGCAAAATAAACACAGTTTCTCTCTCTCTCTCTCAGTTGTATAACAGTGCTTCTACCTCTGAGCTACGTTGTCCTCACAAACATCCTGCACTTCTGCACCTTTTTCAAACCTGTTATGGGAAAATTACAGCCACTGTGCAGTGAAATCCTTCTAGACTCCTACTGAGCTGCTGCAGTAAAGGATTGGCCTTCTAAAGCATTTCCACTAAAAAGTAAGACAGCACAGGACGCTTCCGGATACTTTCAAATCTTTCCTTTCATCCATTTATGAAGTGGAGTTAATTTTTCCCAGAGATTAGGATTATACAGGAGCAGAGAGGATAACGGATGCAGGAACATAAGAGCTCACTTCACGCACACACACTGATTTTTCTCACCAGGCCACAGTCGTTATTCTCGGAACATTTTTGGATCATACTGTGAAATGGGGCAGTGTCCTGGTTGGGGGAGGTCATGTTCTATCTGGCAGGTTAAAACAGTCTGAGAAAAGATGCTATTTGTAGACTGTTGTTAGAGTGTGTGTTCTCAGAACGATACAATGGTGTTTCCGGAGGTTTTCACAAAGCATTAGGTAATAAGAATTTCCAATGCCCATGGAAACGTACAATTCGAAGTAACAACGAAAAGCAAGATGAATAATTAAATTTGTATTTGTTTTCTCACAGTTTTGCACTTGCTCATTTGCTCTTAAAAATATGAATTACTCTGCGGGGCTGAGATGCATACAAGATAACCCCTAAATTAAGATTAAATTAAACTACTGCGAGCCTTCTAATGGGCCTGAACAATTAGCTGTTTTTTAATCAAAATCTTGCTTTGAAACAAATCGTAGCTCCTACAATTCTGAAACTGCTGATTTTAATTCAGTATTATTAATGGAAGACTTTTTGACTTGTTACAGCATGAAAAGTACAGCTGTAAATTCATGGCTGAATTCCATTTATCTGCTTTGGTTTCAGGGTTACTGGGACATTTTAACAGAGCCATTGCTGTTGACGGGTTATTAGCAACACCTCTGCCTTTATAACAAATTAAAATGTTATCACAATTTGGTCCAAAAAGTCTCAACTAAACAATCTTCTAAAATGGTTCTGCCCTTCTTTCCATTCTGAATGCATTACTCATCATTTATCATTAATTAGGCTAAAGTGTGCTGTCTATTCTGTGGTGAAATTATTTCCTAGATTCTATTCTCACTATTTATGACCACTTTAGAGGGAATAAAATATTATCTAAATGGCATAAATAAAGCATATTTTATCAGTGATGAGACGCTGAGAAATATATGCTAATAGTATGCAGATGATGCAAGTGATGAAATCTGCTGGTGAAGCAAAGAGTCTGGAAGTAAAAAGTGCTGTGTCTGTGTCTGGAGTTTAGACGAAGTTAGTTTTCTTAATATCACGCTTTGTTGGTGCTTAACACACACACACGCTCACAGGCGCACAAGCATATGCCCACACACACACATATTCACACATACACAGAGAGATAAAACATAAGTCGTGCTGATAAGCCATTGGATGGAAACAAAGTCAGCCACTGTAACGAGACACTGAGGGAATACAGAGCGGTGCCGAGAGACTCGGAGTGAAAGAGAATGAGAGAGATAAAGACACTCAAGTGGGAAAGAGAGAGACTTACAGAATGGAGAGAGGGATAGACAGATGCAAAGAAAGACAGACAGAGAAACAAATAAAAATAACGAAAATGAACGGAAAGACCTGAACTGATGGATGCAAATAAAGAAAGAAAATGAGAAATGAAATAAAATAATGTTATCTGGAAACCGAGGGAAACGCAGACAGCGACAAAACAGAATGAAAGAGGGAGGCTGGAACTGGAGAAAGACACAGAGATAATGAGTGGAAATGATGAAATGACTGTAGTTTGCAGGATAACAATGAACTGAAAATGAAATAAAACAGAGGGCATTTCCCTCATGAGTGTCACTAAAGAGAGAGAGACTGCTACGAGATGCACACAAACATACACACAGAAAGCCACAGACAGACTCATTTGCTCATTAACACAAAAGAAAACTCACAAGTGCAGCTTTTTCATGAAAAGCGATGGCTTTGTGACTGCAGAATAGACAACTGCCATAATAGAGCAGGCTTCACACACAAACAATTTTTGTCACAAGTCTGGCCATGTTTTGGTTCTGCTGCGGTCTTTCGTGCAGAATGTGGCTTCCGTTTACAAGATTGTTCAGAAATCTGAAATCTGTGTAAGCAAAGACAAAACTGATCGTTTTAATCAGACAAATAGTGAAGAATCAGATCTTCTGTGCAGTTTCTTGATGTTTAAACATCCATGAAAACATCTGTTTTGTGGCACAAAATGGTGGAAATGGACATTTCCTGTGTAATTCCAGCATTTAAATAGCATATCAAAACCGCCTCTTGCATGGGAAGGTATTTTATTGGGACTGAGCTGCTGTTTCCTCCCTCTCAAGGTCTTTCTTTCTTGTTTTGCTTTCTTTTTCTCCTCCCTTTTGAATCTTTCCCACTCTCCACATGAATCAGGGCACCTTCACAAGGCTCACTGACAGTAGGGAAGCTGTGGTTTCTACTTGTAACATACAGTAGATCAAACAAAATGCACAGCAATAAATTGGCTGAATGATTGACTATTTTGTGGACAGTTTGGTTGACAGTCTCAATGATAAAAATTATTCTTCAGCTTAATTTTCTAATTATAACTTATACTTAGAACTACTACATCATTTCTGACATCATCTCATTTACTTGTCTGCTCTACTTATCACTGAAATGAGAATCTACAGCAAGAACTAAATAACCATGTTTTCTCTCTCTTTTCTTCTCTCCTGACCTGTCCCCTCCTTCAGTCTTCCTCTGTGTCCTCTGCCTCCTGGCGGCGCTGCTGCCACCAGCCTCCTCCTGCCCTCCTCCCTGTCTCTGCTCCTCAGATGGCCTGGTGGTGGACTGCAGGGGCCGGGGTCTCTCTTCCCTGCCTCCCCTGCACCTCATGCCTCCGGGGAGCCGCTCCTTCCTGCTAGCCAACAACAAGCTTGCCTCGCTGGGAGCCTCTGCCTTCGCTAACCTCTCCTCTCTGGAGGTCTGCAGTCCTTTGTTTATTGTTGTCAGTGAAGTGTTTCTTCGCCTCACAGCTGAATGTGTTGTGAGTTGTTGTTACGTTGTTGTTTACCGTGGCAATGACTAGTGTGTTCTGCACTGACCTCGCACACTGAATTTAAAAGTGTGGTGAGTGTCATATTGAAGAAATTGCAGACAACCTCTGCTCTCAGTCTGAAAAGTTAAGGAAAATTGACATTTTCAAGGTTTCGCAGGACTGCTCACTAATAGCATAGTGTGTGCAAAGCCAGCCAACTTGGTATTTGAAATAGAACAGCTGGAAATGATGGATGGTTACTGCACCTGCCAAAAAAGGCCGGGTAAATACAACCACATTAGTTCCTCTCCTACTACAGTTTGTTATTGGCACACCAGATACTGAACATTTATCTACTGTAAAGCTGTAAAAACTGTGTAGTCTGAGTTTGTAGTCCTCCATTTTGACAGCTTCTTTCATCTGTGATATATGTAGATTTTTACACTCTACACCCATTGTACTGATTTCTCTGAACAGGAATGTCATCTTAAGGTATAGAATGTGCGTTAAACTTTTGTTGCAGTTGATCTATTTTTTCCCTCTTGGAACAGGTTTCTGAATTTTTTAATTTCACTTTTCACAAATTTTGTTTTTAAGTTATCAATAAGAACATCAGCTAAGTGTCTAACAAGCAAGTGTGTATTTAAGTGAAGATGTCATTTTTTGTGTGTATTTTTTAGGAGCTGGACCTCTCTAATAACTACCTAGATAATTTACCAGCTGGATTATTCAGAGACATGACCAACCTGACGAGGCTGACTCTGCACAACAACTCACTAACAGTAATGGACAGAGACCTCTTCCAGGTAAGCACTGTCCATGGTACAATCTATAGTACGGCTCACTAACAAGGCTATAGAGCCTTATTTCAGCTAAGATGCAGAGAGGATGTAGGCAAAATTTTGCACTGTAATTCATGAGTTCCTCTCATATTGTATTAGGGTTTTGGGAGATATTCCTTCAAATTAGTCAATCCACCAAATTACTATGTGAATAGTGCTGATACACTGTTTCATCTCTTGGGTGGGACTCGACAGACTCTGTTTAGGAGCAGAGCCAACCTGAGCAGACATGCTGACATGACTAGGCTCTCGTCCAGGTGATAAATTAGTAATAAACCATTTGCTCAACACTTTCATCCACTTTTATCTGAACCAAAGCAGTCTGTAGGATGAGCTTGTGTCAGGACTTCACTTGGGACACTTTATTAAATAAGATTAGCCTGACAAGTAATGGTAGCTGTGCCTCTTGGAATTAAAGAGAGAAAGTAATAATACTAATAATACTAATAATAATATTGGGGAAAGAGACTGAACTGTATGGGAAAAGAAGACCAAACAAAAAAGGGTCTTCATGTTTCTACAGGGTTTGGGGGGTCTTCAGAGTCTGGATCTGTCCCTGAACGGACTGTCCTCTGTTCCTCTCGGGCTACTGGACGAGCTGCAGAGCCTCAGGTACACACATTTCCACACAAACTCTTTTACACCAACATGTGTTTTTCTAATCAATGCTCCTTCACAGAGCAACACTAGAATACAAGGACAATCACAGATTATAAACATTATAATAATCCTACAATGAGAAGGTCAAAGGTTGTAGGTGAGAGTCAATACTCCAGTTAGCACAGAAAAATGATGTAAGAAAGAACTGACTGAAAATAAACTACACAATACGAGGAAAGAAATCAGATCAGAAGAAAATGACTGTAATTTAACAGCAACATGATGATGTGACGATGTTAAAAAGAATAATTTTCTGCTGTTGTTACCAGCTGATTTTTAAACCAATGTTATGAGAGTAAATGCTTCTCTGTTGTTGGGAGTCAAGAGAATAAATTAATTTTATTGTAATTATTCAATAGGTGGCTGTCTCTAGCGGGTAACAGGCTCCATGGTTTGGAGAGGGCAGCGTTTGAGCCCCTTGCCAACCTACAACACCTGGAATTGGGACACAACCCCTGGGAATGTGACTGCAACCTCCGCGATTTTAAACACTGGATGGAGTGGCTGCTGTACAGAGGTGGTTGTTTGATTTATGTTACAGGAGCTTTGAAATGGTGTGTTTGATTTGAATTAGCGGATAGGACAAAAGGGCAAAGAAGTCACGAAGCAGTGGGCGGAAACTTGAGAATGCTAGTTTACTTCAGAGATAGCTGAGGTTAGGTGTGTGCTTCATTTGTGCGTCTCTGTGCTTCTAGCCCCATAATATAATTGCACTGGTGTGTGAATGCACATTACCACGCTCATTGTGTGTTTCTGTGTACTGTGTGTGTTACCCATGTGTCTCTGCAGGCTGTTAGTACATCAGATAACCACAGCTGCTCTCCGCTCTCTCTTCATGTGTAAAAATCTACATTCACCTCAGCGCCTCAAGCCTCAGCTGCCCCGCTAATGAAGCATCTCTTCTCTTTTCTGCTCCATTCTCCTTTCTGCTTCTTTCTGCTCTCTTCTGCTTTGCTGGGCTCCACTCTCCAGCTCAGTTCAGTACACTTCAGACTGAGACTGACACACAGCGGACATGATAATTTAATAATCATCAGAGCAGCAGAGAAAATTACAAGGAGACATTTCGTAGTTGAACATGAGAGCATGACACTATCTGTTAAAAAGGTAGATGACGCAAGATATGTGTTATAGAAAGTAAGACAAAGCACCGAGCAAGTGTAAAAAGCTTAGTGACAGCAGCCGGTGTTGACTTCTATCTGCTTCGAACCACTTCAAGCACACGAAGCTGGGATATTTGGAGATATTTGGAGAGGGAGAGCTGTATTTGGAAAGGGGATTCACACGCTGAGATAAAAGCATCTGGGGCTAAATACCACTTTCCTCATTTTGTCTTTCTATTATCCTCCGCCTTTATCTCATTGTTTCTGATGCTAAACATATCTGTGCAAACCAGTGGTTTTCTAACACGTGACCTCAAGACGAATACTATGTGTGGAGAGAAATGCAGCATGTGATGATAACAAAGTAGATCCCCCACCCTCCTGCCGCTTTTTGGAATTAGTGACTTAGATATTTCTCTCTTCCAAATACACACTAGAGCTCTGCTGGAGCTTGGCATGTCATCTCATGAATTATAGAAGAGCTTAGTTGAGGCTATCTCCAACTTAGTGTAGAGGGCACAGCAAACTTTGTGTGTGTGTTAAGTGATTCATGACTCATCCTAGTGTTGGCACATCCACCCCCCCTCTCTATCTTTTCCTCTTACTCAGTTAATTGGGAGTGCTTTACAGGCATAAGGCATTTTATAAATGACCTCTCCATGTCCTCCTGTCTCTGCACCTCTTTCTCTCTCCTCCAGGGGGGAAAGTGGACGCAGTGGAGTGCACGCTACCGAAGGATCTGCGTGGGCGAGACATCCGTGGTGTTCCAGTGGAAATGTTCAACTACTGCCTCCAACTTGAAGATGAGAACGGAGGAGGTGAAGGTTCCCGTTCTGGACAAAAAGGTGTTCCTCCTTGCAGCAGGAACGCTCTTAACCCCAGTGGAGCAACACCAATTTCTGACAACAGCGGCAACACTGGTGATGACTCCTCTTCAAACACAGGAGGTGGAGGAGGAGGAGGAGGAGGAGGTGGGGAGGCCTCGTCGGATTGTGTACGCGCCCGTTACCGACCTGTGAGTGTGCGCCGTGCCATCGGCACGGTGGTGATTGCCGGCGTGGTTTGCGGCATCGTTTGCATCATGATGGTTGCAGCCGCGGCGTATGGCTGCATCTATGCCTCCCTGATGGCCAAATACCAGAGAGAGCTGAAGAAGAGGCAGCCGCTGATGGGAGACGGAGAGGCTGACGGGGAGGATAGGGAGGAGAAACAGATCTCCTCTGTAGCCTAGAGGAGTGATGGGACAGGGGGAGGGTTGGCATGTCAAAGGGTGAAGGTTGGAAGGGCAAAAATTTTAAAGGGCTCAAAGAGGAGAGAGATGGAAGAGTTTGTTTTATGCACACAGACAGTTATAGTATCTCTCCATCTGACTCTCAAACTGACACCTTTCTCTCACTTTCTGTCTTCCTTTCTTCGTCCTCTTTCTATTTTCAACCGTCTCCCTCTCTGTCCCTCTTGAAAACACTCCCTCACACAAATACCTTATCTGTTCCCTAATTTTCTCTTCCATTTGGAGCCATTCTCACTGCAGTATTTGTTAGCAATCATCCTTCCAACTCGCCTACCAACCTCCTACTGCTGCTGTTGGCTGCTGCTGAATTTATTTCTATTGGCCCAGAGAAAAAATTAGAATGACACATATCATTTAAACTGTTACAAGACACTCATGTTGTACGCGCAGTTAGCACTTATAAAAACTGGATTAAATTTTCAGGGATTTACAGTATGTATGGTGGCGATTGGACCAGTATTCACAATAATGACAGGAATTTGTGGTATTAGGCAGTGCCCGGCTAGTTTTGTTTGCATCTTTCTCCTCCTAAACCTCTCCAAAGCCAGTAGTTCCTCCAAAAAGCCAGGACCCCAACCCAGGACCCTTCACCCTCGTCTGGCCTAATGCTCCTCTGTTGCTCCGTCGGACCTCTACATCCCAAAGAAAAAGCCAACATTGGAAAGCTCAGAGGAAATTAGGGAAACGTTGTGGATAAACACAAAAAGATGTCATTTATATAGTTGAAACCTCTTGAGTGCTTTGTCACATAGAAAACACTGGGGATACACACAGATTATATGTTGAAAGGAAATCAAACATTGAGTCTCCTAAGTCTCTTGAGACTTGTCATGGATGTTTAATGTACAAGAGGAAACCATCTGAATTGACAAAATGATCATTCGTGGATGGCTAGAAATAGATTCTACCCTATCTGGACCACATAATGGATGTTATCAATCAGTTAAATGGGGAGCAAACCATTTAACTGGAATTTAACTGGAATTTCCCTGTATTTGTCCCATTTCCTCAGAAAAAGGCTCTTGCTTACTTGATGCTTGTTAAATGATTATAATGAGTATCTTATGAAAAAAGGGGACGTTTTCTGGTGTTACTTGGACTATGCTTCTGGACTGGTTCAGAGATGTCCTACAATGGTTTTAATGAAGGACCACAGACTTTGCTTTAAAGTACATCATCTTTGTTCAGAGCTCATTCTCAGACTGATTTCGCCCTCAGCGGTGAAAGTTTGCTACTATGGCATGGAAAAACTATCTCAGAGAACCCTGTCTCCTGGCAAGGACTACAAAAATCCATCAAAGGACTACAAACTTCAGACTCCTGCACTTTATTTCCCCAATCAGTTCCCCTCTGGCCTCCCTCTCCCCTTCCCTCTCTTTCTTTCTAACAAGGACGATCTGCCCAGAGGGATTATGATGAACAAGGGATTGAACAAAAAGACGCTGCTATTTTACCCCCTCCTCCTTCTTGTCCTTTTATCTCTCCATCCATCTTTCCATCCAGTGCTATTTATGGAAAGTTTTGTCACACTTCCTTAAAGATTTCCACCTCCTTTCTTTCCTTAATCCATGCCTTTTGCCATGTTGTTGCCCCTTATGTTTTCCCCAAAGGATCTACAATATGCAATGGAAGCTATGTCACTCTCACTTGAAAATGTAGTCACTGCCAAAGAGTCCTTCTGTTATAAACTTAGCAATCACCACTTATTTGAGTCTGTTTGACTGGCACACATTCTCGATGCATTGACAACAAGTTAGTTTGTTTACTTTGCATAGTGTTTTCTTGAAAATCCTAATTTATGCCTTTGAAATATTCATGTAAACTTTAACATTTTATCGTTAGCAGAGTAGGACGTTTGTGTCTTGGGTGGTAAACAATCTCAAAAAGTTGGCTTTCATTGCATATTGCTCCCCTACAGTAGAACTATTGTACCCTCTCAATTTTAATTGGCTGGAAGTAAACTTATATTAATAGTGTGTTATCTTATACCTGGGTATGATGCAGATAAATATTATTACTATACTAGCCTCTACTATGGTGTGTTGGCCCAGCAGTCCCCAAAATGTTTTTGACGTAACTGTTTATGGGTTTCTGTATCAATTCATGATGTATGTCTTTTGTTGTGTTTATAATGTCTATGTTTCGTTTTTATTTTAGGTTTTAAAATCTCTGTAATGTTTGATTATTTGTCGTGTTTTATTTTATTTGTGATCAATAGTTGGTAAAGTTTCTGCAAGAAGCATAGAAAGAGTTTGGCCAGAGTGTGAAAAGGCCCAATGTTGCTGCCTCGTCTCTGAAATTCATCATATTGATTTAACTCAGCATTGAATAATGTAGACAACAAGTCACCTTTTTGTCTTAAATTTTTTTTATTTAATGCGTTGACACTAGCTCTATTTTCTACAAATGATTATATTGTGAAACTAATTTGAAAAAGAGCATTATGGTGAATCATACAGCCCAATTACAAGATATCAGATAGTATATACATATCTACATGATGTTCCTTTCCCATACTTTTCAATGGGGTATTATTTTATCACCAATAGCCGCACTTCATGACTAAAACACAGTAAAACTGTGGTTAAGGCAATGTAACTTAACTAAGAGGAGAAAGGGTTAAGGAAATGCTGGGCAAGAGTAGTCATGGTTAAATAATAAAAATGTCAAAGCTCATGTCTTGCATGAACACTGAAATCAGTGTTGAATACACACTCTTACGATCTCCATGCACTTCAATTTTTTGCTACATTTAAACTCATTACACTCCAAACAATAAGAAAAAGCGAAAGGTTGCTTTTTTGTAGGAAACTGGGGCTAGTGGGATATGTGATAAGTCAAGATGCACAAAAGCTAGAGTTTGGTTTATGATTATTTAATCCCTCAGTCCAATATTGATCAAGTTTGCATTGCAAATGAAGTTTAGATGCACTTCAGCAACAATAGTCACCTCACTAATGTAAGAGATAGAAAAGATGAGCTGGAAACTATAAATCAGGTATATTTTTACATTAACAATTGGCATCTTGAGGAGATGTGTGAAAACATGGTAAAAGGATTTTTTAAAGGGATTTAAATGACAAATGTAAACATGGCCGTCAACCGGGACTCAGGGGCAGTAACTGAAAGAAAGGCAACGTCTAAACTCTTTCTATAAATCCAGAAACATCGTCCTCTCACCCCCTGGTCTGCAGGTCTTGTGTTGTTGGTAGCTAAGTATCTTAGCTAGCTGAATCCTGTTCCTATAGCCTGTGTGTGTAAAGAATAATAAATTATAGTTTGCTACGCAAAAACTGCAGCAGCCATGTTGACTGAGGGCCTCAAAGACTACAATGCCCAGAGATTTATAGTGTGTTGTGTTATTATGATGATTGTGATTATGACGATGATAATATGATGATGATGATGATGATGATGATGATGAAGCATTTCCTGGTCAATATGCATTGATTTAAATAAAAACATATCACTCTGAACTTACATCCACACCAATGATAAGGCTTGACAGACTACAACAACAACCTGCTCTTTAAAAATCATCAGTCACACAAAACAGACATTAAATCTTTACAGACTAGATCCTGGGTATTTCACACAGACAGTATTGGATAATAACTTCCAACACCATTTATTATATTTACACACACCAGAATGAATTCAAATGATATTTTCCAGTAACCACAATTTAGATTCAACTGATCTGGGGCATTTGTTGTACAAAGTAAAGAAAATGGAAGAACATTTTTTGCAGTGTAGAAATTTAATTTTTGGGTGAAAAAGGCGATACTGACAGCAGCTGAGGTGGAATAAATTCACAGCATCAAATGAGAGCATAAATCAGTCGTGATAACATTTCCTCTGTACACTGTACCTTATCCCATTTTCTCTGTCCCTTGCCCTCAATCTCCTCTCACCTTTCTCTGCTTCTCATCGTCTCTCTCCTCCCTTCTCCTCTTACTTATCTTGTCTCCATTTATCTTTCTGTCGCCTCTTCTCCCATCATTTTTTTTAGTCTTTTCACCCCCTTTTTTCTCATCTCTGCCCTCTTTATCCCTTGCTCTGTCTGGTCTATTGTCTGTATCTTTTTCACTTTTCAACTCCCCTATCTTCTTTTTCTCTCTTTTATTTATCCTTATTCCCTGCTTCCTCTCCTCCTCCTCCATGTCATAAATCCTCTCTCTATCCTTTATTCTTCCACTGACTCTCTCTCTGTCTTTTATTTACCTACTTATTGCTCTTTCTTCTTCTCGTTCTCCCAGTCTGCTACTCTGTCAGTAGGAGCGTATTAGGTTTATTTACATACAGCCTGTCACTTCTGCCACAGAGATATACTAATCCATTGCTGAGCCTAAGATCAGCATAAACACAGTGTTTTTGTCGTCACTGTTGACTGATTTTGGATCAGCCTCTGAATTACCAAATCCCTGGCCTTCATCACAGGAAGAGAAATTAAATCTGCCCCAAATCAGCATAAAAGCTAAACACAACAACATACTGAGAAAACTGGAAAACTGACCAGTTTCTGTTCAGCCAAACACTGACACCCAGTGGTTGTAAGAGGAATCACAACCTTTGACTTTGTAAATGTCTATGCCGCTGAAGTGTCTCTCTGAACAATGAACAGGCATTAATATTTTTGTCCAGCATTTAAGCTGCAAACTTGTGTAAATGTTCAATTAAGGCATGATACACACTCATACAAGCATAAAAGTGATGCCATATGTGGACACAGTACAGCTTTGTGGTTGTATGTATATGTGGCCCATGACAAGGCGGCTTTTGAATATTTAATACACTTGTGTTCAGGAAGGAAACGTGACTTGACAAGAAAGCCTTGCTTACTCAGATATGGCAAGAAACAGATGTAGAGAGGAAGCATGAGAGCAAGGGAATAAGAAGAATAATGATATGACAAGGGAAAGCGAGTAAGGAGGGGAATAAAAAGACAGAGAGGAAAGCAGAGCGAAGTGAAGGGAGACAGCCCTGACAGCTTCGGAAGAGAGGGGCTAAAAAAAGAGAGAGATGTATGTTAGGGTTCAACAAGGTAAAGAAGAGTGTCAGAGGGTGAAACATAGTGAGTCGTGTTTGTGTGCATGAGTGTGTGTGTGTGTCAAAGAAAGTCAGAAAGAGCAAGTCTATAAAACATTGATACAGCCTTTTCGCTCTGCGTTTTTGTTTAAGTGAGGCAGCTGGTAAAAAAGATGTTCCACTTGACATCCAGTGATGCAGAGGTGAAAAAAAATGTTCGGTAACCTGTCTGACCTCAGACCTCTAACTGGTGATCATCATATAACATCTACCATCAGCACACACAACAATCACTGGCTTTTATCAGAAAAGCCAAAAAGCCTCTTTACATCCATGACCTATTACAAATCTTTTGCATCTTCTTAAATGTGTTTTTCTTCATACTGTACTCCTACCGTCATATAAACATTGTTTTTAGATGTAGTGGTTATTTCAGATCTACCTTCTAATTTCTGGGACTGCTGAAAATTGACAATAGATGTAGAAGGCCAAAGCAGAGCCCTGGATCCAACATACTGTGACGTTAATGTTCCCAAACAAGCCGAGTGGGGAAAAAAAGAGAAACATTAACAAGGAGAGGCAGTGAGATTAAGGGAGAGACAGAAACACATCTATTTTGAACTATTTTCTCACTTCTCCCTGCTCTCCCTGTTTTCCATTTCCAAATACAGTATATCATGGTTTAATAAGACGTTTTAATTACACTCTCGATCTTGTTCTGACATATGGCAAAGAAACTGAACATTTAATAACATCATATAATAAAAAATTTGGGCAATACATAATAACGACCAAGCTCCATCATCTCTTAAGGAGCTCATGCTGCCCTTTTATCCCAATACAACACTCAAAATGCAGGCTTGCTCGTGGTTCCTAGACTTTCTAAGAGTAGAATGGGAGGCAGAGCCTTCAGCTATCAGGCTCCCCTCATGAATTTATATCACACTATTGCATGTCATTAACTTTGTGTCTTCTCTCTCCTGTAGATTGTGCTTCTCCTCTCTGTCCTCACTCCCCGTCCTCATTCTGCAGGTATCTCTGACTCTGAAGCTGCAGTATCTAGATCTGCCAGTACTACTCAACACCTATCATCATGATAATAATAATAATAATGACTATCATTGATTGGTACTGCTATCATTGCTGCTGTCACTATTAATAACACTATTACACCTAGAAGCATCATTATCCCCCTTTTTCTCCTTTCTCCCCAATTTCTCTCCTCTCAACTCAACCAGTCAAGGGTGACGGCTGCCCACCCTGAATCTGGTTCTGTTCGGAGCGAGTTTTTCCTCTCTTGCTCATGGTGGGAACTATTGGCTTTCTCTCATTAATATTGTAAGATTATGCATGTTATGATTTGGCACTATATAAATACAACTGAACTGAATTAAAATTAATTTTCACGCCTGAGACAGTTTCCACAAAAGCTGTGAAATACAGATAAGCGCGTGTGTTTGTGTGCAGGTGTGCATGGATATTTTGTGTATTGTTTTTTCAGTCTGTCTTTCAGTGTAATGAAACACTAAATGCATACAGGTATGCATTCAGAAATACACACACACACGCATGCTCTCGGGATGCAGCTCCAGAGAGTCTTGTCGCACTCAGATAAGTATGACTGATGAGTGTGTCAGCCACAGATGGGCTTTCCACAACACACACATACGTACACAATAGCCCACACATCAGGAAGCAGTGAAACAAAGCCGGAGACTATGAACTGTGAGACAAAATGTTTCTCAAAATACAATTTCAAATACAGACTCAAACACAGGCTCACTCACTCAATTACTGCTCCATAAATGATTTTCTTATAGGATCATAAAAAAAAGAGACCACACACATAATCATCAGGAGCCTAAGTGAAATCAGAGATTGAGAGCTACTGACACAGTAATGGTGCACAACCCTCCAGGCATCTCAGCTTCATGATCACAATTAGAGCTTTACTGATACATCAGCAGGTTGATATTATTGGCTGTTATCAGGTTATCACAGACATATTGGTATTTTCATTTACTGTATGTTTGCAAATATGTAAAAAGTTACTGGACATACACATTTATGTATGCATCAAACACTGATTATCAGATTCTGATTGTTATCAATTTTTTTTTTCATTCTCAAGTTCCGATATCAGCATCACCCTCACAAATTCTGTATTGGTCAGGCTAGGCTCTAATCACAGTGTCTGTATGTAACTGTTCATCCTGTATGTGGAACTCTACCAATTGATTAACTATGGAGCTTCGCATCTTAAGACAGATTTCACACAGCTCACAAAATCTTGTCCTCAAAACAGCTTGCTATTACTTCGAGAGCAACTTCCAGCGACTACAACAGAATGACTTTAAGTGAAAAAGACACTATGAATGTAAACAAGCTAATTCTTTTTAGTAACCTCTAATCAGCAAGTGTTACTGACAACCCAGCACATCAAAACCAGTAACTGGAAGGTGACACGACCAACAATCACCATCTTAACACCAAGTTCAAATGTCAGAGAAAAAGAGAGGGAACAGTGGAATAAAGTGTGTATGTAACAGACAGAGAGTGCGAGTGTGTATATAAACAAAAGTTGTCTTCCTACCTCCAGCGATGGCAGTTTTCGCGCCCACCGTCAGAGTGACAGCAGTGGTAGAAATCACAATTCTCCCTGCTGGGAGAGCAACACACAAACAATTAGCAACAATTCACAAGAATATACAGTACTAACACATGCATGTATATATATATATATATATATATATATATATTCCTTCCAAACAGACACATTCATGCATTCACATATGCATACACAAGAATTGAAAGGGAAAATGTTCCCAGAATATTTATTTTCTCACATACTGAATACATCTTTTGTGAGCACTCACAGTGCTAGTAACGGTTGAAATGTTAGTAAAGATATGTCCAAATGTATTTGAAAATATGTGAGAGACATACTGACTTGGACTAGGGAGATAATATTTAATAAAGTCATGCATTCTTTGTCTATTCACAGCCTTCTTGCGAGCAGATGCCAACTGTCACCAAGCCACAGATTCCAGCCAGATTAACATTTTAAGCATTATGTAACACAGATTATGAGAGCTAATCGACTAATACGCTCATAACAGTGTGTATTATGTGTTTCCATGAGCCATGTATTTATATTTCTGTTATTCGCTCCTCTAAGACAACGCCTGCAGTCTATGCCTGCAGGACACAAACTGTGTCATTAGGAAATTCTGTGACAGTATTAACTGTTTTAGATGATATAGTAACATAACGATGAGGGGAAAAATATACAAACTATGAAAACAGATTCTGACTTTCCAAAAACAATTATTAAAATCAGCATAATACAAATGAACTAAAACCTTACTGACTCCCTATGAGAGGAGAGGAGGTTCCCATACTCTAATTGCATGCTCATGCAGTGAGAGACAGCGAGAGAGGGATGGAGGAGGAAGAAGGAGACTGAGAAGAAAGACAAGAGAAACAGAGCAGAGCTAGAATAAAGACAAAGAAAAGAGGCTGGTAAAGACAGGGGTGAGGAAATGGAAAACAGCGACCACGCACTCCTCATGCTTTGAAAGACCACAATGAGGATAAATAAAAATAGGAGGCATGCCAAATATCAGTAACAGTTTTCCTCTACCCTCCTCCTCCACCTCCTCCTCTGCCTTCCTCCGTTTTCTCCCTCCCTCCTCCGTTTCGTGCTCCACCTCTTCTGCACTCAAGGTGGTGCTATATTCAGCCTCATAGTCCCTGAATACATCTGAACACAACACAGTGTATTTACCATCACCCTGATAATCACAGAGGACTATTTTGTGTTTAAATGTCAAACATTAAAATGATGGTGGTATTATAATATGTCTCATTATATCCATGTAAACACATTGTGAAATATTTATCACCATCTTGATTGAAAATCCATATATTCAGTAGTTACAGTACAGGAGCTCCTCTTTTTGAGATTTAGAGGTTAGATGAGTGAAATAGTAACTAACCTCAAATTCATCTGTACATGTAAAACACAACAAACTATATGAGGAACTGGATATAAACACAAACCCTGTACTCTGTCATGAGGAACAGCAGTATTATCAGCCTCTTAATCACCTCAATGTAATTACATACAAGTCTGCACTGTGTTGTGAAAAAAGTAAATTCTTATCTTTGGTTGATGCCTAAAGCACTTTGCAGCAAACATGTTTTTTAAAATACACCTCACTGTAGTAGAGATGAATAGGAAAATTAAATCCAAAGGCAGAGAAGAGCAAAGCTGAAAATCACATCTACCTTGCTGACTTAATTTCTTGACTAGATTTAAAAATGGTGTTAGTATGATGTGATGATAAATATGATGACAGTAGCTGTTAAAGTTGTCAATCTGGAAAAGTCACAGAATATAAACCGAAATAGAAAATCCATCATGACTGAACTGACACTTTCTGGGCATTTTGCCTCTTTAACAAAAACATTCTTCAGACTCTCCAACCCTGTGTAAGAAACCATGTTTATACAAAGTACATAAATTCTAATGAAGAGTGGAGCAGTTGTAGCCTGCTGGCCACAGAGAGATGAGCCTGTCACTGAGAGATTGTTGGTTCAAACTGCTGAAAATGGCTAAGAGAATTGGAAATAGAAAAAGGACAAAAAGTATTTTGTGTGTCCATGTGTGTGTGATTGCTCAGTAAGGTTGTATCCCCTCGTGTATACCTCTAGTGTCCTGTCTGGGCAAGTAGTATAGAAACTGTCCAGCTGGGTACTCAGCTGCTCTACGGTACCACTCTGGGAAATGGTCCAACGTGAACATATTCTCCTTGTCTGTGGAGGTCAGGAAAGACCTGGGGAGAGACAAAAATAAGCTTAAAGAAAAAGCTAGTATCTGCTGCCTGTAATGGTGAGAAACACTAAGAAAAGGAGGATAGGATAAGGGAAAAACACAAAGATTCTGGGATAGTTGAGGAATGAAAAATATTGTGAGTAAAATATACCTCGGTGAAAAAATGAGAAAAGGATGTGACAAAAACGAAACAGTTTTACTTGGAGTCTCATTACCACCTTTCCTTTTTGTGATCACCAGGGGGCGAACTCACACTTCACTGTAATTCAAATCTTTATCACTGTGACCATTCTCAAAAACTATTTTAAAACCCAATTTCACCCTTGTTGTAAATCTTTTGGTTGTGGACATAAAGGTCTGTTTAATTTGATGTGGTGACACTGAATAAATATTTAAAAAAAACAAGTGTGTTTTGCTAACTCACTTGCCAACTCTTTTCTCCATACCAGTGTACCACTGGAATCTCATCAGGCCTGAACGGGTTCCCAAGAATGCTGTTTCTACCCCCTCGACCATACTAGGAGAGAGACAGAGAAAGAGAGAGAGAGAGCAAGAGAAAGAGAGCGCAAGAGCGAGTGAGAGAGAAGATAACCGGACAGACACAGGTGGAGCAGATAGAGAGGAACAAGGTAAATATTAGTAAAAATAATATGAGCAATCATGTTAGCGTCCCCGTCTTAAAACAACATTTAAAATGTGTGTACATGTGTGGTAATATTCACCCAGATGTGTTGAGCATAAGGGTGGTCCAGTAAGCTTCCATAGGGGCCGTGACCACAGCATCAAACAGAGTTTGTTGCAACAACTCCTCATCACCTGTAGAGAGAAACCCGAGAGAAACCACCATAGATCCAATAATAATGAAAATGTTTTCTTTTTCCTAAATCAAAAGATGATGTGCAGAAATTGAAGCATCCACTTACACTCCAACTCTGGTTCTTTGCCAGTGAGGTATCCTATTACAGCTTGCAGCTGGGTCAGCTTGCGATGGGCTGGGTCAATGTCTGTCTCACAGTATGTCCTACAACACACACCCACACACACAAGCATATGAACAAAATGAACAGCAGACATATTTTCATGAAAAACAAAAACCAATAGTGTGAGACCCGTAACATTTGTTTCACCGGCTCTACTCACCACTCGTTGGCTATGGTCAGATCTGGAGCCATTAAGTCGTGAAGACCTGAAGGAAAACAGAAACAAAAGACATGAACACAGAAAAATAAGAAAGGCAGAGACAAAAACAAATAAACTGAGACAAAGGAGAAAGACTTACCTTCCTCAACAGAGACGTTGCCTATGAAGATGTACTCTCCATGTCCCCTAGTTAAGACTATACCCAGACTGTCAAACACAGAAAAAAGAACATTATTTTAAAGTTTTAAAAAGGCAATATACAATATTCTGTGACAAAAACCTTTGTTATTTGCAGAATGAATCATGCTCATAATAACCACTCTAGGGCTCATACATAGCATGCACAGCAGAGCATTTGTTGTTACTTCAGACAATAGTGTAGGCCAGACATAATATTACGCTAGAGTAGATATTATTTACATAGATTGCTATGTGCTAAATTATTACATACAAGTATTGGTGGTTGTTGGATATGGAGAGTAAAAGATTTTAAAATCTGACCTAGTAATCCTGTTAAGTTAAAATTGATCAGACAAACCTAAATGGCGTCTCATTGATGATGGTGTAGAAGTAATCATTCTTCAAGAACATCACTCTCCTCTGTGAGAGACAAAGAGAGGGACAGAGTCTATAAAACTGACAGTGAAAACAGAGAGAACAATAGACAGCTTGTACAGAAAATATAGAAAAATACAAATAATTAATAAATTTAATAAAACACAACTAACGTGACAAAACAAAACTGATGACGATACAAAAAAGACAATAAAACTCAAAAGGAAGAAAGGAAGGAGAGCAAAATCATATGTCTGATCTAATAAACAGACACAGAGACACTCACAAACACAAAAGTACTCACTCCTTTATCCACTGTAGTTCTCACGTCTAAAGATAATGTTCCAGTTTCTCCTTTAACCATGGCTGTCCTCAGCTAAGACACAAACATCACATACTCAGCACTTTAAGAGTTTCATTATATCATGCTATAAATCCTGACAGCACAACTCACAATGACATACAGTACAAGGAACACAGAGAACTGAAAAGGACAGAAATATCTCTGTGAGTGTGTTCCTCACTTTTTCCTCAGTGTCCTCCCATTCCACCTCTGCCAGATCAACACTGTTATAGTTGGGTTTTGGCTTTAGCTTCTTCCCCTCCTTGTACTGTCACACACACAAACAAACAAATGCACAAACAAAATACAAAATAAGTCTTTAGTAAACTATTTTGTTTTTACCATGCATGGTCAATCACATAAATAAAGCAGAGGCATAAAGTTGGAACAGTTTCTCAGTTGCAATAATTCATTTTGCAATATTTGTCTGTACCAGGGGTCGAAGGTCAGGATGAGAGAGGATGTAGCCATTGTTAGTGAGGAGGTAGGCATAACCATGGACACCCAACTGAAAAGACAGAGAGATAAGACACAATCTCATACGCTAGTAGTGCATCACAGATCATGGACCCAACATCCATATGACTGTCATGGAGGAGAATTGGCACAGTATTTTAGACTACAGTGTGTTACAGCTTCGTTTGTGCCATTACACAAGAGTGTACTGTATGTTGTAAATGGTTTACCTTATATCTTGGCGCTAATCTCATCAGTTCTCTTAGGGCCACGTCAGTTCCTACCACTCCCAGCAGAATCCCATGAGACAGCTACAGGAAACATAAGGCAGGTTTATAAATGTGCAAACAGAAAATAAAGGGGAAACTGATATTATGATGTATTAATTTAGGATGGTTTATGTTATTTACTCAAAACAGAATTATGTATACTCTGATGCACTTAGAAAATGGGTGCTTACTCGTAGCAGAAAAGACTTTCATATATCATTATGGACCCAAATGCACTAATTTCAAGTGATGTCTATTGAGGGTAGTGGTATTAATAGTGATAAAATGAATACTTACAGTCTCTTGCTTCTTGCTGAACACAGGCATGGCTACAGAGGTCATCAGGAGCAAGCTTTGGGCCTGAGTGTTGAACAGCTATGATCCAAACACACAGAGAGATTCACACACAGACTTCATTTCACTCTCCTCTGTTAAAAAGCTAAACTAGTTAGCCCATGAGCAAATAACTGTAAATCTAAACAAAGCCGGCATATGATTCTTGTGGAAAGTTTTGGAGGAAAATTAAGTGAAATGGAGATGGACTGATAGGCGATGTCTACTTTGGTAAATTTGTGTAAACAACTAGCGTTAACGTTACATCAAGCTAACATCTAACAAAGTGAAGAAAACAGAAGCTAAGAAATGTTCGCTCAAATACGTTTGAAAAATATACTCCTGTAAAATGAGTTAAATGACAAGTAAAGTAGTGAAGAAAAGTTTCAAAACTATGAAATAAAAGTGAAAGGTAAGTAGCAATGCCAAAACATGTTATTCTTCAGGTACCAGGTAAAAAACTAAGCTAGGCTAGCTTACTAGTGGATGAGCTAAACTAAGTTTAGCATTGGAAGCTAAGGGTCGAAACTAATTGAAACCACTAGATACTGTTGGTCGTTGACTGTAAATTTAAGGCTAAGCAAGACCTCACAGATACTATATGCTGTATTATATGGCTAACGTTACTTAAGTTTAGCAAAGGAAAGTTATAAAAGCTCTACATATGATTACCTTTTCTGTGTTTGGCAACTGAAGGTGGAGATGGAGGGGAGGAAAGACAACAAAAAGCATGAAATGGCGCTGAAAAGATATTCCACATATGGTGCATAGGTGGTTGCTAGGCTGCTGCAAGGGTATTTTTTGCAGAAATTGATAGTGCAGTACTTGGTGGTGGCTGCATAGTTGCCATGTGGTTGCTAGGATGTTGGATGTTGCTAGGAGATTGTATTGGTGTTTGGGATGGATGGAGGGGGTTTGAATGTTTCAGCACCATGGAGACAGAAATGAATACAGACAGACAGACTGCAAATATACATATATATCTATAAATATATATATACATCTTATAACACCCCAATCTTTACAGTTTAGGTCAATGAAAACTGAAAAATCATGTGTTCTATAGAATACAGGCCCTTTTCTGGGATTAAGAAACTGATTAAAGTTCAGCTTTCCTGCAGCAATATAAGTAAATGAAGCCTTGAAAGTTAATGCGAATAATTCCTACAGGTCTGTCTGCACAAAGGCAGCGTTGGAACAAACTGTGTTACTACACCCTCTGATGCATTATTCGGACAATACTGCACTGTAGGAAGTAGCACTGTATATTGCTATCAGAATGGTGAGAAAAAGAAGGTGAAAGCAAGGCAAACTAGATGGATCATCTGCAACAGTATTGGGATGAACTTTCCAAACAATGTTTAATTTCCATTATAGAAAATAAGTCATGTGCGTTCAGCTGCTGAATGAGTCAAATATTTAGATTGAATTTAGGGTTTCAAATTTCATGATGCCTTTTGTTTGATTTAAAAAAAATCTTTATTGTTTATTTGTCCTATGCTTTCATTTCAGAATACACTGAGACATTAAACTATGTAAACTTCAGTAAAAACTAGAAAATGGAGGTATTCTACAACTTTTAACTAGCAGTGTGGAGAGATATAATGGATTGCTACCAGAGGTAATAGCACAGGTGTTCTGAATAAGTCTGACATTTTGTTTCAGTGTGCCAGATAACACTGATGTAAGATAATAGTGTGTTCCCCATCAGGCACCCCTATAATGAGAGAAGCAGACTGACCACACTGTCCATATACGCCTCAGTCCATATGATGTCATGGTCATGGTTGATGACCATAGGTCGGCTGAGAACATGGAGGTACTCCATAACGTTTTCCTGGACGTCAGCCAGCGTGGAGATATGTGTGTAGTAACCTGTAGGACAAACAAATACATATATACACATACCGTATATCACAAATTACTCAGATGGTAGACCAAGGACGAATACATTTTAGCAAAGAAAGTGTGCACCATATTATTTTTATCTTTCTGCCTCCTGCATTTGGGTATTATTTTAAGAGCAATAAATTCATTTATCAGACATCAGAAAATATTGTGGTCCCAAAAGGCATTGAGCTGTTTTTTTTTAATGAAAAATCAGCTTAAATCTCCCATCAATGCGAATGTGCTTTTGATGTTCTTTAAAGCTTGGCTTAGTCTAAGATTTATGGCATTTCTACAAGTGGGAGACAATGACGTCAATGGGATACATGCAGTGAAGCTGCTCTGTGACAACAGGCTACTGAGGCACTGCCAGATATGGACATGTGAATGTGTGAAACCATTTTTCCCTTCGTAACATTGCCTCATGAGAGCTGCTGTTATTATCATTAAATAGCCCTCCTTACCTGACTAAAACTGAAACCGCATATAGATGGTTTTGCAGGAGTGTAACAAAAAGCATGTTTGTCTGTTTGTGACTGATATTTTGTTGTTGGCAGAAGCAAATGCCGGTGTATGCAACAGAAGGGAGTGCACCTGTTACCCATTACACGCACGCACACACACAGACACACACACACACACACACACACACATACATACATACATGCACACACAAACACACACACACACACACTCAGAGATATGATATTTTTTGGCGAGGAATGTGTTTACAGTGGATCTGTGCTGATAATCAGGTATTTAGTCAGGGGTTTTTGATGTGCCCAGAGCAGGATAAAGTGATTATTTTCAGGCCAGAGCTGCTGCATGGCCCCATGTAAATCACAAGAGGGCAGCACCTGATACCCAGTTCCATACAGCACCAGCTGGGACCACCACAGAAGGCCAGCAGACCTCGTACCTTGCTAAAAAGAACAAGAGGGGAACGCTGCTTTATTTGTAGGAAGTGAGTGATTGTTGCATAAGATTTCACATCTATTTCTCAGTTTCTTGTTGCTGAAATGACCCCACTTTCCTTTCTGGATTGCAAAGTTTTCATTTATAGTAGAAAAAGCATTTGATTCCTTAAAAACATAGCAACCAAAAGAAAAATCACTTAGTTTATACCTTTGTTGTTGCAGGCAATCCATTTGACATTATCAGCAAACGTCATCTCTCGTCCAATAAGATAGGTGAACACTCGAACCTGGAGACAACCAAGTAAAGTATATAGTAAGGTGTGATAAATCGCACCCATTTGATTCTCTAAACAACGTAATACAAATACTTGATGGTGTACTGTATCTGTGTGATTACACTGCATTTCACTAGTGCTTGTTTTTAATATTGCTTGTATGCGAGCATGTAAGTAGCACAAAACACAAAAATGGCTACAGTATATCTGCATGACCTTTCCCTGTATGTGATTGTAAAACATAGTAATAAGGCATAATTTAAAAAAAGTTGTGTTGCAGAGTTAATCAGGCGAAAAATAGGCGGATTTCCTTGAATCTTTTTTCTGAGAAAGTCTATGTGTGTGTGTGCGTGTCATACCCGTCGTTCTGGCCAGTTGAACTCTTCAAAAACATCCTGGAAGTCCTCCATGGCCCCGTCTGTTATCAGCATGATGGCCTGGTTACACAGGCTGCCCTGGCCCAGTGCTGCAGCCTTAACACACACACACACAGTTTATTCAGTCAAGAGAGGTTGTAGTAAAGAAACCAACTGATTCAGACTGTGAACTGTGCATATAAAATTCCTTTTAGCATTTGAGGGCCAACAAATGTGCATGTTGTTAAAACCTTGCAGTTTCTGTGTGTTGTTGCAAACAGGGACAAACCTCGTTGAGGATCTTGAAAGATTCCTTCATAGCTTTTTTCACTTTGCCCTCTCCTTTGACATGAAGGCCTTCGACCAAAAGCTTGAAATGCTGAAAGAGAGGCACACAAAGAATGGTCTTTGTCACAAAGCCCTGGATCTTACCCTTTTGGCAAAATGCAGGTGAACTGGTCACCACAGAAAAAGAGGGAGGGAGAGATCATGAGGGAGTTAGATAAAGAGTGTAGAGGAAGGATTATCCCTGGCTCTCTGGCACACTGACCAATTACAGCAAAGTCACTACAACACCAGGATGTAATCAGGATTAATCAACATGCGCACACACTGACATACACAAACAGACAGACACACGCTGTGATAAACGGCTACACTGTTATAGGTTCCACCAGTCTGTAAACCAGAGATGGACTTAGCCATCAAGGTGCTACTAACAGAATTTTATATCCCCTTCCTGTGCACTGTAAATTATACCCAGACTTTGTAATGTAGGCTTGTTTGATCCCCTTGTATCTCTTTTCTAAAGACAGTTTTACACACCCTGTCTCTCAGTCACCTGCCCAATATGAACAAAACTGATAATGAATCTTTTTTAGAGTTTGGGGAAACCTATTCTCACTTACAGTGGGAGTCAACAAGGTAAATAAGAAATGTAGGAACTCTTATATAACAGCCACAAAACCTGTCTTCATGTAAATGCCTGTGTATTTGTGTGTTACATGAGTTTACGCGTTAAGTATGTCAGCCAACATCTGTAAGCCCATTCTCTTACAGTCTGCCTCTCTAGGCATTCAACCAATAAAATCCCTTGCCGACAGGTCATGTGATCTACTTAAAATTGTCAGCAGCCAGCAACCTTACCTGATCTGCCATGATGTGAAGGGGAGTGAAAGTAGGGCATACATCCACCACATAACACGCACACACATACACACACACACACACGCACGCACGCACGCACGCACGCACGCACACACACACACCTGCGCGCACACACACACAGACAAGGCTGAGCAGACTGAGCAGGTGTTGGGATATACAAAATGGGAGACACAGATGAGGAGGGGATAAGAGAAATTAAAGCAGCTATGAAACAATGAGACGTACATGTAAATTCAAAAAGGTGCAAAAGGGAGAGAATAAAAGAGACGACAAGACGAGAAAGAGAAGACAAAGAGCGCACAAACACAAGGCACATGAAGTCAGAGCTTCATCACTAAATCCTGTCACAGATAGTTTCTAACCTGATAACACACGTTCGCTGTGATGTTTCACCTGTGATCTGATGACAGCATAATCTTTGTCTTTAGAGGATTAGCGAGATAACAGCTGACGATTAATGGGTTAACAGAGGTTAAGGGAACTAATTAGCTGTGAGCGTATGTGTGTGTATGTGCGTGTACGTGCATTACCTCTCTGTTATCCAGATCAGCTTGTACCAGTGTGCCCTTGAAGCAGGGCTCCACATAACGAATGTAGTCACTGTACTGGAGAGAGAAACCAAATATACAGCATGACTCAATACAAACAAGTGATGATGAAGAGTTGAGTTTTTCCACCTTCAACCCTTAACTGTATTACACTTATTTACTCTAGCCAACGTCTGCTTCTGTTACACACAAACTAAATAATATCTGAATGCTGGTGTATTAATATGAAGTCCGCTGTCAGTGTTATTTACTTTCCTCTACTGTATGTTGTTATTCAAATGCTTTTATTGTTAAATTTGCCACTTATTACTTATATCGCTGGACATTATATGTGCAAATGTGCATTGTTATTTTGCGTTTATATTTCATTTACTTAACCAGGTAGTCCACTGATAGTTAATTCAAAGTTCAGGACAAGTGGAGTTAAAAGCCAAATTACAGTATGTTATTCCTAACAAGAAAGTGGGACTTAAACCCTCTTTCTGAATGAAGACGTCTCGTTTTAAAGTAAAACTCACGCATTGATTTTCATTTTGCTGCTTGGTCACTCACATCATAAGGAGCGTAGCTTTGAATTCTGTGTAAAAACAGCTTAAGGGCAGCGGATTTGCAGGAGGCGTATGATTACACACACAGTAATACCAGGATAAACCATGCTTATTACACCGATTTGTAGTTGTAGGGCTACACACAGCCAAAATCCTGAAAAACCGAAAAACCAAATTAAATTTGAAGCTTTGATGTTACTCCTGGACATAATGGCCTGGTGTCAATTGAATATTGAATGTGTATATATGCAGACATGTCCTTTTTTCATGTGTTTAGCCCAGTCTCTTTACTGTACCTGCATGTTATGTTAGCATGACAGTGAATTTGGGTGTTAGGGTGTTAATCTCTATGTCACACTCATCATGACTTAAACACACTCTTGTGAGTCTTAGACTGCACATGTCTATCTGTATTTTTTTTTTTGCTATTGTGTGTTTGTGTGTGTGTGTGTGTGTGTGTGTACTTACTGCTATGATGTTAACAAAGTCATTTTCTCCCAGTGTGTCAAGGATTGTATTGATGGTGTGTTTGGCTATGGTCAGTCTGAGCCCCTTCATACTGCCACTGACATCCACCACAATGACCACATCTTTAGGAGATGTGGCTGCTTGGATATACCTGACAGAGAGAGAGAGAGAGAGAGAGAGGAGAAGAAGAAGAAGAGAGAATAATATATTAATATAACTCAGTAACAGAGGCTGTAGGTTATTTACCAGTTCAGGTCTTATCCTCTTATGTGTTCCTCTGTTCTTCCGTCCATGCTTCCCTTCATCTCTTTATTATCACCCCTACACTTTCCAAGCTCATTAACATCAATGAGATTTTCCCTCCAGCAGCTGTGATTAGCAAACTTTTCAGCTCTACAATGTCTTGCACAGTGTGTTCTGTCTGAGAACCTGAGTTCCTGGAATTTGATTTACTGTTACTGAACAGTAATCCAGCTCTTATTTGACTTGGTGGACCTCTTACACGGCAGACATTTGACATATCACAGTAAAAAAAATAAAATCAGAGAATGAATTCCATTTAGCTGCTGCTTCGGGGTCCCGGTGTTGTGACCGCTGACTCTCATCACTCTGTCATGATTTACTGGGACACTTGAATAGACCAGACCTTCCAAGTCAAAATGTCTGCTGTGAAAAAGGCCTGTTGTCACAATCTGTGAAGGCTGACTGATCAAATGCTTTGCGTCATACCACATCGCCTTACAATTTTTTTAAACATTGAATCTGAGGGCAAAAAAAAAATGTGCTAAATTTACTCATTTAGTGCACAAACTGCAGGTGAACAGAGACAGACAGTCAATGATTGTCTAATGGCACCTGATTATTATTGTGAACTGGGGATAAGGGATTCAGGTTGAGTGGAGTCGTCATGGTTCTAATGCCAGCCATCACATTGGCATCCTTTCTTTTACTTTCAAACGATAGGCTACATAACTGTTCATAAGGCATCAGTAAGGAAGCAGACCTTAGGCGTGACATGAATATGGATTTACCAATTTCTGTTTCTGCAGTCAAAGGTGACCACACCATTTTCATCTGGAATCCACTGGATCCCTGGAGAGAGAGGGAGAGAGGGAGAGAGAGAGAGAGAGAGAGAGAGAGAGAGACTGATCAAAAGCTGACCATCAGATAACAAACTGCCGCTCGGCTAACTGGTTGGATGGATGACTGGATGAACAAATGGATGCAAGCATGGATGGTGACAGACTGTCAAATGAGGGAGTGATGGATGAGGTAGTGGATGAGTAAAATAAGCTGTGTCACAAATCCTCCGCTAATTACTCCTCACACATACACACACACACACACACACATACACACACACACAAGAGAGCTCATCAGCAGCCGTACTCTAGCTGAGACTGAGTCATCACGTTTGACTGACAGTTTCCTGCTTCGTCAGTTGCTGTGTAAGTGTACTGTTTGTCTTGTGCAGCTGGGTGTTTCTGCACCGCGTCTGAACACCGATACTGGAGAAAATGCAACTGAAGATAGTGAAATTTTGGGAAGCGTGCACAATATATCCTAAATACAGGACACTCAGATGCATATGTACCTGGGTACAGCCTGAAGAAGCCTGTAGAGCTGCCAAAGTACTGCCACGTGAGAGTTGGATCTTTCTGGAAGTTATCGATGAACACATCATTCAGAGCCTCGGACATATAGGCCCCGTTAAGAATATCTGGATCTACAGGAAGTGGGAGAAAGAATAAAATAAAATAGATATTCCACTGGCAGTTGGATGAATTAATGATGAATGAATGAATGTTACCTCTGTTGTAGACATTAGTGGGGACTTGTATGTTACTCAGTTGTGTGTTGACTGGCAGTTTATTGAAGTGTTCATTTTCCTCCAGAGGGAATTCTCCTCCCAGCGACAGTGGGTTCCCATCCTCATCCACCATGTTGACCAGCAGGGAGTTATAATAGTCAAACTAGATAAAAGAATAACTGATGGTGACTTTATATACAGATTATATGATGAAATGCTGAAGATGTGTTTAAATATGGATTATGCAGTATACAGCTATATTTGTTCTGTGAGATTGGGCTGTAAAACCTCACTTAACTTTGCATACTTGCTCTCTTTATGGCTCGATGACTTACCACACTGTTACAGTTTATAGACGCCACCCAGTACCACTAAAGAAGGGTTATTAATGGAAAGCAAACAAACACGCTGTCACATACCTCCAGTGTTTCATTGAACTCGTGGTAAAGATCTGCATCCTCTGCTGCTTCTGCTAACCTCTGTGATGAAATACAACTAGTTAGGGATACAGTCTGCCCCTATAATGGCCCGTGTATGAATGGTATAGAATGTACTATTACCTTCACAGACTTCATCTTCCTCCCGAGCATCCCCTCCATCTCCTCTGCAAACTTATTCACCAGCTCCTCTCCGTCCACCTCCTCCATCTTCACCACACTCTCAACATCTTTGTATTTCTACAAAACAGAAAGAGAGAGATACACACTCAGACAGGCAGCACCACCAGGCACCACACGCACACGCGCGCGCACACACACACATTTTGCAGTACAGATGGGGGTCAAGCCCTGACTTCATCCCCTCCCCAGACCCCCCTCTCTAATCTGCAATATGACAGAGTGAAGCCACAAGAAAACCATCTACTGCACGCTGTGCCTTTTGATTGACATCTGTGCATGTTTTCATGATTCTGTTGTGTATTAAGATGGTTTAATGGAATCCATGGTTTGTAAATCACTCATATGGTCATAAAGATGGAGTTAAAGGCATCAAAAAAGAGTGAAATCCTAATCATGTTTTTGTTTTTACACCAATTACAACTGCCGTTTCTAAAATGATGAATCCACAATAAAATAAATGAACAAAACTGAAAAAAAATTCTCCTGTTCACAATGATGAAAATACACTGTACAGTAATGCAATAATACTACATGTAAACAATGACCTATAACTCTTCTAATGGCTTTTGTAAGATCATTCTTATGTTATGTCATTTTCTTCAATCAAACAACAATAATTTCAATATATTACCCCATGACAATTATGAGGATGTGAGATCAGTTTCAGTCTGGTAAACACAAAATCACCAAGAACGTGGAAAGAAATTGGCCAGAATGAAATCTTTAATATTTACTGTTTGTTTTACAATTCAAACTGAACTGACCAGGTCTCAAGGAAATAAAAATCCACTCAGTTTTCAAAATAATGTGTTTGGACATATAGCTCTACCCTAAGTGTCTTTGATTGAACAAAATGTTCTTTTCTGGCTTCTAGAGGCTGGTGCATTTGTTCACTGTATGCTATTAATTTAAACAGCTTGATGAATGTAATTGAAGGGATCCCATGTTGTTACCAGCGGACCGAAAAGTTAATTTCCGGCAGTGATGATGGACTCATTTTCTATTACCCTCACTGAGATAATTACCCTTCCTCAACACTGTGATATAGGTTATGGAAATGTCAAAGAAAAAGGCTTGTTAATAGAAAATGCCCAGCTCCCAGAATACCAGCCAGATAAGGAGAAGCCCTTTCACATCTCATTTACAAATTTTGTTAGGCTGTTGGGCCAAAAATAAATTCTAACAACCTGGAAAACTTGGAAAAAGAAATTATTTCAATTTCCCATGTAAAGAAAAGCCAGCCAGATTGAATTAGAGAGATAAGAGAGACAAACAGATATAAAACAGAGAGAGGATGATAAAGAGCCAACAGCAAATAACCACAAAGTCTCAATTGCAGCTCCAACATTTTTTAATATCCTATCCAGTTTACTCAGGCAAGAAGACACAGTCACTAAATGTTCCACAGATAATGAGAACGCCATCGATTAGACAGAGGTGGGTGATTAATGGCTTCTTGTTGCCAAGATTAAGTGAATGCACTGGATGCGTTTTACACACCACTGGCTTCATGAAATGAACTACGAGAAATATGTTTGAATTTCTATTTTAAAAAATACTGTTATAGCTGATACTGTCACTGTTACTACAGCAACTCCTCCTATGACAACTGTAACTACTGCTACAGCAACGTCACTTTTACTGCCACTGCTTCTGGGGCCGCTTGATTAAGTTTGTCAATATTTTAGATCCTCTGTGGGTTTTCTCCCTCTGGATAATGGTTTCTACCAACTGACATTGTCCTCAGGTGAAGGTTAATCCAGTCTACAATACAGCATTAACAACAAACTAGGAGTGCGCACTGTCTGTTTGGAGGAAATCTGTGCAGGTTAGTTATATGTGCAGGTAGTTTGGGGGAGGTGTTGTGCTGTATATAACAGAAAAATTGTGTAGTAAAATAAAGATAAAGATACATATACACTGTATAGGGAGATGGTCATTAGATGCATATCTCTGTGAACACACAGTGTGTATGTGTGTGTTTGTGTGTGTGGCAGATGGTGAACGGGCCTGCTAGGGATTCTACAGGGTGTCATGCAGAGAAACACAGCACATCCTAATTACTAAAAGACACACAAACAGATCCTCTTCAAGAGTCTCTGTGGTAAGTAACACAAAAATGGCTACAGTATAACTGCACGACCTTTTACTGTATGTGATTGTAAAACATAATAATAAGGCATAATTTTAAAAAAGTCGTGTTAATCAAGCAAAAAATAGTCGGATTTCCTTGTATCTTTTCAGAGAAAGTCAATGTGTGTATGTGTGTGTGTGCGTGTCTGTGCATTTATGTTTGTATGTGTCAAGTGTATTTGAATTAAGTGTGTCATCGTATTGGTCTCTGGGCCATATGCAGATGTTGTACAGCAAATGTATGCCAGTCGGACGTATTCTTATTGGCTGATGGAGCACAGGGGAGGGGGAGGAGGGATGAATTCAGACCATCTCAGTCTGATCTGATGATGTCATGTGTACTATATCCTGCTCTAAAGTCCATTTGTCTTTCTGCATTTAAATCTGTTTCGTCAAATTTGCTCCCTATCTGTGTCTTTTCAAAGCCGATTTGTAAATTGGAAAATTTTGGCTGTGAAAATGATCAGAAAATGAGCATTGTGAGGTCCAACTGTATTCTGAAACTGTAGATAGCTAGTAATATACCGAGACTGAAAAGTGTAGGCTGGGAACACAACAACAATCCACCTCTGTACATGTCCCTTCTCTGGCTCTATAATGTATGTTAGGGATAATCAAGCAAAGAGATTAAATCCTGACCACAACCATCACCACTCTCCCTAAACACCACTGATTTGTCTGTTTGTTACTGAAACACAATATGATGCATCCTATGTTGCCATAAAACAAATTAAACTGAGAAAACATTTGAATTTTGTGTAGAATTGTATGCATGCATGCAGTTGCTTTTAGTCTGTGCAGATAATGTGTCTGTCTGACAGAATGTGAGTGTGTGTATTTGTTAATATGTGGATGTGTGGTGGTCCCATACCTTTTGTAGCAGTTTAGCTCCAGAGTATCTGGTGGACAGGGCAGCTATGTCTTTGCCAAAGGACACGGCCCACTGCTGCACCCTGGACACAGAAGAAACATGATCAGTGATGAATGTGTAAAGTGATGGTAATGAATTGATTTTGGTTTGGATTCTCTGCAGCCAAGTGTCACACAATCCATCAAAATCAACCTGGCCATTAATCAAGCCATTACTTGCATCACAATGAACTGAATAAACTTATTTTACTAAGTAACAAAATGAAGAACAACTAATTGTAGAAAAAGATAAAGCCTGTTTATAAATCATCCTCTGTCCAAATCTGATATTTTGAAAAATAAAGGCTAATAAAACAGAAGGTGAACATGAAAGTGCATAGCCAATCATGTTAAGAGGTTACCCTGAATTCACCAATAACAGATTAAAAGAGATTACCATGAAGGTGACAATAAAAGCTGTCATGCTGCCAGGGCAGGGGGTTACTGTGTGCTCAATAACATGTAGTAATTCTACAAATCCTCCATGTGAATGCAGCCAAGGTAAGGTAACAGAGGTTAGAGAGCAGACAGGATGTGACAGATGGCTCAACCTATGGGGAGTTGGCCAGCTCGTTGCTAGTTAGCAGGCAGGGTTGTAGCGGCTAGCCTGCCAGCCTCAGGTACTGTAAACTGGCTGGTAACTTGATGACTTGTTGATATCTTCATTGCAAAGTGTGTGTGAGTGTGTGTTCATTCTTAAAAATGAGGATAGAGAGCACAGAGGCTCTTTTGTGGTGTCGTTTTAAGAGGTTTTGACTCATGTCTTGAAGTAAGTCAGATCACTGTGAAGACTCTCTCAAGAGTCAGTGTCAAGAACTTTCTAAACAAAAAAAGGTTGACTCAAAAGGTTGTTATTATTTCAACAGCAGATTTTCTCTTCTGACAGCGAGACAAGAATTGTAGTTGTTAAAAAAAAGAAAGACTTGAGATGGCTTGATACAGTACGTGTGAAACTCCTGCCAGTGCATGTGGGCCAAAGCACTACTGTACAGGGTAGACAAGGTCAGATTAAGACAGAGCCTTAGGCAGGTGGCATGCCAAACCTGTTTAAAATGTGGAGCAAATGTGACACAGTGACTACCTCTGTACTGTTCCCTACAAGGGACAAAAAACAGAAACTGCTTCAGTGACCAGGAAATTATCTTTCTTTAGTTTCAGATTTTTGAAAAATTTAAAATTCTCATTTTCAGCTGAGAAGGAATCATATCTTTTTCCCTTTGGGGAGAAACATCGGCATTAGTGTGATATGTGTGCACACACTTATCTCCACTAATTTTATGTGAGTTTTATTTGAGTTGTTGCTCAAAATGTCTCATTGTCAGTTTTCTGTTTTCCTCGTGGCAGCTCGAGCAATGTTGTCTCAGAGGCTGAAGATTTGACCTTCTTGGCCCGAAATGTTCCGGTCATGGCCCTGCTAACTTCCAGATCCAGAGGGGTCCTGCTGGCAAATCTTCCCCCAGCAGAGTGAGGGACTTTGGGCTCAGTGACCTGTGTTGGCCTACTCAACCCCGCTGTCCCTGGAGCTTTAATCTCCCTCCCTCACTCCAGCCAATAGTGACAGTACATACTGTCCGAACAGAAACCCTTCTCAACATACACTGAATATATCCTGAAACTGCACAAGCAGCCATTGTTTTATGATTTTGGTTTATAAATCTGTTGGTACCAAATATAACATTATGTGTGGCCACTGACATACACCTACAAACACACAGCAGCCAGTCAGTGCGAGTATACAAGCAAAATGCTCTTGTATCTGTCTGTGTTTCCCCCGTCCCTCTCAGCGCCTTCCACACTAACACACACAGACACACAGTTAATAGGCTATTAGAGACTGACAGCGCAGTATCGATCTGTTAGTGTTTTTAGTCAGCAGGAGGTTTGAAAACTGCAGGGGAAAGAAGCTCGTCTGGATTCTGGAGAACAAACACAGCGTTTCACTCCCAAAAGAACCATTCAGCTGAGAAAAGGCTTTATGAATTACTGTAAGTCCCTTCTGTAGACACCATCTTTGTATCGTATGTGTATGTCTATTGTATAAAAAAAATTCCAGTAAAATAAACCCAATGACGAGGCCTGATATACGGTCAGCATTACAGTCTACAGCCATGTTATGGGATGTGTGAGGGATACTGGTGAACTAAATGTTAACATGCTGACATGTCAACAGTGACTATGTCAACATGCTGATGTTTAGCAAGTACACCGTTCACCATGTTCACCATCTTAGATTAGCATGATAATTAGAGTCTCTTTAGTTTTACAGGTATTCAGTAATAAACCAAAGTATTGAAAGACCCAAATATTCTTCAAACAGATGCTGAGACATTTCTCTCAAAACCATAAATATCAACTTTGTGGTGGCGCTCAAGGAAAAATCAGGGGATCACCAAAGCCATGAATGTCATCTTCTGGGAATCATTAATGTCTGTGCTAAATTTCACGGCCATCCATCCAGCTGCTGTTCAGGTATTTCAGTCTGGACCAAAATGGTGGAAAAATAAGTTTTCAGTCATGTCGCAGTGGTTACTACTTCATTCTAAATGTCCCAGTTTACTATGCCAAAATAAAATGTTTAATTAAAAACAGGAAGTAAAATAACCACCATATATATTTTTGTTTAATGATATCTATCCATTGTTTGTAATTAAAGGCCAAATTCACACATCAACTTGAACATATTTGACTGTAGCTGTAGAGAAGCTGTATGATAGTTTGGCAGTTAGCTATACCCCACAGGTGCCCATATGGCCCATATGTATCTGTGTGGAGTAATCGGCCAAAATAGAAAGAACACCATTGACTCATCCATGCGAGGCATAGCTTCAACACGGGTAAAGCTGCATGTTGGCATGCCAGGGTGCCCGCACTGAAAATGACCTGCTACAACTCTTGAGGTAACGTCTTATTAAAGCATTAGGTTTGCAGTCATCTAACTTGTGTTAACCACTAAATGGCAACCCATTGTGTCCTGATGTTAGTAGGGATTCAATCATAGTACACATGGTGAATAAAATAATAGTATCTGATCAGGTGAATGCAGATAAAAGCTGTATATTTTCATTTATTTCACTGATTCAATGCAGTATATTGTAGTGATGAAAGTGCAGGTGCAAGTGAAATGATGGAGAAGCAATTTTTCATGCCTTGATGAAACTTTAGTGGAAAGGGTGGACAAGTCAACTCCCTCCTGATGGTTCAGTCCATGAGGGTAAAAAGTCGGTGTCAGTGTTTCCTGGTGCAACTGTACTCACGTTTCTGGTGGGATCTTCATCTGGCCGTCGACCATCAGGCACAGCGAGCTGAAGAAGATTATCCACATCAGGATCATCAGCCTCCCCCTGTGCGGCCCACTTCTGCCCGATTTACAGGCATTCCCAGCGTTTCCCAGACCCCAGCGGTTCATCCCTGCAGCTGCTGCGATCTGCATCAGTCCAAGCTATTGTTGCACACTGGCTCCAAAAAGAAAAGGATGAAATGAGGACAGTGCAAAGTGAGATTAGAAGTGCTCAGGTCACAGTGCAAACACAGAGAAGGGAGCGTGTAAAGGTGTAATGAACTAGCTGGTGACTGTCATGTCATTTGGGAGGTGGGGGGGGGGGGCAAATTGCTGATGATGCCTTGGTTACAGTCTGTCAGGGTTCTGTCAGGGTTTAGGGAGGACCTCAAACAACCAACAACTACTGAGTTTGCACAAACTAGTTGGAACAAAAACTGAGTGATTGGTTTTCTAACTACAGCAGCTCTGATTCTTTGCTTTCAGTACATTCTGTCATACGTTTTTGGAAATTAGTGAACATTTGATCAATCTCTAGCATCTTTGCATGGATTCTTTCTCTGGATAGTGACAGTGGCAGCATCCTGCCAGAAGTGCATGCAGATGTGTTGCGGTTTTCTTTGACATGTTTAATGAATGAAAACCTTTAAAGATGGCAAAATCGTGAATTTAATTAATTAATCTAAAGAATTGTAATTACTGTTCTTAGATTAAAAAAAAAGAAGCATAACCTGATGTTCATGATTCAAAAGTAAAAGGACCTTGTCTGTGGAAGTGCTATAACTATGAATTCTTATAAATACCAACTTTGATTAAAACCTGATTGTCAGTGAAATAGCAGACTTGTTAGCTAACTGCTACCTCACTCACTGAGCAGATACGTAGCAACATTAGGATCATTCACTCTCCTTTTAGATCTCTTTTTTGGTCTCCACCAACTCCTGGCTCTTAAGCAGCTTAATCCTCAATTACACTCATTAACTAGTCACTAACTTTGTCTGTCTGTAGTCTGTTGCTGAGCAGATAGAGCGCTGTAGGAAATCAGAGCTGATTAGAGCGATGAGAATGAACCAAAAACAAGTAAAGTTACAGCCCACAAAACCAAAACACGAAGCTAAAAGATGAGATGAAGCCCCACAGACCTGAGGGGAATTCTGAAATGAAACTCTTCTATCTATCTATTCTATGAATCTAACAGACAGGAGCAAATCTAGAACTCACTCAGAACTAATGGGCCCAAAAAAAAAAAAAAAAACTCACTTTTTGTCAACTTGCCTGGTAAAGTAGTTTGTAAAAAAGTAAAGATCCAATTCAGTTTTCTGGAAGACATTCATGTAGTTCATATCCAGAGACAGTATATATC
This sequence comes from Seriola lalandi dorsalis, assembly GCF_002814215.2. Classification (NCBI taxonomy): domain Eukaryota; kingdom Metazoa; phylum Chordata; class Actinopteri; order Carangiformes; family Carangidae; genus Seriola; species Seriola lalandi. Next base: position 53,496 of record NW_019525132.1, on the reverse strand, counting down.
GCAACATGGAGAGAATCTGTGACTTTCCCAAACCCTGCCCATGAGGAGCAAAGGATCCTGAAAGCTCAGCCACAACATCCGACAACAGATGAAGCATGTCATCCTGAGAGCAGTCACAGAACTAAGACTCAACTTGGCTTCCAAGAACGATACTGAGAAGCCACAGTCGTTAAGTGGGAAAGACTTAAGAGCTGCTTCTCTTATGAGACCAAAGATTGAAACTCTCCCATTTGCTAGGATGCTAATTTAAAAGAAACACAGGCTGAAGCCTAAAAGTGGGTTGCAGGAAGATTAACATACTTCTCCAAATTATTGTAGACAGAATGGCACAGAAGATTACTCACTATGTCATGTTGCCAAATCTTTAAAACCAGTCCTTTGAGGCATGCGGGTCTTGACAGAAAGTTCAAAGATGACTGATAATGAATAAAAAAGTGTCCGATTGCTGATTTGATGTCAGCTGAGCTGGATGTCCCGGCACACACAAAAGTCTGGAAAGTGTTTGTCTTCAATGTCAAAGGTCACTTCTTCGCACCAGGAGTCACAACAGAGTCTCGCCATATTCTTACACCTCCCTCTCTACGCCTCTTAATCCAATTTCTACTCCTCCCGTCATCCTCTTCTCTCCTCCATGCTCCCCTCTCTTGGATCTACAGGATGCCAGGAAGACTTGGGATGTCCTGGTAAACTTCTGTCTTCACACGAGTTCAGTCCTTGTTGTCAGGCAGTGTGGTATTCCCAAGACACACACTATCCAACACACACACACTCACACTGCCAAAAGAAAATCCTGCTGCAACTTCAGATTATTCTGCCGTCCCTCCTTCTGACCTCACATCCTCGTGGATCCAGAACCAAACTTGCGCAGCACTGGGGCACAAATACGCTACTGGATAGAGAGTAAGGTGGATGGAGTGATGGATGGAGAGATAGTGGGACTTCCTCTCTCTCTCTCTCCAGCATATCTCTTCCTGCTCTCCAGTACCAGTTTATACCATAATCCAGGCAGGATTAAACCCCTCCTCCCTCCATCTCTCCTTTTCTCTCCCCATCCTTTTCCCTCTCCCTCTCTCACACACATTAATACAAACACAATCTCTCTCTCTCTCTCTCTCTCTTTCCCTTATCTTTCTCTAACACTCTTTGACCTACTGCCTTTCCAGTCCTGCTTTTCTTTCTTGTTATGTGTCTCTCTCCCTCTTTTTTCCCTTAATCTTTCTCATCAGGCTTTCTCTCACCTGCTACTTCTCCAATCCTCCCTCACTTTCCTGCTTAATCTTTCTCCGTGTGTCTGTTGTTTCTGAGAAATGGATGGAGGAAAAGGTGTCACCAGTAAGAATTATCTGAAGTGATCGGCCATGGGGGAGAGGGAAGGAAAGAAGAGATGGGAGGAGAGGAGAGGAAAAGAGCAAAAAGAGGGAAAAGGTGAAAATGAAGGGGAACAGGAGGATGAGAGGAAGAAGAGAGGATGAGGAGCAAAAGATGGGATGGGAGTCGTGATATGAGGAGGACGCACTTTACTGACACCATCTTATAATATGAACACACTGAGACATCTAGTGGTCACTCACTGCCTCACACACATACACACACACACACACGCAGACAGAGTACTGAAACATTGCAAATGTGTCGCATATTTCAAATCCAACAGTCTATAAGTGACTGTAGGGTCAAGTATCTGCTCTCATTTTTTGCTATTTTTCCAATTTATTTAGGAAAAAATATGTCAGCAATTTCTGTTGCCACTTCAAAACATCTGCATTCTCACAACCTCATGGCTGCATACTACAAACTATTTTGCTCAGCTTTGTATAAATTGTTTGGATAAGTGATTTTGTGTTTTGCTTTGCCAAGTGATGTCTAGAGCTCACACAGGCCATTAAACTACATTTAACTAGATATCAGGGACGCAGAGTGAGACTTGCACACAAACACATGCAGACAGTGAACACACCGACCATAGCGTGTGAGGCAAATACAACTAATGTGCACAGCTAAAACAAGCTAACATGCCTTGATATATTATAAGTATGCACACACAGAGGGGGGGGGGGGG
>NW_019525132.1:26853-51417 GCF_002814215.2 Seriola lalandi dorsalis | reverse complement strand
GGGGGGGGAGAGAGAGAGAGAGATAGAGAGGGTAAAACATCTGCTCATGCTGTTATGGAAATGAAAACGTAGTAAAACAACCTGGCAAACGCACACAAAGCCATAATGCTGCAGAAAGGCTTCAGATTAATAACAAATAGCTGAGAGACTGACTGTGACACAAACACAGGCAAACAGACATCCCTGCACACACTACATATGTATATCCACGCACACACCAGCAGTCTGTAACAGCTGTGGGACCTCTCCTCCCCCACTGACCCAGATCACTGATGATGGAAATCTTAGCCCCCCCCCAACATGGATGAACACTTGATTTTTCACAACAAATTTTCTCTGCACTACACCTCTGACGAAAAAGTTTTGCCACCACCTTAAAAATCTCCAGTTTGTTATATGCTGTTGATATGAAAGCAAATAAAGGCTGTTATCCTTTATTGATTTCCCCCTTATTAAATCTATACCGATCACAAAAGGAGAGGATGTTGATTAAAAACAAACAGATGAGTTATAGAAGAGAAAGATTTCTACACCTCCAGACAAATGAGAGCCACTGGAATTAAAGGACAGGGGCTATAACTAAAGCAATAGTGAAACAACTTGATACTAGACAGTGACACCTGCTCCTACTAACTTATGCTTTCTACATATTCTCTGCTTCTCCTGAGTTTCCTTTAGGTAACCTACATGTCATGGTTCCCTACCTTCTGTCTGAGACATGATAGAATTGGATTAAGTGGATAGTGATTACATTTCAAAGTCTATGCACAGCAACATACAAACACTTTTTATGCACTTGCAATTATTTTTTAAAAAGAAAAAAAAAAAACATTTTAGCCAAGTCTGGTAAATAAATATCCTCAGGTTTAAACTGACCAACTGTAACAGCCTTTACAGTATAGTAAATAAACATGTGAGTACCTCAGTGGTGCACCACCTCTGCAAGAATAAATACTGTAGTTTAACATAAAGCTCTTGAATTAATTTATTTTAAGGCATAATCTTTTCAATGAGACCCCCCCCCCCTTTTTTTTAGCTGTTATGCCACTTTTATCTCATTTTTGAATGTACTGTGCAATACATACTTTTCACACATATGTGCTCATCACTTTACATAAAAATGAATTTAAAAAATGCATTAAACTACAAGGATTTCAGAACAGCACTGTGGCATAAAGAAAATTGGAAGCAAACAAAGTCACTCACCTGTTCCAACTTGTCTTGAGTGAGTGTAGAAACTGAAAAAAATCACATGAAAGATGATTCTTAAATTTCAGTTTGAACACAGGACCACTCTTATGCATGAACAAAGTTTTTTTTTTAAATGCAAAAACATTATTACTCAATGAGAGTTTCTTCTGATTTATCAACTCTAGGACTTTTTGTTCAGTTTGAAGCTCATTCAGACGACTTCACAACATCCTCCATCTGAGAGAACAGCGATACAGATGCAAAAAAAGTGGTTTGGACTCCCTGTACAAAGTGGACCCCGCCTCTCTGGACATGAACACTGAGATAGACACACACACACACACACACACACCAGAAGTCACATTGATTAGTCTAAGCCAAGGCTAATAGTCAGCCCTTCCTTTTAGCTCCATCAGCTAAACCAGTGGTCTGGAACTTCCAAGTCTCAGAGGAAAGAATGTGTGTGTGTGTTTGTGTGTGTGTAGGTGTGCATGTCATTCGAGTAAAAAGAATACATTTTGTAGGTACTAACAGTACTAATACTATAAAGGTGTTTTGACATTGATACATGTTTACTGTAATAAACGTTTGTCTTTCCGTATATATGAATTGAAGTTAATGCAAGTTGCTTTGGATAAAAACATCCACTACTGAAAATGATGATGTGAATTACACTGTATAACAAACAGTGTTTGCTGGGGAAAGGAAACAGGAAGGGAGTGAGGGAGAAGCTGACTGATTGGACTCTGATCACTTCACACTGTATTTCCTACCACTGTTTTGGTTGCCAGCTGTTATGGAGCCATTAAGAGCCTTGACAAGACAAATTGGTACTGATGGACTGATATAATAATTAGTCACACACAGGCTGCAAAACACACACACACACGTTCAAACAGAGAGAATGTCATAAATGCCCAAAGATGCTGAAAATATAATATAAATAGACAGGGAGGGCAGAGCACTTGTGAAGTGTTAATAGAGTCTTTGATTTAAACCCGGTCACTATTTTCCTTTCACCACGAGCAGTCTATTCATCTAAAGAAATATACTGTATGCATGCATGGGGAAACAGTGACTGACAGGTCATTATCACCATTGTCCAGAGAGTAAGTGGTCACCATGGGAGACCAAGTGATGACTTCCACCGAGGGGCCATTTTCTATGAATCAGTCGGTCCATCAATGAACCAGTCAGCTGTTAATTGTTGCGGTTTGCTGTCAGTTCATTTCCCAAGAGTCAATTGGTGCCACTGTTGCACTGGGAAAGCAAAGATTTCATATCAGTGCTGCTGTGAAAATGAGTGAAATAGAAAAAAAAGAGGAACATCAGTGAGAGAATGCATTTTTTATTTGTTCTTTTGTAGTGTCAAAACAATTTTTCTTGACCTGACATATTGTATGTTGCAGGGAGTTTTTAGCAGAATGCTGGTAGAAAACGAGGAAAAACAGGATTCACATTTCCTTGAATCAGTGGAAGGGCTCTATATGAACTGTCTGGATTTATTCAGTCTTTAAATTTTGATGTTGGTCACAGACATTTCATGTAAAACGTTGTTGTGTCCTCCTCTGTGCCCTTTTACTTTCTTTGCACAATTCTATCCATTTGTATCCAGCACAGTGGGCGAACAGGAAGGGGTTCAGTGCCTTGCTTATGGACACAGTCAGGGTTACAGCAACTAAACCTAAGGTTTAAAGTTCAAGCTTTTGATCAAATCATATGAACTTCATCTGCAGATGTAGATGCGTTCGACAATGTGTCACTGACGATTGTTCATTTCCTTTTTCTTTTTTCAAGCACTTCTGTCCGTTCATCCACGTAAGATTGAAAGCTGAGTTTTAAAGGAAACACCACCACCACTTAGTAGCTGCTTCATCTGCTGATGTGATTTGATTAAAAGCTCAACAACAGCTACAAAATAGACCTTGCGGTGAGATTATTTTCTCAAAGACAGAAGTGTCATGTCTACTGGGGCACCCTCCCTCCTCTCTAAACTGGAAGTCCCTTGTTCAGTCAAATTAACACCACTGTGTCAGCAACTCTGCTGTATTGGCTTGTAGTGCGTGCTCAGTTAAGCACGACAAACACCGGCAGTGATTTTTTATTGGAAAAACTAATGTTGTATAAAGACTATTGGGAGTTAATTGGGCAAAGTCTTTCAATACTGCTGGGTGTGTAAAACATGGCTGATTAATCACTGTTGACACTATGTTACACTATTGATTGTGGCAAAAGAAAGCAGTGATGTGACATTAAAGCAATAATGGGTGTACCTTCAGTGTGATTAGTGTTACTTTGGGCGGCATCTTGAATAATAATAATAATAATGATCATCATCATCGTTGTAGTACCACTCAGCCATGCAGATCCATATGAAGACATTAAAAAGACAATAAACAACAGAGGCAGTTTGAGCACATTTAATATCCAATTAAAATATATTCCAGTTTAAGAGCAAAACATTCCTGACAAAGAGATAAAAAATGTTTCCTTTAACATTCTATTGTCTCATATTGTTTTTAAATTATGTTTTTTTTTTAAAAATATCATGGATTATATCTTTTGAATTAAAATATCAAAATGGCATTTGACAAATAACTGTAGATATGTTGTATCTGCATGAAAATGACTTAAATTTTATCTCTGTATTTGTAATGAAACATGCTGGTTATTTGTACTATGAGAACAATACATTTTGCTTCTGGAGTAGAAAAATAGGAATAAAAATATTTTCAGTTTTTCTGTAATGTATTCATATTTTTTTTTGTTTTTTTTGCTGCTGTTTTTCTTGTGTACTCTCTGGATGCTACTGTTCTGATTGGCCATCGCCCGAATTTAGCACAGGAGCTAAACACATATTGCAAACCCTGATCCTGATGAAAGGAACCATAGACTCACTTCTATGTTGAACAAAGTGGGGAACTGAGTGGCAATGAATGAGAAATTTGTTGATGTGACATTTTACAGCAAATGTACTAGGGTATTCAATTTTCTACTGTACTTGCATTGAATAGGCCTGTGAACTCCAATATATTATTATTGGAGATATGTATATATCTTCTGCGTTGCTCTTTATTGCTTTAAATCTCTATGTTACCAAGCAATCATTTATTGAACTGTATTTACCGTCAATAACCAAGCCTCTGATCAATGAGTGGTTTTATAATACCTGAGGGGGATTTCTGTAAGCCGTTTCATTTGGCAGGAAGAGTGTTCAGGAATGTGGCATGACTGCAAACTATTGCATTTTAAGATGCAACAAAAACTTTGGCAGAAAAAAATATAACAATTGATATTTCAGTTGGTTAAAGTTTGTTAAGTGTTTCACATTTCTGTGACAATGAAAACCCTTTAGATAAACTGAAACAAAAGTCCCGATTATAGATATTCGATTATGTAGCCTTTAAAACTGACAATCTGCTACTACTAAGTAAAAACACAGGTAACTCTCTCGCTCTCTGTGAGGTAGTGCAGGTTGACAGTCTCCTGTAGTTTTCTTTTTTCTTCAAGTTAAATGGATACCATGTCATTTTGAACTCCTTCATCGTGATATTCATGTTCAGAGAAGGAGGAATAAGACTAACAAAGCAAGTTAAACTGAAGGAATGGAAAGGAATCTCTCCTACACACCCGGACATGTTCAAAAATGCCACCAGTTAAGTGGATATAGCTTTCTGTGGGCTAACTAATGTGCTCGTGAACAACACTGGTTTCACTCAGTTAACTAAAGTAACAATGCAGATGTCACAGCTGGTGCCTGCTGGGAAAAAAAGTAAAAATGACAAGGTATCATTTTAATAACTTTAAAAGCATTTGGAAAGTTATACATACTTAAAATCCTAAGAAAGCAAACTAGTCATAACTTAAATTAAAAGTATGGCAGATTCAAATCAAAGAAATTCTGATGGCGTTTAAACTTTTCCAAATATACAGAAAGGAACATGTTGAACATGTTTTGCATTTAATCTTATAAGTGAAGTCAGTTTCAAGTCAGTTTGAGTATATTCCTCAGCACAAGTTAGACTAGGAAGACTTGTTTGTTAAAGCCATGACGGCTGGCTGGTGTTAGATGCTTGTGACGGAGTAGAGACTACAGGTTATAACAGGACAAAACTAAATAAAAACAAATAAAATAAATTCTGCTACACTTAGTGAAAACACTACGGGAAAACTGAGAAGTTGCAGCATGTCTTGTCTTCACTGAGAATGAACTACAGTATAGGCTACAGTTTCCCCTGAACTCCAGGCGAGGTCAAGTCTGTATGGTTATACCACGTTTATTCTAAAAACCTGTGGTCCTCAGATTGAGAGAATTTGTTTTGTTTTTTTTGTTTTTTTTTTTAGAAGAGTCACATAATGAAAAGTTGCATTTTTCTGATGTGGAAACAAACACTTCATATAGTAACTGCTTTTTGATGCTACTAGAGAGACTTGGTTTGAAGTGAAGAGTCCGGTTTACTGGCTATACAGTGCAGAGGAGATATAGTGAGTGTGTGTGTGATTGGAGTGGGGTTTTGGAGGAGGAAGTAGTACATCCATATTAGGTGAGAGAATGAGCCTCACAGCTCTGGACAGGGTGTATGTATAGACAGAGGGTGTGAAGAGTCATTAGTACTTGCTGCTGGAGCCATTAGCAAAGCGGCTGATGTAGGCTTCATAGACAGTGTCCAGGAATGAGCTGTCAGCCTGAAACACACAAGCAATATCTGTATAATATATGCTCTGCTGTATGTTTGTGTGTATTATCATACAACAATACTACAGTAATATTCATTTTACCTGGATCAGATGCAGCAGTGTGGCTTGGAGCTGGCTTCTGGACAGAACTCTAACCTCCTCCTGCAGGGTGGGTCTGGGCAGGGTTGAGGGGGCAGGGCTGTTCTCCTGGGAAACTGCTGACAACCCACCGCTAGGCTTTGCCTGAGTGAACACACTGGGAGAGAGGAGCATAGTGGGGGCCACAGTGGCTGGTATTCGCTGGGGGGAGATGACCTGGACAGACAGGAGGTTATTAGTACTCTTTTATAGTTTTTCATGGTGGTTAGAAATTATAGGCAAGTTGGCAACAATCAAATTTTGTAAAGTTGCATGCAAATTTTGGTGATTTGATTTCACTTTTCCACTTTTTTTTTTTATCATTTGCTATACTTCTAAGTCAAAAACAACTGCTAACTGAGTTCTCATTTCCCAGTACTTACCTGAAACTGCAGTGCAGCCTTTTGACCTGCAGTGGCTGCAGTCTGATTTGGGACTGGGCCTGCAACCGAGCCTGCACTTTGACTCTGCGTGGGCCCCAGGAATCGAGGGGCCAGTCCTGGACAGAGTCGGGGGGGATCACTGGAAGCCAGGCTTTGCTCCTGTTGGACCAGCTGGAGCTTTTGGAGGAGCTCGTGAGGAGACACCACGCCTGGCATGTGGGAAGACAGACCTGACAAAAAACAACAAGGGGCCCAATTAATGCAATTGTCTTAATAGCTTACACAGATAGAACAGGCATCCTGCAGGCATTTACAGCTTACTTAGAGAAATACAGAATATGAAGAAATCAGATTTTACAGATACTGAATAGATTCTGACACAAAACAGACACTATAAAGTGATTGTTATGTATTTTACGAAAACTGATATAATACCTTGTGCAGGTTGAATGACTTGGTCATTCTTCACCTGAGATGGTAACAAACCTGGCAAAGTAGGAAAGATATTGTTAAAAATGATACAGGAGTGTTCTTTACTCATTACCTTTTTTACTAGCCATTATTTATTATTCTATACATTATATAATTTATTATACGCATTTACCAATTTTTCTAAAAAAATAAAAAATGGTGTGTGGTAAACTTATTCAGCACATGGTTACACTGCTTATTTGTAGCATATTGATAGAAGAAAAGATGTCCCACCTGCTCCCTGTAGAGTTGAAGCTGACTGGCTGTTGTGCTGGGCCTCTTGTTGAGGCTGAGAAAGGCTGAAGAACAGCTGCTGGCTTTGTTGCGCTTGAAGGTGGGAACATGACACAGAATCCAGCATTATGGGCTGGGGAGGGAGGTGGGGATTTTGCTGCAGAGGAGGGGGGTTGGGACAACGAGGGGGAGCAGCAGAGGAGAACGAGGTGGAGGGAGAGGGAGGTGGCTGGATTTGGAAAAGTCTCTTGATGGGGTCAGATTGAAGCTGCTGCTGTTGATGGTGATGATGGTGGTGCTGCTGATGATGATGATGGTAAAGATGGTGATGGTGGTGGTGATGCTCCAGTGGCACCCCGTTGTCACACAACCTGTTCTCAGGGGACTCAGACACAGTCTGAAGAACCCCTCCAACCCCTCTCTGTCCCTGCATGAGCTTCTGGATGGCTGGGCAGTGCTGCTGCTGCTCCTGCTGATGAGCGGTCATAGGAATCGGCAGCAAGCCCGTAACAACATTTCCACCGTCTTCCCCAACTACTGCCCTGATCCCGCCATCTGAACACACAGCCATGGCGGCATTACCTCCCTTGGAGGTCTGACTTCTGCCAGAGTTCAATGTATCATCGTAGGTCAGTGTGCGGGCTACAGGTGGGCGAGCTGATGCTGACCCTGGCACAGGCACAGCTACAGCCACAGGAGAGATGGCGTCAGGTTTGGATGAGTGGTGATGCTGATGTTGAGAACCAAAGAGAGTGGCCAGAGAGAGAGACTTTGGTTCTGCACCTTCACTGTCCTGGAGGAGACAAACACAGAAGAGGATAAGAGAGAAAACTAGCAGAAGGCATGAGAAGAAGAAGAGAACTACAGCAACTGTGTGAGCTTCAGTTGTTTCTAAAGCATATTTAAGAATATGGTCTAACAGGAAATGATTTAGAGAAGGGCTCTTCTTTAATGAGCTCAATAAAAAGAAGACAGAATGTGAGACTGAAAGTGAAACTGAGTGTTTCACCTGTGTGTTTGTTGGTTTAACAGGTATTGGTTTAATTAGGTTGGGGTTTCCATATAGAACACTGCTGCCGCCAATCTCCTTTGGCTCTGAAGTCGACTTCTCCTGAAACACATAAGGAATGGAAACAGAAATGGAGATCCAGGGTGAAAAGGGGCAGATTTTGAATCTGTAATAGTCTATTTGTTACATTTCTCACCAAAACCCTGCAGTCTTTGGTGTGTCCCAACAAAATATATTTTTGATCTGCTGATATGACCCATTATGAACCCTCCAGACCTCTCAGATCATCTGGAACAGGTCAGTTTTTATGTGCCACATTATCTGGTACAAACAACTCAAGTTTTAAGACTTTTCTTTTATCAAAATAAATTTGGGACTATTTCTCCAAATTTTGCACTGCATTGTAGCGGCGCAATCAACCTTGTTGTTGAAAGGTGCTATACAAATAAACTTGCCTCGCCTACCTACCTTGTCATACTCTGTGCGTGCTTTGGTCAACATCTGGATGATGTCTACTCCCTTCCCTTCACTTCCACCTCCTCTGACACCACTGCTGCCTCCGCCTCCGCCTCTACCTCCGCCTTGTCCTCGTCCTCGTCCTCGTCCTCCTCCACCACCACCACCACCACCACCTCCTCCTCCTCCACTGACTCCTCCTCCCGCTGGGGACAGCCAACCACCCTGAGACTGAGCGAGGACCTGCTCCTGCTGGGTCAGACTGCACAAAGTAGTCCATAAACATACATGTCCAAGGTTCTTCAAAAGCTTGTGATAACTTTAGTGACACGCAGTAAACTGAAGCCATTTCAGAAATAGACTACCACTTTATCTTTATACCTACAGTGTGTTTTAGCCAACGTAAGATAAATTAACTGTCACCCTTGGAGCCAAGTTCATTCAAACATGTTACTATCATTTGTTAGCTGAAAACTTAAGATGTTGGCTCTAAATCCCAGATACAGAGCCATTAATATACGCAAGTAGTCCATCATGTGCAGACTAAGATATGAAACAAACTTTGGCTGTTGAAAAATAACTTATTACACATTATTTGTTCTCATATTAACTAACTATTATATGAGTACTTACATCTTCATCCTCTGGGCAATGCGTTGACAATCCTCCTTATCATAGAACCAAATCCCATGGATAACCACTGGTGAGGAAGAAAGGGAGGGGCAGAGTAGGGTTGGTAGGCAGAGAGAAAGAGAGAGAGAATTCAATTTCCGAACATCTTTACATAAACAGAGATGAAACAAAATGTCAGGGTTTGCAGCCATGACCCAGTCAAAAACCCAGTTAGCTGGCAAAATAATGTAACTGTCTGTTCAGTTCTGAGCTTCTAAGGTCAGCAGACAACAAAATGAGCCCACTGATCTGCCATACCCTTAAAATCAAATGAATGCACAGACGTGCTGTAGCACAATCCTGCTGTTATGACATCAGTACAGGATGGACAGACATGTTAACTGTCTATTATTAGCCCTGTTGGGTCTAAACCCAGAGTTTTAAATTAGTCATTTCCCAGCCACGCCAATGGGAACAGAAGTCAGCACCGCCATTACACAGTGAAACATGGGCCCCAGGAGTCTCTTGAACTACATAAACATGGTCAACAAGGGGGACAAAAGGCAACACTAACACACATTTGTCACGGGATTACACAGCAGTAAGTAAGTAGGCTGCATTACATTACACTGTGACTCATTTTTCTATTTTCATTTGCACTTGCTCCTAAAAGCATATTGAAGCAGCCAGTGGTGTTGCATAATTATCCAATTCCAGTCCATGAGGAGAGACTTGCACCATTTTGCTTAGCAACAATGTTAGGTGTCAGGAAATAAAAACAATGGAGGCCTAAAAGATATCCAGATCCTCCAATCCTACTTCAACAAAACCGTAGGTATTAAAATTTTAAATACAAGTGCCTGAAACAATAAAACTAAAATAGTTCTTCTGGATACCTTTCTACCCCATTATGCCCTAGATATACACATTGTACACGTCTTAACACGAGCAGCCACACAGGAAGTTTGCCTACAGAAAATACAATATAAACAGGCAGAAATGATTTATATGAAAAACAAACTGTGATGAAAAAAGAAGTATAAACCTGAGCAAGTATTTGAGGCCAAATTCCGGCACTTAAAAGATTGACACTTGGTGCTATGGACACATTTCAGACAGCCTTAAATAAGACAGCAGGACAGCATGTGACACCTCAACACACACTTACTTCCTAAAATGGACTCAAGAAAAGATAAGGACTGCTGCAAAAAGGGAAAGAGGCAAAGTGTTAAAGACATGCGAGTAACAGGAAATAGAAACACCTTTAAATGAGCTAGAGAGGATTTCAAATCAGACACAAAAGAGATAAAGAGAGAAAAGAGAAGAGAGAAGAGAAAGAGAGAAGAGAGAAGAGAGTAAACAAAAAGCAACAGGTGACGTCTACGCTATGTGGCGGACAGCGTTACAAACATAGTCCTATCAAAGACACACACACACATATTCCCACAAAGACAGACATACACAAAAATGAACACACGCACTTGGCTACCAGTGAGGTTGGACAAGCCACTGAGGTCAGTATGGATGAGAGGAACACACAAGGAGGGAAAGGCAGAAGCACGCACGCACGCACGCACGCACGCACACACACATACACACACACGGGTTCAGTTGAGCCTGGGAAAATCAGTCTAGTACCAAATAAGTAACTGCAGTGGGAGACTGTCTCGTGGAGCCAGAGCCACTTAGTGCTCACTGGGGATGAGACTGTTTGACAGAGACAGAGAGACACACACAATCAAAGTCAGAGAGCTGGAAAATTGAGAAAAAATGAACGAGCCGGATATGAAATAGAAAGATGTGAGGTGTGTTAGAGAGGAGATTATTAAGTGTTCCATCAAAAGAATAACAGATAGTTCTCAGAGCTCTTTAGCTGTCAGGAAACATAGAACTGAACTTTGTCAATGAATGAAAAATGTTGAACTTTAGTGAATTAATGAGAAGACATACGGCTGGACAAGTTTTGGAAGTTTTAGATACCAGAATGTCTCTTTGATTGTGCTACCATGCATCATCCACACAAAGAAAGAAAGAAAGAATGAAGACAAAAATGAAGAGGATTGTGTAAAAAGAGCTTAGAAGGTGTGTTTAATAGAAGAGATTATCAGACACACTTTCAGCCTGTCCTGATATACCAAAAGTCTCATCCTTAACAAGACAGAAAACCCCCAGAAAGAGAGAGAGTAAGAAACAGAGAGTGGGAGGAGGACTAAAACCAGTAGCACCAACAGAGAAGTGGCCGTGGCCACAAGGTTAGGCTCTCAGTGTAGATGTCAGAGAGAGAGAGAGAGACACAAAAAGTGAGAAGGGGGCTCCAGTCAACAACACTGGGGACAGGGAGTGAGAGGAAGAGGGACATCTGCATTATATGGGTGAAGGAGAGACCCTAACCAAGTGAACTGGACTGGGAACTACACTGCAACATCACACAGGTAAATAACTTCAGCAAGAGGACACCAAAGTCTGAGACCACCGGAGTGGTCACTTACTGAGAAATGTCAATTCTGAACATGACGGCACAGATTGAACAAGGAGTATTGGAAACTTTGGCAATGATCACTCCACTGGAGACTGTGTGTAATCCAGGACTTAAACTGTGTGGTCCTTTTTAACCCTTGATAAAGTACGACAAACCAGGCAAACAGTGAGCACATGTGCACATGTGTTGTCTGCCGCAAACCTATAGTGACAAGACGCCGGCGGGGCTTGGATGCATAAGAAAGCATTTTTAATTTCAGTGGGACTTCATTTGAGATTTTTCTGTGAAGCAGCACGTCAACCGGTCACTCTTCTGATGGGACTTTGATTTTGAAAGAAGACATTATTAATTATCTCCAATCCACGTTTTTGTTTGACTGGCACAAAAACATCAGAGTTTCCTGAAGGTTTAAATGTGCTTTGACAACACAGTAACCCAAACTGCACTACTGGGACTACTCAAAGAATACTTTTTTATTAGCTCTTAGCTTCAGTATAGTTAGCAGTCCAGCCATTTGTAAGCAACACTGTTGTCCAAGATGGATTAAGTGTGCTTTTGCAGACTGTGATCATTTTTGTGGAGAGAGCTCACAGAACAGTGCTGGTATTATTTTAGTCTGTATTTAGTTTGCTGGAAGTTTGTCAGCTGTAGGTGCTTTTACAGTTACTCACATCCATGCTTGGAATAATTGTTGACTGTGAAGAAACATCACTTCCTTTGTTTGTCGTAACGGAATTCATGACATTGTAGGAGGAGTAAATATTGAGATTTACAGCTACCGATGTTATTAGTATTATACCTTGTCCCTTGCCCCAAACACTTAACTACATTTGAATTTCAGTAAGATCTCTTGCTACTGAAGCCCAGTTATAAGGAGACATTGGGGACAGCTGTGCGTGCACTACCTGACCAGACTAAAGGGCCTTATACACAGTGTTACCTGGAACAGCAGTGCACCATCAGTATATCCTTTTCCACTGAAGAAGGAAAATCTAATCAGAGGTGATATCACAACACCTTTATTGAACCTTCAGCCAGAAAGGTGATTACTGGAGCTACAATTAAAGGCATAACCTAAACACCTTTAAGTTCTGGAGAGGATCAACAAGACAATTACTACTGGACTGAGAGACTGCTGAGACAAGTGTAGCCATGCTGAGAGGCCTGTTTCAGAGGAAACCTAAACATGAGAGACTGGAGGAGGAACCTGAGGTCAGATTTAAAGGCTCGCTGGTGTCAGAGACAGACCTGGGATACACATACGTCCGGCCTGGAGGTAAGATTTTCCATGCACACAAAATACAGAACACCACTGCCATGTTAATTGGAGTGCTAGTGTTAGCCACATCCAATATGTGTGGGCTGCAGTACACACAACAGTTCAGGTGAAATCCACATCAGTGTTAAAGGTAAGGGTTGATAATACAATAAATAAGGGCTGCATCTGATGATGATTAGCCTATTAGCCTATATCTGTCTCCAAAATGTAAGGAAATTGTGGGAAAATGTCCATTACAGTTTTCTAAAGCCCAAAGTTTGATTGAATTTTTTAATGTCTTTATTAAAACAGAGAGATATTCCATCAAGAAGCTGAACTGCAGTCATGTTTGGCATTTGCTGATTTATCAATTATCAAAAATAGTTGCTGATTACTTTCCTGTGGATCCATTAATCAATTACTTGACTAGTTGTTTCAGCTCTATGATAAATCAACTCACTTCTGAACCATTGGGCTCCACTTCATCAGTACTTACCAGAGTATAGATAAATTAAATCACATCTGGCGTTAACTTTAGCAGCCAACTGCTGTGCATGGGAGAACAGATACAAATGTCAATTTAATACATTTTATATAATATACAGTACTGCACAAAAACTATATATCAAATTGAGAATTCTGTAGTCTTTGAAAACAAAGAATACAAATCCTTAACAGTGTTTTTTAATGGGGCAACCAAAACACTGTTAAGGATTGTAGGTGCTTATAGGAAGGAATGTAAAAAGCCTCCTATCAGTTCCTGTGCACTGGGATATTTGCCAGAGGTATAATGACTTGCTCAGGCTAAATTTCCCGCCTTTGAATTTTGCCCTGTTCTGTGGTATATCTCCACAGTTTATTTTTAGCCTGGGGTGCCACTTTGTGCCAACTGCCATTCCAGGAAGTTACAGCAGCACTGAGAGCTACTTGTTTGTTTAATGATAAGATTCCACGACCCTTCCACACAGAGGTCATGACACAGTGGGACTGGCAGCATTACCAACAGCCTGGGGCCTAAATAGTATTACAAATCAGGCATTGGCCCGTGAAAAAACATCTTTTTTCATGCTGAGATTCATTCCTGTGCATACAGTTGTCTGGAAAATGTCCCAGCACCACACACATACCATCATCTAGTCAGTCAACACTCAGTGAATGTTAGCTTACTCCTGCTGTACTTGGGTGGCTTCACAACCTTGTCACGTAGCTGCATGCTAAAATAATGTATTTAGGGTCCAATCATCTGATTAAATCAGAGCAGCTATGTAGATTAAAATAATAGTTTGATTTCAGCCATACTGCATCTCTCCTTTTTGGGTGTTTTATTATCCACCTTAAATCAGAGTAATCAGTTGGAGCCACCTACCATTAGGTTTGCATTGTACCCGCCCACTCTTTAACTTATATCATCCCAACCCATATTTCCTTCTTATCAGAGGAAATAGTCATCAACTGAGCTGTGATTACTGGCTTTAAACATTTTTACATTTCTTTCCTTCCTCTGGACAAATGAATTAGCTGTTCATTTGCAATGTATTCCCATTACCGATGTTCTAATCACATATAGAGGCCAGTACTATCACAGATCTTCTGTAATGTGTCCTGAATGCATTTATACAAGGCATGAAGGTGTTGAGAGGTCAGTGAGGAAAGTTTATGTCATACACATTATTTCAGTGTGCCTTCAGGATGTTTAATCATGGCTATGTTGTATAAGTGTCAGTAAGACTGATGAAGTACCACGGTAAATGGATCAAAGAAGGCGAAAGGAATCCAGTGGTATCTAAACACTGCATTCCACCTGCCTCTTACTGAGCCTGATGGAGAGTGTGAGACCAGAGAGGGAGGCAGGTCTGTGTGTGTCAGTGATTTCTGAGTGAGTGTGTGTGTATGTGTGTTTAGATTATCAGTGACTGTTGTGGTGTATCTAATCTCTGCTGGCTAGTTTTGTAGTGCTGTCAGGCTCCCACATGCACACTCTGCAATGTGTTTGTGTGTATACGTGTGTGTGTGTGTGTGTGTGTGTGTGTGTGTGTGTGTGTGTGTGTGTGTGTGTGTGTGTGTAAGTCTGAGAGGGAGCCAGGCTGATAGAATTCACCCGGATACCTCTGCTCCTTATATGGAACTACTGAGTCTCACTCAAATTAAATGCATGCTGAAGACTTTTGTTCATCTTTTTATCATCTCTGTGACTATAGAAACACCTGTAATTTTATGTGTGGTGTGATCATATTGCATTACATCAAATGTACTTATCCTTTACAGTTTAAAGATTTTGGTTGATAGTCGACATATAGTAAGTGACACTGGAAGTGGCTGGGCAATGAAGCAGTTGGCATAAAACTACAATAAAAGGTGTCAGTGCATGTACTGTACTCAACAGGTGTTGAGAACAAATTCTGTCGCACAAAAATCTAAAGGCATTAATAATTAACAGGCAGACATAAGAAGCGTGTCTGTGTCCTTCTCCTTACATCGTGCATTGCGGTACAGCAAGAAGGGGTCCTGGAGTTGGAAATCCAGGTCTTTGGTGATCGGCTCTGTCAAATTCTCCATGCTGAGTCTGTTCATTATGGTGAACCCATGCCTGGGAGATGCCAGCCTGAATACATAGAGGACACAACATACACAATGGTTGTGAAAAATTAATGTAAAAAATTGTTACTGACTATTTGGAAACAAAAATGACTTCAGCTACCATAATGGCCATTATACAGTTAAGCTAAACTCAGGATCTTTACTATGCTAAAGAATGCAATTATCCATTCTGAGTTTGAAGTCATGTCTTACTTATATATATTTCTTATATATGTCATATTTTCTGAAATAGAATTCATTTTGAAAGGATGCCAAAATTACCATACTCAAACTCTAAAAACTTAATTATACACAAATTATATCACCGACTAACTGAGGAAAGGGTGAAATTATTTTGACAACAGAAATAGCCTAATGATAATAGTCAGCATGGTGGAAAACTAACTACTGAAGTTGTCTCTCTAAAATGTCATGGGAGAATTCAGCATGTGAAAAAGCTTTACTGGACTACCATTCTAAGTACAGCTTTGCACAGAGAAGCTTTAGATTGCGAGATTTCAAACTTTTGCAACAAAATTCCTTACCTCGTGTAGATAAAAAGAGTTCCTTCCACCTCGGTCTTCTCCTGGAAAACACAGAGAGAGCCAACCACAGTAATGCTGGTATTCACGTGTGTCAACGCACTGTAAGGTAAGATGTCATACTGGCCGGATGTCAGACTGGCCACACAAGGGGTATTTGAGTACACGATATAAATAAAACCGAAATTAAACATTTTCACTTTCTGAAAAATAGCTCGTTACACCCTGAAACACCGCAGCTGTCCGAGTTTATTTAACTGCTGTAACTTCAAATGAAGTAAATCTGTGTCAGCGACAAAGCGCGCCGACCACGGATGATGATGAGCTAAGCTAAGTTAGCATTATATCATTAACCACGGTTCAGGCTTACCCACTCATTTGTCCTGTTGTTGTAAGTATAGAGAGCGACCTGGCTGGCCACGTCCACGATGTTGTTGATGTATGGATCTTGTCGCTGCAGAGCAGCCAGACTTATATCCAGTCCTTTAGCGGCAAGGCAGCTACTGCTACCTGCTGAAGTCGCTGTCATTGTTCCCTATGGAGAAGTTAGCTCGCAACCTAGCTTCAACTGCTAACGAGTCACAGGGAGATGAGATAAAACCAAACCAGCGACAAGGGAAAAGGACAGTAAAATCGGCGACTACACAGTACCCTGTTTTGCTATTTAAGACTTGTAAATTAAAAAGAATTCAAGAGTTATCGACCTCTAACTGCCATGACAGAGTTTGTTAACGGCCATGTTTAGCCAGCGAGATTGTAAACAACCAGACGTGAGTAGTTGCACACGAAGCTTGAAGATTTCAGTCTTATTAATCGACTTGAAAATCGATGAAGTCCTGCATGCATATGCATGAATTTTCAGTAATATTTTTATTCAGACGTGTTATTATAACGCCAGGGGAAACATACATATGTACAATTAAGCATGTAGCTTTTGTTTGATTTAAATAATTATTAAATGCAAACTTACATCAGCTGGGTTAATTTAATTGCCAATGGGTAGGTTATGGAATGTGTTTTATGTTTGTGTTTTATATTGTCTTGTTTACACCGTTGTGCGTGCGTGCGCGTGCGTGCGTGCATGCGTGTAACATAGAGTAATATAGTTTTAGACACACAAAACTATATTTTTCGGTGCATTGAGGGGTCCTTTAGTATTGTATTCTATTTCATTCTGTAATAGTTTTTTCTATTTTTTCCCTGTCACTTGTCTCTATACAAGTAAGCAGCTGGTGTTTCTCTTTTACCTTTCATCTCTGTCTATATCTGACTGCTTGGCAACATAAACACCGATTATGACTGATGTCTCCCAAATCACAATTACATTTCTACATTTCTCATCAAATGCACTAGGGGGCATCAAAGGGATGGATAATGGATAAAACACAACCATCCCTCCTCTACCCTTTTACTGCAGGAGTTGGAGTTGATCTGAAAGCCAAGCAGGAATGCATGAGTGTGTGTTTATAAGTATCCCCCAAAAGTCTTGTCTTAATAGGAAGGGAAAGCCTAGGAAAGGGCGGTTGTACCATCTGACACATATTCCCAAAAGCATGTTTTTATTTGTACTAAGTGACTACAGGTTGTTTTCCAGCTATTTGTAAATGGGTGATAACGAAACAGACACACAAGCAAAGGCAGCATTTACTTAAGAACATGTTTAGTACCTTGGTCAAGGGCCAAGTTAAGGTAATTCTGAGCATAGTCCAAAGTTTCCAGTGGTGCATTTATCAAGGCCCACATTTCCTGCCTGTTCAGTGGTTTAAACTTGCAGTGATCTGGTTAGTAACCATAAACCTTCAACAATGCTGTTATCCCTGTGTGTTTATGTTGTAAGCTGAAACTTCTCCCTCTTGTACCCATGTTCATTCATATGCAGTATTTTTATGGATATTGTATATAATCCAGGAGACATATCCTTCATGTTAGAAAAATGAATACTCAAGGACAAAACAGTAACTGATACAGGGACAGGATTTTCAGGGCTTAAAGTTCTTGATATCACACAATATCAGTAGGATCACCTGACAGTGAATCTCCATATTCACTTCAGCATATCCTGCTCTGTTGTAAGGGCACCTGTGGGGACATAGCCACCTCTTAGAGTGGACATACATAAGCCCCTTCATTTCTTATGCATGTGATGCAAGTTTTTCTTCTTGTATATAAAATGTCCAAACCTCCTCTCCTCTGCAATGTGATGTAATAGTTGTTTCAGTAATTTGATTTATACTGTCACAAGTTGGAGATGTATATCAACTGCTGTGCATCCATCAACAACCATGATAGAGTGCCCTTGAGAGAAACAATGAACATCCAACTGCTCACTCAGTTTAAGCAGCACTGGAGGAAAACATCTGCTTCAAATGCTTTAGTGTGGAAGTGCCACTATGCCACTTTTGTCCATAACCTCCCCTCTTAAATATGAATGAAGCACTTCCAGGTCAGGCTATGACACGTCTGCCTCTCCATTAACATGAAAATAGCTGCTTTGTGATTCAGAATGGGCCTATTTGTCTCTTGGCAAGTATGTCTATTACTTTGTCAGTGTGGTAGTGCTGGCAATCTGTGTGTTTCAATGTATATGTGTCCATTTGTCAGGGTGGTATCTATCTGTTTGTCAGGGGGGGTTATGTTTGTCAATGATAGGGCTAAAGAGTTATCCATCAACAGGTCAATACTGTCAATAACCATTCAGTCAACATTGAGCGCTTGTGTCTGATTGGTGGGGACAGGCCAGGAGATGCTGGTGATTGGCTTACAGGCAGGAAGGACAATGGGATGTAGCCACTGGGCAGCTTATTGAAAGTTAACAAGGGGATGGTAGGCATTGTTCTCTGGGATGTAATTTGCGTTTCCTCTGTGAAAAAAATGTCCATCTTCACACATTTTCAGAATTGACATTTTGTATGTTGAAAAGAAAGTGGAGTGATTAAAAAAATTAGAGGGAGAAGTTAAATGACCTTATTTCAAATAAATATCTTAGAGGAAAACGATTATTCTGTATCGATAACAAAACAATAAGATAATATAAAACAATGGTATATATGTATGTATATGCATTTCAAATATGCGTTCACAATACAAAGTGTGTGCACAAACAGATGGTTGTAGAAAGTAACAAAAGAAAATCTATAATTTACATAGGGGACACAGTACATTGCATAATTTCAGATGTCCATTGATAGGGATGGCCATTGCCCTCGAACGTAAAGAGAAATAGTCAATGGGTGAGATAGATGGCCTGCCTGGAGGGTTCAATCAGGGTCCATCGTTAGCCTTGGCTCCAGGCGGTGGAGATAATATATAGCCTTTATCATTTAAGGAATGTTTGCCTGCAACACCTTTCTACAATATTCTATACTTTCACTTGAAGAAATATTCACACCAGCGAGGCCTGGCTGTAGTGTTTAGCTGACAGTCAATTGGCAGCCCTGCTGGCACCCATCTGATTTCCTTCAGTCCTTTTGCAGATTGGAACACATCAAGCTCAACTTTCTAAAAGCCAAAGCTGCCTGTGATCATGTGAGGAGGAATAAGATTTAAACAAAATGTATTCAATATTTCTACAGCTTGTAGTAGTCAGCAAATAACATGTGATGTTTCATTAATAATTCCTTCATCTCTTTATAAGCCTAATCATCAGACCTTTGGTTCCTTCTGCTGAGTGTGCAGTCAATGATTATATCAGAGACTCATCTGGATGATGCAAAAGTCAAAATCACGCATACGCAACAGCACTCAAAGCAGTGTTGAGATAATCTGTAATCTTATCAATTTCTTAGAATGTGTGAAACATTGAAAGCAATACTCAGATTTAGTCCTCATTTCTTTTTAAATTTTCAAGGTAAAAAATAATAATTTAAGTTGTAGATTTTCTTCACTAGATATTTTTGCATAAACCATATATAAAAATGCACAATTAGATACATAAAATACATCTTCTTAGCAGTAATTTACTTTGTTAGTGTTCTACCACTTTTGCAGTTATTCTTTCGAATATATAAAATTATTGCCCCCCCCATTATTATATCATAATCATATTAAAAGTTCGAATCCATCAGATCTGAATTTCAGCTAGTCTCAACTCCAAATATCCCATTGTTCCGCTGACTTGAGTCTCTGCCTCTGTTATGAGGAGGTTTCCCTTTGACTGACCAGCAGATTGTTGGATTCCCACATTTTGAGCGTTTGTCTGTTGAGAGATTCCCAGAGACCAACTGCGCTTTAGAGTCGCACACACTCATACACATACAAAGGGGTCGGGAACTGCAAATATAGAACAGTCATAAATAGAATTGATATTCCATGTGCAGGCTGGATTACAGGACATTTGTGTATTGTGTGTCTGTGTGTTTGTGTGTCCCCTGGGCACAAGTGTCTGTTCCCACGACCTGCCCTCCATCCGTTCTTCCTTCCCTCAATCCTTCCTTCCGTCTATCTTTCCCATTCACTTGCCAGTGTAATTAAACAGAGGCTGATTTGGCAAGAGCAGATTCAGACCGCCATTGTGCCATTCCCTGACCATCTGTCTCACTGCCACCACAGGGCTGACTAAGTGAAAGCAAGACAGCTAAGTACTGTACTTACTTACAGTTTTGCAGAATTTGTACTTTGTTTGAGAATTTTCTCTGCACTTCTTCTCTACTACTTTTCAGACAAAAATTTTGTACTCTTTACTAGTCACTTCTCAGTTTCAGATTTCACCCAAAAACACATTTGAAAAGCTTTTAAAATACATTATGATTTAACCAGTGGTTCGCAACCTTTTTTGGCTTGTGGGCCACATCAAAAGAGTAGTGACTAGATGGGTCCCTTTGTCATGTTTCTGATGTCTGTGAGTTATTAGCAGTTCCACCAAAGAGGGACTTCCCCACACAGTTTCATATAAATAGCTTTTTAGACCCAATGTGGTCAAACTATCCAACATTTCACAAAAAAGCTAATATTAGAGAAAAGTAGACCCAAGTCGATCCTTGGTTTTTCTTCTTTTCAACCCCATTTATGATCTCAAAGCCCCCCAGATTTATCTTGTGACCCACTTAACCTATAGATTGGGAGCCGTTGGATTAAAGTACATTATATACAATAGTTAAATTAGCTCCAGTTTGACCAGCTTCAACAGTAAAATGCTACTTATGCATTGGGGCATCAGTATTAACAGTCTAATAATGTATTAAATGATGGTATGACATTCAAAGGAGCTGTTTTTCTCCAGAACAAGTACTCACTGCTGAAATGTTGCTTTAACTGACATTCATCATGCACAACAAAAAGTCTGGGAACATTTCCACTCATTCATCAGCGCAGGCATTTGATAATCCTTAATTTCCCTCCAAATATACACTATATTAATATAAAATATGCCTCACAAAACACGATATATTGTTCAGAATAGGACAATTAATCTGTCAAATGTCATCAATAGAATCATTTATCAGCTGTCTCTCTGCCTTTACTATGTCTACAGTGACACATGTAGACAAAAAGCTTTATTCTATTACAGGATGGTGGGTGGTGATTTTGCGCTATGGCACTGAACAAATGAATACAGGCTGGGTTGAGTCATCAGATTCACCTCCTGATTATAGCCTGCAGTGGGATTGACATGAGGCCTGCACATTGTGAAGTTCGTATTCAGTGTCAAAGACAATTATATGGGATGGCCAGTTCCATAATTAGAATCTGTAAATGCTTCTCCGTACCTTCAATACATCCCGATGTATTATTGAGCCCAATTATTCTGTTATGTGAAGCATATCTTTTGTTTAACGCGACATCTCGAAATCACCCTTTAAATATTGGGACCGAATTTGTTGTTTTGTGGGTTTATCCGTAAAAAAGAGAGGAACTGCTTTTCAAAATAAGGCCAAGAGCCTTATCCTTATGAAGACTGAGTAGATAAGCTAATGGAAAAAAAAAATCTTTCTTTCTTTTTTATCTTTTATATCAAGCTGCCTGTGCAGAGCTTTTAGGAAAACAGCTCAATTTAAGAACCAACATGTTATTTGTGCAAGCAGGTCTATCCAAAAAGCCTCAGTAGGAGCTGTAGAGCCAACTGACTCAATGTCATCAAAGCCTGGTCCAGAGCTATTTAGTTAAAAGCTGATGTTGTTGACTTTGTTTGACATTTTACTCCTAAATGAGCTCTGTGTCATTGTTGTGTTACCTAAGAAAATAGGCCTGTGTCTCCAGAAAATTACTTTGCGTGCTTTAGGGGCCAGGACAAATTTGTTTCTGGCCATGGAGAACAATGTCGAAACATACTTGACTGTCCTGAGGGTAAAAGGGGAAAAAAACATAATTGAATTCTAAATATCGTTGTTATTGTCCTCTAGATAAAAAGGTTCATGATTCAGTCTTTGAGCACTGACCTTCCTGAGTCAGTCTACTTCATGATATTTGAGTCTGTATTTGCACAGCATCCAAAGATCCAGAAGAGAAAAAAAAATCGGCTTCCTTGTGGTTTCTCCCTGTTTAAGAGAGCCATGAAAAAGATCAGAGCTTGAGTCATAAAAGAGTTGAAAAACCAGATATTTAGTGTGTGTGTGTAAACAGAGCTTTGGCCAAGGAAAAGAATGAGGCTGAAGCAGTCCAGATGTCTAGGAACTATGGGCAAATCAGATGTAGGTAAAACTGTTTCTTCCTGCAGAAATCAGAGCCTATGCAAAGCTTAAGCCTGCTATGGAACATTATCCTACTTCTCTCTCTCTTTCCCTCACACACACACACGCGTGCGCGCGCGCGCGCACACACACACACACACAGACACGCACAGGCACATTCTCTCTTCCTATTTCCTCTTGCTCTCTATCTTCTTTTTCTGTATCACATGCATGGGTTTTGGCCACCTTCCTTCTCTTGTTTATCTTCTTTTCTGTTCCTTTTAAGATCTCGTGACACCCCCCCCCCCCCCCCCCCCCCCACACACACACACACACACACACACACACACACACACATCTGGAAACAGTCAAAGCGTCTACATGAACGGGGAGGGGGGCTACCTCTCTCTCTCTCTCTCTCTCTCTCTCTCTCTCTCGCTTCCTCTCTCTCTCTCTCTGTCGGTATCACTGCAGAGCTGAGCTGCAGGGGCAGCAGAGGCAGAGAGAAGAGAGAGCTCTAACTCCCGATCAGTGAGACACAGGCAGACAGACAGACAGGCAGGCAAGGCAGACAGACAGGCACACAGACTGACAGACAGACACACCGCCGGACCATCATGGACTGGATCAGGACAGAGAACCCCGTCTCCGGATGAGACAGGACGGCCTGGCTTCTGTTTTTTGGGGGGACTCTGCTATAGATAGCCTACGTGGAATAACCAGCAGCCTATTGGGAGATTTAACCCCGTGCTACCCGTGATGGAATATTTACACTCTTCTCATTTTCTAATTTTTCTCCTCTTCTCTTCCTCCTCCTTCTCTTCCTCCACCACCACCTCCACCTCCTCTTCTTCATCCTCTCACATTTTGACACGCTGCTGAAGATGCGCACGAATGCGTCTTTTGCGCACTTCCATTGCGACCGTCACTGACAGCGCCCGTGCTTTATAACCTTTTGAAACCTTATCCTGTTTTCTTTTTAACACAACAAGGGAGAGGGGAGTAAGAAAGAGAGAGAGAGAGAACGAGCGAGGTGTGAATTGAATTGAACGCGGTGCTGGTCTCATGTTTCTCGCCTAGGGCCCGGATGTACCGAGGGATGCACCGGTGCGTTTTCCCAACCGGTTCCGCCGAAAGCTCCCTCTTTTTTCTCGCCTTCACCTCCATCATGGGGATTAGGTAATATTCACTCCATGCGAAGAAACCCTCCCCATAAATAAAAAAAAACGGAATACCCAAAACTGTCCGTGCCAGACAGTTCTTTCTTCTTTTTCCCCCTTTTTTAATTTCTTTATTTTTGGGGGGGCTTTTTTTCCTCTTGTTATTTTCCCTCCTCCTCTCCAGCTTTTTCCACTCTCTCTCTTCCATTCACCTATAGGGATAACGCCGGACTACATTTATGGTAAATGAAAGCAAAAACATGTACATCCCGGAGGACACCCTTGAGAACCATCAAGGTATGTGGTGTCTTTTTTATTTATAACTGGCAAACATCTTGTAACTGTGCATGAGAGGGAGGAAGGAGGGAGGGAGGGAGGGAGGGAGCAAGAGAGGTATGATGATCTCGAAATGGGGATGGGATGGGGAAAGAAGAGGAGGAGGTGGAGGGAAGGAGGGGGGGGTGAAGTAAAAGGGGTGTTAGCTCTCCTCTCGTTTTCAACAGATGGACAGATGCAGCTCTCTTCCCCCCTCTTGTCCACTTTCCCCCTGTGTGCAGTTTGTTCCTTTGGTCCTTTCCTCCTCTTATGTGCAGTTTGTGCAACGAGTGAACTTGTGCCATGATGCAGGGAGCCATCAGGGACAGATATGGATGAGGCCTTTTTCTTGCTTGGTTTAGTCCACACTTGTGGGTTTTAACAGGCCTGTCCATCCCATAATGGGTGGGCAGTGTTCTTATTTAGCCAACAGGCAGTTGTAGGTGGGTGGGTGGGT
>NW_019525132.1:14101-26833 GCF_002814215.2 Seriola lalandi dorsalis | reverse complement strand
GGATGCGTTGGGGGGCATTATTGTTGTTTAAGACACATTCCCACCTCTGAATGTGAAAAAAACCGCGTGTGTGCAAATTATTTGGCAGATCTTGTCTCTCCAAGGGGAATAAACTTAACAGCACATATATGTTGTTGGCTTCACGAGGACACAGTGGAAGCTGAGGAGCAGTGAATTTGAGCACCGATACGCGCACTCGACCACCATCGATCCTCACTTCTTCTATAATCAATAGTCGAATTTGTCACGTTTGAATCCAAGTTGTTCATGTCCGCAGGGCTCCTTAACAGCAGCGCGAGTGAGAAATGGCACAGAGATGACAGGTGGCAGTAGGAAGGCCTGCAGGACTTATTTGTCTGCTGAGAATTGGGTTGATGATGTGCTATTTTTGGGGATGGCAGCGCAGCACAGTAGGTTGTTTCGCACAAGACACGACCGAAGTTCAACGTGACGGACTTTTTTTTTTTCTAAAGTGTTTAAAAAGCAATAAAGAGTGAATCGAAATCCAGGGCTGCGGTGTGTTTTACGGTGAGGAGAGGGTCTGTTTGCATTGCGCAGTATTACGCGTCGCTCCTTCCACCCACGTTGCAGAGAGCAAAGCCCAGCGATGCATTCGTCTACGGCCAGGCGGCCCTTGTAATTCAGCAGGGGGCTGTTTATCCGATCACTATTATCATCCTCATAACCATCATCATCATCACCATCATCACCATCGTCGTCGCCTTCGTCCACCACTTCCATCCCAACCACATACCTCTGCCTTGGCGACAGGTTCCATAGCAACAGGGGATGAGGAGAAGGGTGGCTGTGTGTGTGTGTGTGTGTGTGTGTGCGCGCGCGCGCGCGTGTGTACAGTCAGTAAAACAAATCAGTTACCTTGATGTCATCTTAATCTATCATCAGAAAGGACCTTTTTCTCCAAGATGCCCAAAGAAGTAATAGACACCATCATCATCATCATCATCATCATCATCATAACAATTGTCATAATCATATAGTGTGTAACCTGTGTGTCTGCTACAGTTACTCTCCGGAAAAGTGCTTGACAACCCAAGATGACCCAAGCAGTGTCTTCATACACCTTTTAAGAGCAAAATATAAAATTCTTTTCAAGATGAGGTGGTCCTATATCTTAGTGTGAGATGATCAGTGCCACTCTCAACTCCTATTACTGGCCTCTTGTAGGTGATTGGTGCTTAATGCCAGCTTCAAGTCTAATAAATGAGTTCAAATCTTACTGCAGAAAGTATCTTAGCTCAGGCGACTGAGTGAGTTTACAGTAGAGGGCTACAGTGCAAAACAGCAACACATCAGATGAGGCCTGCGGCTGCACAATGTTTGTCCCTGTGCTGGAATATAAACTTGACTATAGTGAATTGACTGTTTGAGTGAAACAATGCACCGGACGTCTCCAGATCAGCAGACCTGAATGAAATAACTTTATTTGATCAACATTTTCAAGCTGATAGAATCATGTCTGAATAAGCTTTTTTTAGATGTTGTTTCATCGCTGTAATTCAATTACAGTCTAAAGCAGATTACTGTGGGATTTATAGCAAATTTTTCTCAGACTGGAGTCTACTTGGGTGGTGGTTTCAGCACCACGGACAGTTCATTTTTCATTGGTCTATTGACAGCTACTTGACAGCTATTGAAGGGTCACTGGCACTGAGGTTTCACTGTTTGTTTCCTGCTTTTGTCAAATCATTATTTTTATATGTTAAATTTCAGGTGTTAACAGCAAAAATTCATACAAGATCCCCAAGTTTAAAAGTGTCCACCTGGTATGTAAGGGTATAGCAGCATATCAAATTATATATGTTAAATTAACCTATATTATTCTTCCTTTTTCATTTGTTGAGGGTAGTGGTGAAGTTGCTATTAGGAAGTTGGTTGTATTGTAGGAGCCACTTAATGAGTTTCCTGCGGATGAAAGATGACAGCACTCTGGTGTACTGTGGTTATTATAGAGACCATCCTTTCACTACAAGTTTCAACAGTTCACCTCTAACACACAATAGCCAAGAGTTTGCCAAAAAAATGAACCCCTACCAGTCTGTTACTGCTCTGTATCTGACCCCAAACTCTCCTCTCGCTGTTGAAGGAGACAAAAGTAAAGACAAATTTATCCTTGAGGGATTCAGTGAGACAAAGTCCTACACCGAAAAACAGCACAGATGATGTCTAACATTCTGAGGCTCTAAGTTACAGTTCCTGATACCTGACACCAGCTTTGTAATTGGTATTTGATTTTATCTTTGTTGTCAATTAGTCTCCATTTTTATATCTGCTCTGTAATTCAGAGTTGATGTTCCACATGATTGCACCGAAAGCTCATGTTCACTGAATGAACCAATTATACTGCATCTACATAATTTTATATATTTTTTTCTAACAAGTGAACTGTCTTTCAAATGCACACACATGAGCAGGAGCACAACCCAACGCACAGGCACATGCAGACTTGTCATTATATCCTGTACATGTGTAACTGATGTGGCTTTGAAACAAACACACACCTGTGGCATCTCATGTCATTGCATGTATAGCTGAGAACACACACACACACACACACACACACACACACACACTCATTTCAGCAGCGTAATCAGCGAGTTGATTCTCCCTGTGGGCATTGTGCCAGAGGCATGATACCTCTGTTAGGGATATTAATTGGTTTCTGATGGTTACCCTGGGGTGCTGGCCACCTGCCAAATCACCTCACTCTAATGACTTTACTTGATACGCTCAATGATTCTATTGATGTCACCCCAAAAGACATGTTGCAACAGCCAACATCAACTGATGTGTTCACTTTATATGCAGTTTTCCACATGGAGCAAACAGGTAATTCCATTCATTAGCTGGACTTTAAGGTAGAATTCATTGGATTCGATATATATTTTTTGGTAACATCTCAACAGCAGGCGTCAAAGTTGTTGCCCTCATCAAATAAAGGCAACAACTAATCAAGTATTTCTTTCAAATGTGCTTTAATTAGACTCCACAGGGGCAGAGAAACAGTGAAGTGAGCTAAGCCATCTATCAGTATGCCTGACGTAGATGGAAATCTGGGCAATTAAGCCCCAATCTACCGTTACTTAACCCACTTGTTGCTCAATATTAGTTTGGAGTTAGTTTGCGGCAAGATGAAGAGGATAGAAACTGGTCACAGTGGTATTTGTCAGCAAATTGCAAGGTTTTCTTTAAGAATAATAAAAAAAACCCTACTTTTTACATTGTAACTGATTCTCTGCCTGTTAGTTTGGAGTGTTATATGAATGATGTGTTTTTTTTAAAAACCTGCTTGCAACCAGTGTTCGCTCAGAAATAATAACCCAGAGGTAAAATAAGTTAATGTGAGTCCAAAGCCTTTAGTAATCTAACGTTATTATCTTCAGTGACTGTCACTTGAAGACACACTTCTGGATTCATCTATGTTTTTAGGATGAACACAAACACTGACCGTCTTTGTTATATCCAACAACAAATAACCCACCCTGTGAGTGTGTCGCAGTCAAACATGACCCATTTTGATCAAACCTTATCCCCCTGTACCCGCACCCTCACTCGCCAAACAAAACCCAGTCAAATGAACTTGCATTAATTTTCTAACAAAAGAGGGAAGTGTGTGTGGAAGCGCATGTCCGTGTATTTCTGTTAGCTTGTTTGTGTCTCTTGCTAGTATTTCTCTTCAGTGGCTGTCACTTACCATGTCTTACACAGAATGTGACAATTCAGTGCTGAGGCAGAGAAGCTTAAGTGACGAGGCAAAAATCTCAACTTTGCCATCTCTGAAACTCATTCAACCACAGTCCTCTGCTGCTGGCAACTGAGCTGCTTTACCAGACAGGTTTAGTAGTTGTTAATTCAGGGGGTGAGCATGTGTGCGAAGCAAAATTTCTCTGGACAAATCAAAACCCCACTTTGCTGGCAATGCATTTATTGCGGGCTGTAATACTTCCTATCATTGAGACAATGTGGGACATATATTGTATTTACCACATATGAAATCCACATTTTTCTAACCTTCTTTTTACCTTGATTTATTTCACGATCCTCGGTGGTTTTGCAGTAATGCCTATAATGACTATTTTGGCTATAAGGTCAAATGTAATTTTATCCTCGATTTCAGTATAGAACTAAAATTTAATATAATATTTACAAAGCCCAAATCTGTGCAGCTGTAGCCAAGATATGCTGACTTTTAGTCCTTAGTATCGGCCAGACTCCAAAAGTGCTGGATCCTACAATGCCCAGAATGCAATTCAGTACTGTAGTGTCTTTGGTCAGACTCTCCCTGCTTAGTAAATATCCACATTTAACAGACTTTAAATCCAGGTTTGTAACACAGGTTTTGTGGCACAAATTGTGTCAGGACAGTGATAAAATAATCTACTGAAAATGATGGCTTTTCCCACTTTTCTCTTCACTACTGCATTGTGAAATGCTGCATACCTTTTCCTCTTCAAACCTATGAAATGATCCAAATGTACAGTTGGAGAAATAAAAATGACTAGTTTGAACTGCTCACAAGTCACACCTGCTGAGAAAAAGGTTGCAAATACACACTCCTTCGTATTAAAGGGTCGCCACTGCCTTACATCATCAGTGCTTCAGGTTTTTCACTGTACATCACATGTATGGGCTCAGAATACAAAGCTGCAGTATATAGTATGTGTTTAAAGATCTATTAGTCACAGCAAGGTTATAGCAGCTGCAGTGGAGGATGTAATGAGCGATTAAAGGCCAATCAGCATTAAAGAAGTTTATATCAGCACCCGAGAGTGTGTCATGGCTTTAACTTAAGGAAGTGACTCAACAACAGCTGCTCTTAACGTAAAACACCATCTGAGAGACAAAAAAGACACATGGAGGGAAGGAAAGGGAGGAGGGGCGGGTCAAAGGAGAAATAAGAGGGGAAAATGACAGATTGGATAAAGGAGATAAAAGAGAGGATTAGAGAGCAGAGACGAAAAGGAGGGACGGAGTAAAAAAGACAGGCGAGGGCTGGCGAGGAAACAGAGGGATGGAGAGGAGCAAATGGCAGCCAATGGAGAGAAAAGAGGGAACTATAGAGAGGAATAAAGGCATGAAATGAGTGAGAAACAGAGTGAGCGGCAGAGGGAGAGCCAGAGGGATAGAGAGAGAAGCAAGGGAGCACAGGAAGAGGAGGAGGAGAAGAAGGGAGGATTATCCGTGACTCTGTCTTGCTTAAGCCTCTGGTTGTGTATTGGAAATCTATCCAGAGGCTGTCCTCTGCTCTTAGAGCTATCGGGCCTTGGTCTTCATTTCTGATGGGACAATGCGCCAACACCTTGTGTGTGTGTGTGTGTGTGTGTGTGTGTGTGTGTGTGTGTGCGTGTGTGTGTGTGTGTGTGTGTGTGTGTGTGTGTGTGACAAAGAGAGAGATAGAATGCAGTTGCAACTTGCTGCCTGCCCATATGCATTGTGCCTGCTTGGCTGCCTCTGTCTGTGAGAGTCCCGTCTCTGCTCAGTTTCTTAAGTGTCCTACCTCTCTAACACACACACACACACACACACATACACACACCCTCCTATTCTATTGATCTGACTGAAGCCACCAGTGGAAATAATGACTCCAGACCTGTAGCACCCTCTGTTATACTCCCTCTCTTTCGTACTTTCTCTACCTTGTACTCTCTCTCCTTACGTTTGACTGCATATCCCTCTGTCTCTGATTCTTCACCTTAAGTAACCCTCCAATTACAGGATGCTGTTTGACTATCACATCAATATTTAAGTTTGAAATTCTCATTGCTTAAAAAACAGAGGTTGAGATTAATAAAATTAATGTTGCAGGATTTTTCCGCTTAAATGCCACGACGTTATCACAGCTTTAGTTTCATATTGACTAAAATCTCTCTCCATTGTGTTCTGACTGTCCAGCAAGTTCAATAATATTTATTCATTTTTTTCCAGCTTAAATCATTACCAGAAGCTCTCACCAGCAAGCTTCATGAGCATCATTGACTTTATTTTGCCCAGGGTTTTGCCTGCCAGGCTACAATCAGGCTGCCCTAACCATGCACCTGGTGGAGCTTGTTGGAACGGAAAACCCGCAGACACTAAGAGCTGTCTAACATATTTTACCACCTTACATATTTTTCAGAAAATGAAAAATCTTTCTTTTTAACTTGTTGTTCTATAATATTCCCCAAAAATGATAATGCACTGAAAGACAGTTGCACAACACTGTCTGTTGTTAGTTAGTCAATTATTTATAGAGCATGACTACCAGTTTCATGAGAATGGCATAATGTCTTATTTTCACAACATTTCTTTTGCATGAGTAACCATAAAACCAAACCTACATCCTTGCATTCCTTGGATGTATAGAAACGTGTTAAATATTTTAGTCGTACATGTCGTTTACATGTTACTTGTGACTCTTATGACCTCTGTACAGTGTATATATGCCCTGATTCTGCTGTATGAAAATGACACTGCTGTTTCCAAGCACTGAAGAAAACGAATGAACATCTGTGTGCGTGTGCATGTGTGTGTGTGTGTGTGTGTCTGTGTGTCTGTGTGTCTGTGTGTGTTTCCCAAGTTCAAGAGAAGCTGAAGGATGAAGAGAGACGAGAGTAGAAGGCAGTCTATATTATTCATGCCCAGCCATGCATTTCCCCTCTATCTTGTCTGCCCTCTCTTCCCTTCGTTCTCTCGCCGTCTCACAACGTCCTCTCCCATCTTCCTCTGATGATTCGCTTTGTTGTCTGTCTTTTTGCCACCCCCCTCGTTCTCTCTCTTTCACCCCCTCTCCATCTCTCAGCTAGCTGTTCAGCATTGGTTCATTTGAAGGTTTATCATTCTCTGAGACCGCATTTTCCTTTCCTCTGAATGAATCAGTCCATCTGCGTGCATTTACTGTAACAGTCTGTAGCATTTGCATTAGATCTAACCACAGAAAAGCGAAATACAAAACACCATTTATTGCCCCAGCTGAGAATTCAGACTGGAAGCTCAACACTCAAAACGATGCACAAGACAAAGTGGACAGCCCACAACTCCATACACTTACAAGAACAATGTGTGTAATGTTCAATATGCAGGAAGAGCCTATAGTTAACACTGTTATAAACTTCTAGTCAACACTGAGTGCTGAGTTTAATCCTAAAATCTATATTGCAGGTGTATAGGTGTTGAAATAAGCAAGTCTAGATAGATATAGATAGTTATAGTTTTATATAAATCCACTTCATTGTTTTTCTTCATGTGAAATACTCAACCATGTGATACTTAACCCGATACTGTAAAGTGGTAAGCACGGTTATTTTCTGTGCCCTTTGATCAAGTTTTGTTCGAGTCTTTGCTACCAAACCAGGTTAAGGCTACATTGTGACTCCATGCACATTTGACTCCATGTAAGTAATGATAGTTTTGTTTTGAGGTCATGAGGCTGAAGTACAATTTGATTACATGTTGTCATTTTCATGTATTCAGCACCAGTGCTTCCTGTTCAAAAGCTACTGTTCAAATCTGATCTTCACATCTTCTTTGGTGGGGACATTTTTCTGAAATAGAAAAAAGATCTACAATGTTAGTATTGGCGCATTCTGATAAATAACCTATTAAAGTGCAGTCTTTTATGAATATGCTGTTATGTGTATTACACCAATTCATTATAATAGTCTAATAATGAAGTGCATCTTGAGTCAAGGAGCATGATCTAGGCGGGTGATCACCTTTGGGGCAGTGATAAAAGACTAGATCTTGACTGTGAGTCCACTTCGTGCAGAGACGCATCATCCTAGCGCTGATGACACTCAGAAGGCGTCATTCATTCATCACTCAGGTGTTCCCTCTCCAAAGAAGCACTTTATCTCTACTGAAACCAGCAGCGTGTTTGACTCCTGAGTTTTTGAGTCTGAAAAGTATTTCCCCTGCCTTCCACACAGTTGGCCATTGGCCTCTGCTCATTTTTGTACAATATGTAATTCAATTAGCAGACTCCTGAAATTGCTATAGATATGTATTCTTCACTTCACCCTGTTGAGAAAAGGGTGGATAAATCAGGCCCAAAATCTCTCTTACAAAATAACATAAATTGCTCCTGTTTTGACAAAAAATGTATGTTTATGTACAACCCTATTGCTTATAGTAAAAGGCTAATTGAGGAAATAGGTTTTTTATTGTACTGTAAAATGTAAATGGGCTAAAATCATAGATGAAATGCCATATTTTTCTTTCACATACTGTATTTCTCCCATCCTTGCACCCACAAGTTGGTAAGGGTGTCTATAAGAGCAGCTTTGCCCTTTGTTCCAGCTGTTTCAGTTCAGGCTTTTGCGGCTAAACTTTGTGACCTGCAGCAATGATGAAACCACTGTCCTCATTAGTGAGTCTAATCCCACTCACGCATACACTGATCACATACAGCACATGTGCACCAGCAGCGGCCCATACAGCACAGGCTCCTTCTTTTGCAGATACACACAAACGCCAGACATGAGACATACCATCTCGTTAGAATTTATTTTTCATGAGGCTAATTTCAGAGTGCGATGAGGGAGAGGGAAAGAGGGAGGCAGAAAGAAGAGTAAAATGGATTCAGAAGAGGAAAAGAAAGGGAGGGAACAAAGGTACAGAGGGGGAGTAACAATAGTCCGTGCAGTCACTCTGCAGGAACACTATCAACTTCTTAGTGACAATAGTGTGCATGCGTCTGTCTGTTCATGCATATTTATGTTTCCATATTAAATATTGCCCTGTGTCTTTAAGGGGAAATGAGTCCTTGCAACTAAACATACGTACCTGTCCAGCAGCTAATTGAAAATGGAAGATTAGAGTTAGTATCCTGTCTCTCCAAGTATTTTTTCTTTTAATTGAGGCACCATAAATGGTTCTACTTTATGAACAGCAGGGTATTGTACAGGACAACGAGTGAATATATTTTTAGCCTGGGTTCTCCAGCAGAGAATTAAGAGATTTTGTAAAATTGAAAATATGGAATAAGGTCTTTTATTCTCAACAAGCTGCTACTGATTCCACACAACATGCTTGTATTTGTTGATATAAAAATGTTTTGCTGTCTCTGTGGGTGAAAGGGCACACAGCGCTCCCTGAAGAAACCATGCCATAAATGTTTCCTTGCTTATTAGTAAGTAGTCTCGTTAGTCGGGCCTCTGGTGGGTTTGTCATGGATGGATAGCTGGACTGTAGAGAAGGTGGTTTGTTGCCATAGGCCTGTACACAAACACACACACACAGCTGTGAGCGTCACCCTGCTGGGTGACAGCACCAAGGCAAGACAGATTAAACTAAGAGTGGAGTGATTCAGCTCTGTGTGTTACTTTGTGTGTGTTTTTCTGCCCCT
Source organism: Seriola lalandi dorsalis (assembly GCF_002814215.2). Lineage (NCBI taxonomy): Eukaryota > Metazoa > Chordata > Actinopteri > Carangiformes > Carangidae > Seriola > Seriola lalandi. The sequence continues at coordinate 17,493 of NW_019525132.1, read as the reverse complement.
AGGTGTGTGTGGATGAGCATTTTTTTTGGGGAGGGGGGCACTTTCGTCTGTTTGTGTCTGGGGCCGGCAGCTGTCAGATCACTTCTTGCTTCTAAGAATCACAGGTAACGAAAGCCTGTTGTGTAGCCTGAGGAAGGTAGCACCTTCTGTTGCCTTTCTTATTATGCACCCAGACAGGACAAGGTTAAATAACACTTCAGCGTCGGAGAAGGACGAGGAGTTGCCATCTTTTTTAGAGCAAGCCTTTTAACAAACGAGAATGTCTGTCCATATTATATTTAACAATGGATTTTTGAAAGTTCCCCCTCTCTCTCTGCAGTATCTTGGCATGGAGCTTAAAGTATGGAAAAGGTTAGGGGAAACTTGTGGTTAGGCAAAAAAAAAAAAAACTAGGACAAAAACACTTTGTAAAGGTTAAGGAATGATCATCATTACTTTTAATAAAAATACAAATGTGAAATGCAGGTCTGCGATGGGAAAAAGACTCTCCAACCTCCACACCCTTATTTTCAGCTACACTTCAACTAGGGCACGCTACAACCTGCCGTAGCACTGAACACTGGCATTCAGTATAAATCTTGGGGTGAAGATTTGTCCAATATGGACCTCATTTCAGGCGATACTGTACTGCTTTAGAAAATGCTGCAGGTATGTTATGTTCTGATCAGAAATAGATGTTTCCATTTATAGCAAAGCTTTGCTTCCATGTAGAACATGGAGGAGGAGATAATCATATCCTGGAAGCCTCCGTTATGTGCTTGGTTTCTCGCTGTTGCATCATTCCGTTCATCTTGCTGGTCACTGTTTCTCACGACAAGCCACTACATGTAGCCTACAGAACATCACGTATGGAAGATATACATACACAATATATTCAAGTTTAAAGGGTTCCTCCAGTGATTTACTATTGCATGGTCTTAATGAGAGAAAGAATAAGAACAGATCATTCCAAATCAAAACAGCAGAGGCTGTAATATCTTGACTTTAGGTCATTAGTATGAGTTAAACCCTAACAAATACTAGATCCTACAGTTCCCATATCGCAACTCAATAGCGTTAAACCCTCTTCTCTGGTCTTTCAGACACCAGTTTGTAACACAGTTTGTTAATAATTTAAATCAATAACTGTGAAGACATCATCAAGGTTATTTTCTCAGCCTTTAGACAAAGCTCCGTAACTGTTTTCACAGGCAGACTACCTATTTTCCCTCGTGACAAGCAAACCGATCATCTGATCAAGTACATCGACGGAGTGGCCCTTTAATGCCTCTGTTGGTGCTGGCTTATGGTTTTCCAATGCAGACAACATAAAGAAATGTCACAGGGGGATGTGACCTGTCATTAACTTGATTCGGATACATTGGTTACTGCTTTGACCAGTATCCATGGCAACAAGCGCCAGCCAAGTATGAAGCGTTGAAAACAAAAACAGTAAGTTTATTATCTATAAAGGAATTTTCGTTTATGTCTCTGACCTCAGACGTTGTGTTGAGTCCTGTTCTGTGTCTTTATGTCTGTTGTTCTGTCCAGTCTGTCTGCTTCTCTGTTGCATTCGGTACCATTCTTTTCATCAGTGGTTACCATAGTGACAAGGACTGGACTCGGGAGGATGAAACTAAGGTTAGAAGGCAAGTCCTCAAAAAATCCTGTTACATCCCTCCCTCCTTCTTTTTTGACACTTTGATTGCCCCTGTTTTTTTTAATTTAGTGGCTTCATCCCTCCTCTCTTTCTGTTCCTCTGCTTTTCTACCTTTCTGTCTCCAACTCTCTCTTCCTTGAAATTTGCCATTCATGTGTTTGTTTCCTGTTTTCCTTCCGTCCTTTCCTCCCTCTATTTCTCTCCATCTCTCTTCTCCTAATAAGACATGGGTAAGGTGTTCCAAAATGAAATGACCCAACTATATAGGCCATGAGAGTGTCCTTGACTGTCTATGTGTGTAAAAGAGTGTGTGTGTGTGTGTGTGTGTGTGTGTGTGTGTGTGTGTGTGTGTGTGTGTGTGTGTGTGTCAGAGGGAGAGAAAAAGTTAGTGTGTATGACTGTATAGAGCAGTCCACTTCCCAAAAGACCAGACTCACTTTCACACTCTGGAGTCATAATGGCTAAAACAGGCTTGTTACAGGACTCCTTATACAGTGTGTGTGTGTGTGTGTGTGTGTGTGTGTGTGTGTGTCTGTCTGTCTGTCTGTGTCTGTGTCTGTGTCTGTGTCTGTGTCTGTGTCTGTGTGTCTGTGTTTCCATCTCCAGAACTGCATCTATAACCAGCTCCAGAGAGAGAAATGGCTGCTTTAACTATTTAGTGTATCTTTAGTGTGGGTGTTTGTGGCACTATGTGACGGTTGATCTACCACTTTGGTTCAGACGGAAATATCTCTACAACTGCTGGATGGATTGCCAAGAAGTCTGGTACATAAATTCATGGTTCCCAGATGATGTATTCTAATAACTTTGGTGATACTCTCACTTTTCCTCTCATGACTCTATGAGGTTAATAGCTTTGGTTTACAGTGAAATATCCTGACAGCTATCGATTGCATAACACTGATATTCAAGCTCCCTATTGGATATAGTTGTCTGACTTTGGTGATCCTGTGAGTTTTCATCTAGTATCATCATCTGGGCAAATTATTAATTTGCCCAATACTTTGATACAAAAGTGTTTGCATTTAATTAGCAAATGGTAGCATGCTAACCCACTAAACCAAGTGAGAAGCTGGTAAATATTACCTGGTCAACATCAGGGTGATAGCATTGTCAATGTGAGCATGTTATTATGCTAATTTTAGCATTTAGCTCAACGCACGGCTGTGCCAAGTGCAGCCTCACAGAGTCACTGGCATGGCTGTAGACTCTTATTGTGTGTGTGTGTGTGTGTGTGTGTGTGTGTGTGTGTGTGTGTGTGTGTGCGCATACTTTTTTTTATTGAGTTGTATGTATAAGGCTGTTGCAGATGTATTTCACATCACATACACAAAAAAAGTATCTTAGCCTCTCAATCACATGCACACACACACAGAGAATACAAAACATCTTCACATCAGCCTTTCTCCTTGCACAAAATTGATTCTGCATGTGTGTGTCTGTGGTTTATACCAAAGTCACCCAGTATGGAAATGAGAGTGAACACTCAATCCATTTAAAGATAGTGGGCGTGGCAGTAGTTCAAATGTAACTGTGGCTATCCCTCTTTCTCTCTCTCTCTCTCTCTCTACTTCTCTCCTCCCTTCCCTTTCTCCTCTTTTTTCATCTCCTGCTCTTCACAGTTTACCCTGCCTCATCTCCTCTTCACATCTGTGATTTGTATTCCAGATCAATATGTCTGAGAGAAAGAGAGAGAGAGAGAGACAGAGAGAGAGAGAGAGAGAGAGAGAGAGAGAGAGAGAGAGAGAGAGAG
>NW_019525132.1:0-14081 GCF_002814215.2 Seriola lalandi dorsalis | reverse complement strand
CTGGCATGGCTGTAGACTCTTATTGTGTGTGTGTGTGTGTGTGTGTGTGTGTGTGTGTGTGTGTGTGTGTGTGCGCATACTTTTTTTTATTGAGTTGTATGTATAAGGCTGTTGCAGATGTATTTCACATCACATACACAAAAAAAGTATCTTAGCCTCTCAATCACATGCACACACACACAGAGAATACAAAACATCTTCACATCAGCCTTTCTCCTTGCACAAAATTGATTCTGCATGTGTGTGTCTGTGGTTTATACCAAAGTCACCCAGTATGGAAATGAGAGTGAACACTCAATCCATTTAAAGATAGTGGGCGTGGCAGTAGTTCAAATGTAACTGTGGCTATCCCTCTTTCTCTCTCTCTCTCTCTCTATATGAGAGAGAGAGAGAGAGAGAGAGAGAGAGAGAGAGAGAGAGAGAGAGAGAGAGAGAGAGAGAGAGAGAGGAGATGATAGGTTTTTTGGGGATTGGCTTGGCGCCTGTAGTGATGTCGTCAGAACAGGAGGCAAGCTATCGCCTGTCTGTTGTCATGTCAACCAAAAGCGATTCAACATGCTCATATAGACGGAGAGATAGACAGATACAAGGAGGGGATGGGGGGATTGAGAAGATGAATAATTAGAACATGTGCAAAATGTTTTAATATTCATGTATGTTTTTGTTTTGAATGTGAAAACAGACTTACCCAACATGTTTCCATGTTAAACACACACCTCTGCCCGTTTACTGTTGCATTGAGGGCAGTTTCCTTCACTGTTCCCAGCAGTGGATGCTGTAAAATGTCATAGTACGTCTTCTGTGTGCATGCGCCTGGGTTGCAGTGTGATAAAGTTGATGATTAACGACATTACCTCAATGTGGCAGACAGGTTGCCATGGCGATACCACATTAAACAAACACTATGTTCCAACAGGGACAGCGAGAGAGACAGAGAGAGAGAGGGAAAGAGGGAAGGAAGGGGTAAGCAGGAGAGAGATAGATAAGATGCACAGATGAACAGATGAAAAAGATGGAGGAAGAGAGAGGAAGAGGATTCACTTTAATGGCTGTAATGTCCCGATAACTTGTTCTCTAACAATAGTGGAGGTCAGAATACAGCACAGACCTTTAAAGGGTCACCTCAGTCAAATATAATGAATTGCTGCCATGTCAGGAAAGAATGACATAACTGCGTTTCTATTTGTTACTGGAACTGTTTCATGGCCACTCATGCGCTGAGTGATATAATATCCTTTGGTTTCTGAAAGCTCTTACAAACCCACATGATGATTTCCTCCACCCATCATCCATTCTGATCCATCTGATAACCTTTTCTTTACCTTTCTTTCTTTCTTTATCCCTTTCCACTCTTCTGTCCATTTGCCGTTCCTCCTCTCTTTTCCTCCAGCAGCTACCAGCTCTCCTGTTTCCGTCTCCCTGGTCTTCACTAATGAAGCAGAGATCTGCTTGGGGCCATTTTCCTCTCTATCAATATTCTATGCCAATTACCAGGGTCGGGATATTAACACTGACACGGGGAACCATGTCACACTCCTCAGCCCTCTTGTTACTTCACACTCATGCGTGCGCACACACACACACACACACACACACACACACACACACACACACACACATACACACACTCACACACACATACATGTAATTGTACAAAATACTCAAGCATACTGTCCGTCTTATATACACACTGGCAGATATATGTGTGTCCTGTTTGAGTGATGCCGATAGATAATGCACGTAAAACCTCCTTAATATGATTTAAGTCTGTGATTAGATTTGCATCTGCGGGAATACAAGCAAAAAGGTGCTTAATGTCCTCCACTGGGAGACTCTAAGGGACTGGTACAATGTTGAAGACAAGGGTCATGTGACCCACAAATGGCTGCACTAGAATTAGTGAGCTATTCTGATGGAGTGCTGACCACCATTGTCTGTATACACTTTTCTTATCTTAAAGCTTAACACAAGCGGTAAGTTTGACTTTGTGTTTTCAACAGGTTTTATTTTTATTGGTTCATTTAGGTTTGAAATATTGAACATGACATTTGATGTCTTTTAATAACTGCTACAATAGCGTTGTATTTTTGAGTAATAATATATATAGGCCTAATAGAGTGGTAAAATAAAGAACATAGTTTGTTTCTATTGTAATAATTGTTTTACTATTAATTTATTTTGGTAAAGGGTAAATGGACTTGCACTTATAGCACTTTTCTAGTCTTACTGACCACTCAAAGCGCTTTACAATATTTGCCACATTCACCCATTCACTCACATTCATATATCACACTCACACTGATGGAACAGCCATCAGGGGCAATGTGGGGTTCAGTATCTTGCCCAAGGATACTTCGTCATGTGGCCTGGAAGAGCCGGGTATCGAACCACAGACCTTTTAATCAGTGGACGACCCGCTCTACCTCCTGAGCCACAGCCGCCCAACCCGACTTCTTGGTGTGAAAAATGTGACTACGTTGATAGCATTTATAGCACAGAACAAAGGTATTGTTAAAAAGAACAGAGCGGAGAACACAGTGGGGTGTCTGACAAACCTTACCCCATTTTTCACTGTGATTGACTTTCTAACACAGTTAGTTCACCTGTCCTCTGATTACAGACAAGTACGTTAGCCCACTTGCAAAGCAACTGAAAAGAAGTTTACTGATGCCATTAGTTGCTTCTGTCAATCACGTGACTCTTGTCGTTGCACGTTGCAGCGCTCCCTTGGGTCCTCTTTCATCAGTCTTGGTGGGAAAATTGAATGTCAAATTAACCTAGAATAACAATGTATGCATTTCAGCATAATCAACTTTTTCTTCATGCCAACAAAAGCCCAGTGTCCCAACAGTATAAGAAATGTAATTTCAGTTATGCTAATGCTAATTATCACCAGGGCTAACAACTCAACATGACAGCCGGTTGCCGAGTGTTAATGATGCAGGAAGTTATGTCACAGTACAGTAGGGTTGATTAGAGCACAGATGTTGGAGAACTTGATAGAATGGTTCTTAAGGTGTTTTGCTGAGGTGGGTTGGGACCTGAAACAAAAAGAATCAATTATATGGTTCTGAAATGTAAGATCATTGGAGCAAATGGCCTTTGAAGCATCATTACCATGAGATCTGAAATTGAATATGCCCAAACATGGTTGACTTTCTCTGTAAGAGTCAGCCTCATTAAAACGATCACATCATTTATGATAAACTACAACTAATGTTGTGCTTTCGGGAGGACCTGGCCATGAAAGGAAGTCCTGCTCACTGCTGGTCAGCAAGCATGTAGCCTACTTATAGTAATATTTGCCAACAGCAGGCTGCTCTCACACACGCACAGTCATACAGAAGAGAATTCAGTTCAGACAAATATTGATTTTCATGATAACCACTTCACAATCTGTAACAGTTTGAAAGACCTGCATGAGAAATAGCCATTACACTAGCAGCTGAAATCAGAGGGATCAAGCAGCGGATGGAGTCAGCACATGCAGGAAAGTTTTGTTAAATCTTTAGAACCAACACTTGAAGAGAGTGACTTACTTAAGCTGCAGGTCAGAGCTAATTTACTAGCATTTTTTGACATATAAAGGACCTGCCAGATATAAGCACTTGAGGCCCTGACCCATGTTAGAAACACTGCCTTAAATTATTTCAATGGCTCCACATTTAGAGTCTAGTTTGCTCAATTTGACGAATGTGCATTCCAGCATTCATCCAGCGATACACAGACATCCAACCATTAGCCATTACTATGAATATTAACCTATTTTTTAGGCTGAAAATATTACACTGTTGCTTAAATATAGTTCACATTTTCCAGAATGCATTAAAACTGTCATTATATTCTTTCCCAGCTAAATATAACTGGAAGATGTAACTATAAAATAGGGATATATAGCTGTTTTTTTTTTTGTGTGATTTGTTTTATTTGTTGAGACAAACGAGCACAGGGTTTTTATGTTTGGCAGTTCAGAAAGGCAACATTGGCCAGTCTCACAATCTGAGCCAGCTGTTTGTTGACTGCCCAATCTGATAGGCCTGACTGATAGAGGGCTTCCAATGAACAAACACATCCCCACACACACACACACACACACACAACATGCAAGCACTCACATATGCATATACTTAAAATATAGTCATATAATCAGTCCACTAGATGAACGTCAGCATTATAATCTCTTATTTTCCCTCTATCTCCCTCTCTCTTTCTCTCTCTCTCTCTCTCTCTCTCTCTCTATCTCTTTCTCTCACACACACACAAATACACACACACACACACAAATACCAGAGAGGAAACAACATCTGCGGCATCTGGCCAATCAAAGCTTTGATCTGAGGTCACATCACAGCCATTCTGGAGAAATGTGACGGTCATCTGCCCTCACTCATGTGTTGTTTGTTCTCCAAAAATCAAGCACAGGAGGAAAACACAGCATGCCTCTTTCTTTTCTTTTTTTTTTTTTAAGAACAAAGTCAGCGCTCCGTAGCACCCGCCGCATACACAGATACAAACACATACATACAGTGTGTTGGGCCTCTTTCCTTCAACACTCACTCTCTGTCTTCTTTATGTGTCACTGTCTTTAGCTTTCACTCAGTCGCTGTCACTCACTGTGTCTTTGTGCTGCTCTGCTGTGTGCGTCTGTCTGTCTCCTGTGTTAAGGTTTGTGTGTACAGTATATGCAAAGTGTGTGTGACTGGGCTTCTAAGTCAGGCATCTGGTGGCTATCAGAGTTAATCACCCAAGCTTCCTATAACTGCCCGTGACACACAAGCTCACGCAAACACACTCAGCGACACACACACACACACACACACACAAAGCATTTATTGGAACATGACAGTGCATTAGACAGTGTTGGAAAGAAACACTGACAGCACAGCGGTGGCCAAAGTGGCAAGATGAAGAAATGGAGGGCAGCGACAGGCCGCGGGAAAGAAGGAACGAATGGAGGATAAGAGGAGGGAGAAAATGAAGGTGGAAAGGAGGGTAAGAAGGTGGCAGGATGTGTGAAACGGATTATCACACATTTGGGCATTTCAAGAAAAGAGGAACTTGAAAATGACACCGCTGTACTGCTTAAATAGATGTGAATGGGAGGTGTGAAATGCCCTGACAGCTAAAGCAGTGTTCATTTAGTGCGCTGGAGGCAGGTGAATGAGTCAGAGGAGAAACACATGAAAACAAACACTTCAGACTGCCCACAACAGAGTCGACGCTCTTCTTCTTCAGATGAATTAGTGTTTGATTAAGTGAAAATTTCAGACCTAATACAGCATGTAATTTCCCACATTCTGATGAAGGATGAAAATATCTGTAAGCAGAGGTCAGAGTCAAAGTCAGCTCTAGCAGCCCAACAGCTATATTATAATATCACAGGCGCTGTGATTTGGACAAAGACTTTCATGGTCAGGGTGAGCAGTAATTTGCAGGGCTGAGTCGACGCAGGGCCGTCCTGTCGGGGAGGACAGGTCAGGGCCTGGAGATGATAAATCCACTTATGAAAGTAAGACAGAGAGAGGGAAACAGGAGATCTGCTCTGTTCTTTTCCACTGACACCCTGCTGCCTTCTGTAGTTTCCGAGCCAAGCTACACCATAGTAGTAATTACGAGGAAACATAAGGTGCAGTGCTTCCCAGCAACACAGCGAATGTTGATGGTGGACTGGTGAAAGGTCAAAAAACATCTGAGCTGTTGTTGCATATAATCATTCTCTTCCTATTTTGGTCAACAACAAAAAAAGGTGCTACCTATGTGTCGTTATCGTTGAATCCTGTTTGTGCCTGTTTTGTGCACAGTTGGAGTGAAACTTCCCATTAGTGATTTGTGAAAGAGTGACTTAACTTTGTCCACGCTGTGAGAAGGGCCGAGCCGCGCGTTGCCGTGCACCTCGATACAGCGGAGGAGCTGTCAGCCTCACTGAAGACAGCTGTCTGCCGTCTAAACTGTTTACTCTCAAATGGGCAAGGTCAGGACACCTGGTACACACTGTATGTGTCTGTCCCTCTTTCTGACTCCGTCTGGTTCTTTATGACACTCTCCTTTTATCTCTCCCATCGAGAGCTTCACCCTTTTTTTGTTTTACAGTCATGTTCTCCATTTCCTTCTCTCACATTGAGGTTTACAGGAGGAAGGCTCACATGCCACACATTTCTAGGGCTCCGGCGAGATCTCTGTCATGTATTTTTTATTGTGTAGCTTGTACAAACTGTGTCTACATGTGTCCACATCTGTGCATGTTTGAGGTCAAAGCAGCCGAGTGAAACATTTTTTTTTCTTTTAATGTTTACCGCACTATGACAAAAAGCATATTTCATCTTGTGTCACTCAAATCAAAACATTTCACCATGTAACATCTGACATTGATTTCTGAGCTTCATCGTGCAGCTCAGAGTTACAGGAAACTGTGTAATGAATGTCATGTTTCTACCACTAATCATCATGTGGCCTCAGAGTGAAGCCATGATGTTGGTGATGATGATGGACATGATAAATGTTTGAATTTCTTAAATGAAGGAAAATTCCAGCTTCTTTTGACACTTTATCTGTAGTCAGAAGTCAGTTTGCGTGTGGGACTTTGACTTGGTTTTGTTGTAGCAGAAATAAACAGACATGCTGACATCTGGTGAGAACTGGTCCCACCACTTACTGTCCACTATCTTCTAAATCCCTACACACACACACACACACACACACACACACACACACACACACACACACACACACACACACACACAAACACTTGTAGCCTCCCCCAGTTATGCAGCTTCCTCCTGGGATCAGTGTGAGCAGCTGTGCAGGCACTGCAGTCATAGTAAATCAAAAATTTGTCCTAACTGCTCAAATAAATGTCAAAAATGAAATGAAAACAGCCTGAGAAAGAAGAAAAAATGTTTATTCAAGTCAAATACGCACAACAACTACTAAAACAAAACTGAACATTTAAAAAAAAGTCAATTGTTAATATTTGAAAAAAAAAAGTACCTTGTGTTTTCCAGTTCAGTGAGGTAGAGCTACTTCAATGTGATTCATTTTCAGAGCTTATAATAAAGTTTGGGAATTTAAAGCACTCTATCACAATAATACACACACACATAGGAAAAATATTCAATTCAGAACATTTGTATTTTCTACATGTGTGGACGCAGTGTGTTAAAACGGCTGTGTACAAAGGCTGAACAAAGTGTGTTTATTTTATTCATTATTGTTTGTCAGCCATTATTTTTTAATCACCACCTCCTTCATCCTGGTGTCCATCGTATCAGAGGCCATAGTTGAAGTTGTTATGTGATTCTCCTCTCTGAGCGTGCTCGCCCGCCTGCCTTTGATTGGGTGGAAAGAAAAAAAACCATAGCAACAGCCAGCTGATGGATTAAAACCCTAATTGGGAAGAGAAAGTCACTGTGATTACACACATGCGCACACACACACACACACACACACACACACACACACACACACACACTGTCACTTGATTAAAAGGAAGCAGAAGACACTTACTTTCTCTTTCTGGCTGACAATGCGACCATTTGTGTTCCCCCACATACAGACACACTGTCACTCACTCACAGCTACGGCAGGAATCAAACATGGAGGCTTCTCCCTTGGCTACCACTGTAGTATTAACGAGGGATAGATGCAGAGTTTTCCCCATGCCCCTCCATCATCTGTGTTAATCAGCACCGTGTGGAGCCACTCCACATTCATTACTCCTTGATTAATCCATTAATTATGAGAAAATTCTGTTCGATTGTAACTGAGCAACATGAGTGTGTGTGTATGTTTGTGTGGATGTGTGCATATGCTTACCATGCACAAGTGTGTGCTTTTTGTACATGTGACTGTGCGCTCTTACATGCAGGTTTACATTATGCATATATGAGCTTATTCATGCTGCTGTGTGTGTGTGTGTGTGTGTTGTGTGCGTGCGTGCGTGCGCACTTCCCTGCAGAATACATTATTAAGCAAGAGTGGATGTAATTTGTGGTGGGCTAATAGAAAGTGGTCGTGCAGGCAGACCTAGCCGTGCATTACAAATCACTACAGCTGGCCTGCCCGCTCCTCAAGGTGACATTCAGCTCTGCGTGGTTCACCTGAAAAGGTGTGTGTGAGGGTGTGTATTGTCTGGTTTCGCTGTTGTTTTAGAGCAAAGAGAAAACCTTTAAAGCCTTCACTTGAGAGGGCTGTTTGCTGGAGCTTACTTGGAAAATTGTTTTGCTTCATGCTTCTGAGGAATTTAGAATCAGACATGAAGTAATTTATTTTAGGATTTCCACCGGTAATCTTAGCACAGCTAAGCACATCTTAGCACATATAATCCAATTTTTTGGATACATGTCTATTTTTGATGGATGTTCATGTGTTGTCAATCATTTCTTTGTGATTTCTACAAGTAATGTTTGCTGGGTAAATGTCCCCATGTCAACTTGAGAAGATTCAATGCTCCATATTCAGCCTTTTGACAAAGAGCGCAGGCCCCAGTTGCACCCTTTATGCAATAAATGAAACAGCAGAATAATCAATCTCCCCGCTGTGCTCTGTATCTGAGTGTGGATAGCAGTAGAAGCAGGCAAATCAAAGTAGCCCAGACATCCTCATATCCTTCTCCAAAGCCATTTCCTCCAGCTCTTCCTGAGGCCGTCCTTCTCAGGCCACATAAGATATGCAACACCTCCAGCATGGTCAGGATCTTTCCCAGGGGTCTCCTCCCAGTTGGGCCACACCTGAATACCTCCGTAGCTGCATCCAGAATATCTGAACCACCTCCGCTGGAAGGATAGAAGAGCAGATATACTCCAAGCATCTTCTGCATGTCAGAGGTCTTCACCTTGTCCTCAGGGGTGAACTCATACACCCCGAGGAGGAAACTAATCTCAGCTGCTTGTATTCACTTTCAGTCACGACCAAAAACTTGTGACCACAGGAGAGAGGTTGGGATGTAGGTCACATGGCAGATTTCACCATCAGACTCAGCTCCCTCTTCTCGAGAGTCTTGACGCTGAGATACTTGACCTCCTCCACTTGTGGCACCAACTAGAAGGTGGCAATCTACAATTATCATGTATCATGGCTTCAGACTTGGACAGACTGACCCTCATTCTAACCACTTAGCACACAGCTAATACCAGCAATACCTCATTTGGAATTAATATTTAACTGTCCATCTCTCTCTTTTCTTTTTTTATCCATGTCATCTTTTGCTTTACTCCCTCTCCTCATCCTTCTCTTTTACCATCCTGTTTCCTCTCACTTCTTCCTCTCTTGTCTCTTCCATCCCTCTCCCTCTCTCTCTCTCTCTCTCTCTCTAGCGGTGGATTATTTTTGGGCTGCCTGGTTAATTTCAGTAGGAAGTCAAGCTCGGTGCCAGGGAAAGTGGAACGCATATAAAGAAGCCAAAAGACAAACAGAGACATCAAACAGCTTCTCGTCTTTTTTCAGCCTCTCAGCAAGACACTGCGTTGAATCTTTGTCCCCGCTATGTGTGTGTGTGTGTGTGTTTAGAAAAGTTTTTGTTTGTAGCTAAATAATGTGATTAAATCCTCCTCTCCTCTCCTCTTCTCTTTTCTATATTTGAATAACACATTGACCCCTTTACCAAAATAAAAGCCTGCATCACATGACTCAATCAGCAGAGTTGCAGCAAGGTAGCCCGGTGGGGGTCTGTCTTGTTCACCCAGACAGCTTCAATCCCGGCATCAGCTAATGTGTCTATCAACCGCTGTACGACATGCTAAAGTGTCCTTGAACAAAAACACTGAGACCCTGCTTAATCACTGTAGTTTACTTTAGACAAGAGCATCAATTAAAGGCCTCAGATGAACTCCAACAGTTTTATCGCTTCACCAGAATTGATTTTCTTTCTTTTTTTTCTCCATTTTTTTTTTCTTTTTTCTTTTTTTTTCTGCTCAGCAGCACCGAACTTTGGGTGTAAGAAATGTGTGTGTTTAATAATTCAGCTGGCAGCAGGCCTGATGCTGATGAATATCGGTGATCCAGTCAACAGTTAGAGCTGTCTTTGGAGTCAGAGAGCTAGAGTGGAGACAGCAGATTATACTCTATTACAGGCAAAGAGGATGATGGCGGTTATTAATTTAATAACAGCTAATGGAAAGATGGCATGTGTATGTGTAGTGCGTGAGAACATGAATAATGTGTGTGTGTCCTTTGTATGTCTGTCTGTGTGTGTGTGTGTGTGTGTGTGTGTGTATGTGTGTTTATTCCCTGCTGGTTAATACTAGCTCTGCTTACGGCTGTGGCTCAGCGTGAGTAAGATTTACTCTGTGCTGCGCTGACCTAGCTTATTACTGCCTTTGTCAATGTGTGTGTGTGTGTGTGTGTGTGTGTGTGAGTATGTATGTGCGGGTGTGTGTGAGTGACAGCCACAGGTTACACATTAGATGGTCTCCGTATGAAGCGGGCACATGAGCAGCTTAGGGGACAATACGCTGCAGGACACACACACACACACACACACACACATACACACATACACATAGACACAGGTGTTTATATCCTCTTGGGCAGGTCTGACTCACAAAATCTCCTCTCTCTCTCTCTCTTTAACTTGGTGACTCACAGAGAGGTAGATTGCCTTCAGGTGTCAGCGTAAGATGAATAATTCACCCCAAGGAACCCTTGCCCCCCCCCTTCTCTCTCTCTCTCTGCCTCTCTTATATTTCTACCTCCTTTCTCCTCCTTCCGTAATTAGTCTCTGTGTGTGAGGGAAGTGGCAGCATATGTTGCACTGAATCAGACAGAGAGAGGCAGAGAGAAAGAGAGAGAGAGAGAGAGAGAGAGAGGGATATTAGACAGAAAGCTGAAAAACAAAAGGAGTGACCGTATGAGTTCCAGGATGACAAGAATGGAGAGCTTCTTTATTAGATTACAGCATGGTATAGTATGTGTGTGTGTGTGTGTGTGTGTGTGTGTGTGTGTGTGTGTAGCAGGTGAAAGCATGCAGGGGAAAGTTCTCTGTTTCTCCCTCGTACCCTTGAATAAGGTCTGTCAGCCAGCACAACCTGGTCACCAGGAGAAACAAAAAAAACAATTCAATCTCCCCGTTTCGTCAGTGCCAAGATACAGGAAGGGCTAAAGTACAGAATATTAACAACTGAGCCAGCAAGTTATGTTTGGACGGTTGTCAAAGAACACATTTACAGTCATACCTGGGCAGCAGAGCAGCTGGATGCATTTGGAATACTCAAGTCACACGTCGTGCTTGAGTCTTGGAAGACAAAACCGCTCTCCGACCCCCACATGCAGGATTCGTAGTCAGCGTTCGGCCGTGTTTGGACCGTTATTAACACAATGTCAAACAACACAGCTTCCTGATTCATTTCAGTGAGGCCACTTCACAAGTTGATAATAGCTCAACTTTAGCCCCAACATAATGCAGCGTCATCTGGCATCTCACTGCATTTGCCAGTTGAAGGTCATACTTTTGGCAGAACATGAACTCTACTGTTGTTGTCACAATCATCAAGATGGAGGCAAATTAGTAAAATCCTGTGTCACTGTATCACAACCCGCTGTACAATGTTTTGCTGCTGTCATCAAACATAAGGATGTGCAAATTTTACTTCCTGGAATGTATTTGACTGTCTCATCGATAACTTTAGAAACATTGTCGCAACAATGCAGCCCCTTGTGTTTTTGTCTTTTTTAAGTAATACTATTTTGGGTTGAAGAGACATCCTCTGTAACTCTAGTTAACTCTAGTTCTGGTGGTGACAGAAAGGAAGGAGAGGAAACAGAGAAGGTGTCTGGAGGAAAGTGTTGTCAGAGAAAAGGGTTAGTCACTCCTGTCTAGGTAGGCAGAGGAGATTGGATTGGACTGGAGTGAGCGGTGGTCTTGAGTTATGGCCACGTCTAGCTTTTTGGCACTTTTATTCCTCCTCGAAAGGTTCTCAAAGCACACAGGCTCATTCTCCTGCTTCACATCCACACAGTTGCCACACAGTTGCCAACACCAGATACGCTACGCATATCTGGTGTTGGCAAGTTGACTGTATTAGCAGTCTTGTAGCTTCCCTGCTCACTCAAAGCTGAATACCCACAGGACGGTATGATGCTAAACAGCGATGGCATCTTTTATTCCCTCTCACTGACTCCATTTCACATGCCAGGATTTTATACCTTCACAGATCACAAGCATCATCTTCCCGCGTTCTGATTGGTCTGCTTGTCTATTCAGGATGATCCGCTGGGCTTGCATTCCCATTTTGCTTCCTTAATGCATCAGTAAAATGTCAAATATGAAAGCAAAGATGAGATAAAAATATCTGTTTGGATGACTTAAGATGCTATTTCAGTCAGTTCATATTTCACCTTAGCTTTGAAGCCACTTGAAAAAGCCTGCGCTGTCATTTTCTCCTCCTTATTCACTCAAGGACCAACTCAGTACGAAAGTCTTTTCTCTTCCTATCAGGCTTTGGATACTCAAAGATATGCGCATTCCGGCAAATCCACAGCAAGTAGAAACACAATCACATGCGGTACAATGCATTGTAATGGGATAAATACAGGCTAACAGCAGAAAGAAGGGAAGACAAACACAAGGTGTTGTCGATTGTCAGCATCCTTCCATCCAAAGTCTCAGCTTCTCCACACTCACCAATTGGAATTCAGTCATTTCACTTCCTGCCTGGTAAGGTCACATCCTCGCTGCTGTGACATGACTGGGTGAACAGGTACCATCCTCTCCTACCGCCACATGCACACACACACTCTCCCTTGCTCTCTCTTTCTCTCTCTCTCTCCTCACCCTTTTTTCCGCCAGTGTCCAAAAATATCTATAAAACCAATTAGTGGAATTAATTTCACTTATAGCAAGTTAATTATTTTGTGATGGATCGAAAAAGGGAGGAGGTGAGGAAGAAGGAGAAGAGAGGAGGACAATGAAAAGAGCAGAGGAACCTGAGAGGAGTCCTCGGGGGAGAGCTAAACTTAGTCTCTCTTTTCAGTCTTTCTGTCGCTCTTCCTTTTGTTCTTCATCCGATCCGTCTGTTTGTCTCTGCTTCTACCTGTCTGTCTTTTCTCTTCCTCCTGTTCTCTCTATCACTCTGCCTTTATTTGCTGTTGCAGTCCAATTTGGTGAATCACACTGAAAGGCACAACAAATTATCTCACAGCAGCAGAGCTAATTATTTATTGCTCGTCGGCGACACATTAAGAGCAACCTTACGCAAGGTCCAGCCACTAGTTTAGCTGCAGGACGAAGACCAACATCATCTAAAGCTTTCAAATTGTGTATATCATTTTATATTTTATATTACCGTACTGAGTTTTTACTTGTATAGGGAGTGTGTGTGAATAAAACATGTTTGAGCGTATGTGTGTGCGTTCCTGTGGCACCCTGGGTCGCAGTCAATACATCATTATTGATTTGAGGAGACGATGCTGGGGTTTAGAGGTCAGAGGCCACAGTGGGTGTTGTGGTTTAGTGCCGTATGTTGTTACATAATGATGTTGACCACTGGTGTGTGTCAGATGTTGGATGAGACCTTCAGAAATCTTTGATCCTCCTGCTCTGTCCGCATCTGAACCTTCTTTAAAAGCCTTGCTGTAATTCACGGAACTTTTCTGGCCGGTAAGCTCTTCGATCAGCTCGCTGCTGCGCGGCGACAAAAGTGGTGGAAGGCTGACCTCTGTGCGTGCCGCATCCGCTGCTTTACAACGCTGTCAAGGTGAAGCTGAGCAAGCTCACGCCTTCGACTAAAACACACTCGAGGTACTAAAGCCTTTGCACAAGACAAGACAGAGCAGATAAATGCTGCACGCACAGAGGTCAAACGCAACCAATCTCAGAGTGTGTTCCTTGAACAGAGGAAAGAAGCATCTTGAATAGAAAGGCCATTATGCAGTAAAAAAAGACTTATTCTGCGGTTCAGTCTGGGCTCTGAATATACAGCAAGCTTTATACTTTCTTCTTTTACGTGCTTTTGTGTTCCAGTGAATCATTGCTATCCATTTTCTTTTATTCAGTTCAATTGAGCAGATTTTATCTCATCAAGTAACTAAAGTTTTCTTTCTCTTCTCTTCTCTTCTCTTCTCTTCTCTTCTCTTCTCTTCTCTTCTCT
>NW_019525131.1:1522603-1523291 GCF_002814215.2 Seriola lalandi dorsalis | reverse complement strand
AGGAAAACCTATCCTGAAGTGTTCTGTACAGACAGGACAATGAGTGACAAAAACTCCATTTTCAGACACAGAGAAAGCTTCTGACGAGGACTTAGAGTAGATCCTGACGCTTAAAAGCGCTTTTCAACAGTATCGCATTCTAAGGTGTAGCTGATAACTTTATGACATGTAAACATGAAATCCATCATATTCTTCATGAATGCTACTCAAATAGATAGGGAAAATTATCCTGAAGTGTTCTGTGTAAAAATCCCACTAAATGTGAATGCTGAGATTTTGGAGAAACACAGACAGCTTTAACGAGGGAAATTGCCGATTTAGACGCTGGAAACGTGGAAACAGCTCTTTTCAACAGTATTGCATTCTCAGGTGTAACTGATAACTTTATGACATGTAAACATGAAATCCATCATATTCTTCATGAATGCTACTCAAATCGACAGGAAAACTTATACTGAAGTGTTCTGTGTAGAAATCCCACTAAATGTGAATGCTGAGATTTTGGAGAAACACAGACAGCTTTAACGAGGGAAAGAGTCGATTTAGACGCTGGAAACATGGAAACAGCGCTTTTCAACAGTATCGCATTCTAAAATGTAGCTGATAACTTTATGACTGTAAACATGAAATCCATCATATTCTTCATGAATGCTACTCAAATAGACAGGAAAACTTATCCTGAAGTGTT
>NW_019525131.1:1521899-1522583 GCF_002814215.2 Seriola lalandi dorsalis | reverse complement strand
GTAGCTGATAACTTTATGACATGTAAACATGAAATCCATCATATTCTTCATGAATGCTACTCAAATAGATAGGGAAAATTATCCTGAAGTGTTCTGTGTAAAAATCCCACTAAATGTGAATGCTGAGATTTTGGAGAAACACAGACAGCTTTAACGAGGGAAATTGCCGATTTAGACGCTGGAAACGTGGAAACAGCTCTTTTCAACAGTATTGCATTCTCAGGTGTAACTGATATGACATGTAAACATGAAATCCATCATATTCTTCATGAATGCTACTCAAATAGACAGGAAAATTGTCCAGCATACTCACCCCTTGAGGAAGAGGAATCAGGCACTGGCTTGTACTCCTCATCATCAGTGGTGATGTTTTCATCCTCTGAGGAGGGTGTCCCATCATCTTCAGGAGAGGATGTGTCCTCATCTTGAGTAGAAGATGTCTCTTCATCAAATGCAGAGGATTTCTCCCTATCTTCGATCTTTGAACGCATCACATAGTCAAGTGCTTGAAGCAGTGAATATGACCTTCTTGCCACCCTGCCAGAGAAAAAATGATCTGGAAGCTGATAGGCTTACTTACAGCCTTAGTATTGACTGCACCTGCATAAACGCCAGGACAGATTTACAAACAATGCCAGAGTTGCTTTTTGTTTACCCTGCAGCTGCATCTTTGAAGTCTGCAAG
>NW_019525131.1:1519976-1521444 GCF_002814215.2 Seriola lalandi dorsalis | reverse complement strand
AGGAAAAGAGCCGATCCAGTCGCTGGAAACGTGAAAACAGCGCTATTGAACAGTATTGCATTCTCAGGTGTAACTGATAACTTTATGACATGTAAACATGAAATCCATCATATTCTTCATGAATGCTACTCAAATAGACAGGAAAACTTATCCTGAAGTGTTCTGTGTAGAAATCCCACTAAATGTGAATGCTCAGATTTTGGAAAAATACAGACAGCTTTAACGAGGAAAGGAGCCGATTTAGGCGCTGGAAACGTGAAAACAGCACTTTACAACAGTATTGTATTCACAGGTGTCACTGATAACTTTATGACATGTAAACATGAAATCCATCATATTCTTCATGAATGCTACTCAAATAGACAGGAAAACTTATCCTGAAGTGTTCTGTACAGACAGGATAACAAGTGGGAAAAACTTAGTTCTCAGACACAGAGAAAGCTTCTAAAGAGGAAATAGAGCCGATCCTGACGCTTAACAGCTTATTGCATTCTCAGGTGTAGCTGATAACTTTATGACAATGTAAACATGAAATCCATCATATTCTTCATGAATGCTACTCAAATAGACAAGAAAAATTTTCCTGAAGTGTTCTTTGTAAAAATCCCACTAAATGTGAATGCTCAGATTTTAGAGACTCACAGACAGCTTTAACGAGGAAAAGAGCCGATTTAGGCGCTGGAAACGTGAAAACAGCGCTATTGAACGCATTCTCAGGTGTAACTGATAACTTTATGACATGTAAACATGAAATCCATCATATTCTTCATGAATGCTACTAAAATAGACAAGAAAAATTATCCTGAAGTGTTCTGTGTAAAAATCAGACTTAATGTGAATTCTGAGTTTTTGGAGACACAATGACAGCTTTAATGAGGAAAAGAGCCGATCCAGTCGCTGGAAACGTGAAAACAGCGCTATTGAACAGTATTGCATTCTCAGGTGTAACTGATAACTTTATGACATATAAACATGAAATCCATCATATTCTTCATGAATGCTACTCAAATAGACACGAAAACCTATCCTGAAGTGTTCTGTACAGACAGGATAACAAGTGGGAAAAACTTAGTTCTCAGACACAGAGAAAGCTTCTAAAGAGGAATTAGAGCCGATCCTGACGCTTAACAGCTTATTGCATTCTCAGGTGTAACTGATAACTTTATGACAATGTAAACATGAAATCCATCATATTCTTCATGAATGCTACTCAAATAGACAGGAAAACTTATCCTGAAGTGTTCTGTGTAGAAATCCCACTAAATGTGAATGCTGAGATTTTAGAGACTCACAGGCAGCTTTAACGAGGAAAAGAGCCGATTTAGGGGCTGGAAACGTGAAAACAGCGCTATTGAACGCATTCTCAGGTGTAACTGATAACTTTATGACATGTAAACATGAAATCCATCATATTCTTCATGAATGCTACTCAAATAGACAGGAAAACTTATCCTGAAGTGTTCTGTGT
>NW_019525131.1:1484224-1519956 GCF_002814215.2 Seriola lalandi dorsalis | reverse complement strand
GGTAGAAAACATTAAAAACTACAATTTTTAAGTGTTGAGTTTAGAATGAAAGCAATTTTAACTAAATTGTATGATTTAATACTGTAAATAACAAGGAATTAAAAAAGGTAGTTTTCAAGGGTTTCAATTGGCCAAAAGTGGCCATGATGAAGACAAATTGTATTGCATTCTGTTGAACAGTATTGCATTCTCAGGTGTAACTAATTACTTTATGACATGTAAACATGATATCCATCATATTCTTCATGAATGCTACTCAAATAGACATGAAAACTTATCCTGAAGTGTTCTGTACAGACAGGACAAAGAGTGAGGAAAAACTCAGTTCTCAGACACAGAGAAAGATTCTAAGGAGGAAAAGAGACGATCCTGACGCTTAAACAGCGTAAACAGCTTAAACATGACATGTAAACATGAAATCCATCATATTCCTCATGAATGCTATTCAAATAGACAGGAAAACTTATCCTGAAGTGTTCTGTGTAGAAATCCCACTAAATGTGAATGCTCAGATTTTGGAGAAACACAGACAGCTTTAACGAGGAGAGGAGCCGATTTAGGCGCTGGAAACGTGAAAACAGCACTTTTCAACAGTATTGTATTCTCTGGTGTAACTGATAACTTTATGACATGTAAACATGAAATCCATCATATTCTTCATGAATGCTACTCAAATAGACAGGAAAACTTATCCTGAAGTGTTCTGTGTAGAAATCCCACTAAATGTGAATGCTGAGATTTTTGAGACACAAAGACAGCTTTAACGAGGAATAGAGCCGATTTAGGCGCTGGAAAAGTGAAAACATCGCTTTTGAACAGTAATGCATTCTCAGGTGTAACTGATAACTTTATGACATGTAAACATGAAACCCATCATATTCTTCATGAATGCTACTCAAATAGACAGGAAAACCTATCCTGGAGTGTTCTGTACAGAAAGGGTAGGGAGTGGGAAAAACTTAGTTCTCAGACACAGAGAAAGCTTCTAACGAGGAATTAGAGCCGATCCTGACTCTAAACAGCGCTATTGAACAGTATTGCATTCTCAGGTGTAACTGATAACTTTATGACATGTAAACATGAAATCCATCATATTCTTCATGAATGCTACTCAAATAGATGTGAAAACCTATCCTGAAGTGTTCTGTAAAGACAGGACAACGGGTGAGAAAACTCAGTTCTCAGACACAGAGAAAGCTTCTAACAAGGAATTAGAGCTGATCCTGACGCTTAAGGGCGCTATTGAACAGTATTGCATTCTCAGGTGTTACTGATAACTTTATGACTTGTAAACATTAAATCCATCATATTCTTCATGAATGCTACTCAAATAGATGTGAACACCTATCCTGAAGTGTTCTGTAAAGACAGGACAACGATTGAGTAAAATTCAGTTCTCAGACACAGAGACAGCTTCTAACTAGGAATTGAGCCGACCCTGACGCTTAACAGAGGATTTGTTACACCTGAGAATGCATTACTGTTCAAAAGCGATGTTTTCACGTTTACAGCACCTAAATCGGCTGTATTCCTCGTTAAAGCTGTCTGTGTGTCTCAAAAATCTCAGCATTAACATTTAGAGGGATTTCTACACAGAACACTACAGGCTAAGTTTTCCTGTCTATTTGAGTAGAATTCATGAAGAATATGATGGATGTCATGTTTACATGTCATAAAGTTATCAGTTACACCTGAGAATGCAATACTGTTCAATAGCGCTGTTAAGCGTCAGTATCGGCTCTAATTCCTCGTTAGCAGCTTTCTCTATGTCTGAGAACTAAGTTTTTCCCACTCCTTATCCTTTCTGTACAGAACACTTCAGGATAGGTTTTCCTGTCTGTTTGAGTAGCATTCATGAAGAATATGATGGATTTCATTTTTACATGTCATAAAGTTATCAGTTACACCTGAGAATGCAATACAGTTCGACAGCGCTGTTTTAACGTTTCCAGCGTTTTGATTGGCTCTTTCCCTCGTTAAAGCTGTCTGTATGTCTCCAACAGACAGCTTCATCCTTTCTGTACAGAACACTTCAGGATAAGTTTTCCTGTCTATTTGAGTAGCATTCATGAAGAATATGATGGATTTAATGTTTACAAGTCATAAAGTTATCAGTAACACCTGAGAATGCAATACTGTTCAATAGCGCCCTTAAGCGTCAGGATCAGCTCTAATTCCTTGTTAGAAGCTTTCTATGTGTCTGAGAACTGAGTTTTTCTCACCCGTTGTCCTGTCTTTACAGAACACTTCAGGATAGGTTTTCACATCTATTTGAGTAGCATTCATGAAGAATATGATGGATTTCATGTTTACATGTCATAAAGTTATAAGTTACACCTGAGAATGCAATACTGTTCAATAGCGCTGTTTTAACGTTTCCAGCGACTAAATCGGCTCTTTTCCTCGTTAAAGCTGTCTGTGTGTCTCCAAAATCTCAGCATTCACATTAAGTGGGATTTCTACACAGAACACTTCAGGATAAGTTTTCCTGACCATGTGAGTAGCATTCATGAAGAATAAGATGGATTTCATGTTTACATGTCATAAACTTATTAGTTACACCTGAGAATGCAATGCAGTTCAATAGCGCTTTTTAAGCGACTGGATCGGCTCTTTTCCTTGTTAGAAGCTGTGGTATCTTGGCTGAGATATGAATACAGGATGGAAATGTTATGGAGGATACTCTAGGAGTGAAGGCCGGGGCCTGATGAGGGGGAGTACCTCTCCTGACTTCCACTTCCTTGCATTGCTCAATATGAACCTTTGTTCAACGTGACAAGTTTTATGTTATCATCTATTTGAACTTAGAGAATAACCATTTATGGACATAAATGTTGGTTCTGCTCTTCCATAGGCTGTTAGGATTGGGCAAAGAGGTATCAAGAAAATATTCAGCCTATAAATTGTATGGGTTTGGGACAAACGGGGGAGATCCTTTTTGGCCTTGGGTCCTCTCACAGGCTGTTTTTGATGCTTGTTCAAAGATGCTGTGTCTTTTTGTAATAAACCTTTTTATCTACAACTGAGCCGGTGTCAGCAGAGATTCCTTCATCATCATCACATCATCGCAAGAGAAGAAACAACAAACTTGGCGTCACGAACTCCGGACGTGCTGCGACCTGCTGTGCTGCCAACGCACCTCAACGCACTTATCCCCGCTCCAGGCCGGCAAAAAAGGGTGAGCATTACTCACACATTGGGGTGCTGATTTGGTCGTTGAGATTGTTGTCTGCTGTGGGCGCACCGTAAAGAATCATGTGTGTGTGTGTATGTGTGCCATGATGTGTTGATGGTGGAGTGAGACTCTGCTCTAAATTTACTGCTTTTTGCGTAGTGCACAACGCAAAAGGGGGGAGTAGTACAATTAGAATAAAAGAAAACAAAAAGAAAATAATAGAAGAGAAAAGAGTAAAAAGGAATAAAAGTGAAAAGGAAGAAAATAATAAGTTTAAGGTAGCCGCTGATTTGATAAAAACCCTCAGGGAGGTGGTTTTAGACGGGCCAAAAAACCTGTTGTTTTCTAGGTAGAATTTCAGGTCAGTCCTCAGAAAGGGGGGCTGGAGGAGCAGATTACTTCAGCTAGATAGTAGCCGCTCTTATGTGGTCGACGGGTCATGTATGAAGCTGCTTGTGCTGAAAGTGCTGTCTTTCTCAGGTAGCAAAAATTTAGATTAAGAAAAAAAAAAAAAAAAAAGAAAAAAAAAAAAGAAAAAGAGATAAGGGAGCGGCAGAGCATGCTTATAGGACAGTATGAATGTGTCGACTTAAAATAGAGTATTGTGTGTTTATTGGTTAAAATCAACATACTGAAAAGTTGGAGAGGGTTTTTTACCCCTCCCTTTTTTCTGTTTGCTTTCTGCCCTCTAAAGAGAGACTTAAAGCATTATATGTTAGTTATTTCCTTACATGTGATAAGATTTGCTAGCTATGTGTTTTTGCTGAATTTTTATGTGCTACAAGTTTGCTGTGTGTTTTACTTGTTGAATGATTTATCTCTGTGGGTGTGGAGTCAGACTCTGCAGCCGCTGCATCTGTGTATGAGTGTATGAGTGTTTAAAGATATCTTCTTTCTTCTTTTTATGTGGACATTGTCCTGTCTGTTAGGGGAGAGCTGCAGTGAGCTAGGAGATTTATGTTAAAGCGATAACTATTATATTCAATAGAAGTGGGGGAGTCAGTAAAAGCAGGGAAAGATATTCTGTTTTTACTAATAAAACTTATGAGCCTTTTCAAAGGACGTTTTCAGGATTGGTTAAAACGTATGAGCCTTTTCAAAAAGGACATTTATACTTAATTAAAAGTTATGAACTTTATGGAGGATATTTGAATTTGTAATAACATATGAGCCTCTGATAAGGGGACATTTTTAAGGGTTAAAATATAAGCCTCCAGGAAAGACGTTTTTAAGAAAAGTGGAAAGTATTGGGGATACGTGTGAATTTCTGCATGAGTGTTGAGTAAATTGATAAATCACATAATAGCACTAAATAAAGATAATAATTCTATACGGTTGAATGATATAAATTAATAGAGAGCATCTATTTGCAATCTGAGCTGCACAGCTGTGGCTCATCTAGGGTGAAGCTTGGCAACGGACTGACCAGTTACTGTGCTTGAGTGATTATCAGAATATTGTTCTTGGAATCATACTTTGTTGAGAAGTTGTAAAAGAGTGGCTCTTGACCGTGTGTGGTTTAGTTGAACTGAAGCATTTGGGGATTGTTGGCCTCCTGTAAGTTTTTGCTTACAGGATATTGGAAAGAACTTTGCTTTTGCTCTCAGAGATTTGTGTGTGTAGTTAGTTGACATCATATGTGGCTGTGAATAGCTATTATAATAGTAAATGGTTGATCCCTCCGGAGTTGGCAAGACTTTTTGCAGTTTGTTTACTGTGGCAACGTAGTAGCAACATAGTGACATAGGAATAAATAAGTGGTTAATTAATAAACAAACAAACAAATAGAGAAACAGATTGGTCAGTTGATTGATTGAGTGATTAATTGGTTAATTAAAAATAGAATGGTTAATTAATTAATTAAATAATTAATAAAAAGAGAGGGAGTTATCTAAATAGTTTAACTCATTTAAAGGACCAGTTATTAATTTTGATTTATAATTTGTGAACATACAGGAAATCATCAAAATGTGGAAAAAGAAAGTTAAAAATTTAAATCCAAAAACAATTACTCCTGTTGATGTAGTACAAAAGAGTAATCCTCTAATTAAAGGTATTGCGAAGATATCAGAAAAATGGCATAAACGTTGGCCTTAAATTGATCAACCTTGGCCAGTGGAAGGGACTCTTAACCCTGATGTAATTAAAACGATGCAGGTACTTGTGTCAACCTATAAAGCAGATGAAAAGAAGGGTAAAAAAGGGAAACAACGTAAAGAAAAAAGACAAAAAGAGCTTGGCATTCTTCAGTTGTTTGAAAATGAGGGACAGAAACGCTTAAAAGCTGCAAAAGATAAGAATGACAGAGGTATAGAAATAATTCGGAAAAATGTAAAAGAAATAGAAAAAGTGATGGCAGAAATTAATACACCATTTTCACATACAGATCCAATCAAGAGTCCTCCACCTTATGAGAAGGAAGTGGAGTATAAGGAGATTTATCCTCAACTTCCAATGTTGAGCCAGGAAGGGAGGTATAGCATCAGAAATGACAATGATCAGGTGATAGAAACAGGACAGGCATAGACAACAACTAAAATGTACCCATCCACTAAGAATAAAAAGAAAACATTACATGCTGACTCCAGAGGAAAGTTAGGATCTAAGGAGAAGGATTCAGAGGAAGATCTGAGTGATTGTGGAAAACCAATGGGAGCATATGGCCTAACAGTCAGGAGACTCCTGGCTAGAGCAGAAAAAAAGGGAGCTGATAAGGGAGAGAAAAAACAGACCAAAGAGGGAAAGCAGAAAAAAGCCAAAGATGATAGTTCCGCAGAAAGCGAGGATGAGAGTAGGGACAGAGACTCAGACAGTGATAGTCCTCTAGATGAGTCTGATGAAATAGTATATAGTCTTAGACGAAGAAGAAATAAAAAACAGCTGGAGGAAGAGATTGATGCAGACATTAAACAATGCCTTACAGAATTGGATGCATGCCCTTCACCATATACTACACGAAAAATAGAAGAATACTTAAAAGAGCTAGAAACAAAAAAGAAAGAGTTAAAGAAAAAAGATTCAAAGAAATCAGAAAAGGGAGAAGAAAGATACTTTCTGCGTTCAAAAACAAAACATAAATCCGATAAAATGCTCCCAGTGGTAATTCGTGGCCAGAACTTTGAATATAGACCTTGGCAGAACACAGACATGACTGACATCTTGGAGAAATTACCCATTCTCCAAAACGGAGCACATCCGTGGATCTCAAAGTTAGAAGAACTTATGGTGGGGATACAACTTGCCATGGGAGACATTAAGAGACTCCTAGCAAACATCTTAGGGGTCCCAGCCATGGAGGAAATCCTCCAGAGAGCAGGACTTAATCGATTTGTGGCAACTTCTGTAAATGACTCGGAACTGTTTGCAGCAAATAGAGGTCAAATGTGGAGGTCTTTGAGAGACACCTTTCCCACTAATGTGCACCCTGACAATGTCCTCATTGAACCACTGGGACAAAATGAAAATCCAAGAGCCTATGTTTCAAGAGCTCTTCAAACCTGGAGAAATGTTACAGGTAATGATCCAGATGAACGTCAAATAGAACAGTCAGTACTGCGAGATAAAGTACAAAAGGGGCTGCCGCTACCAGTGAGAAGTAAACTTGCTGAGGTGGTAGGTCTTGGAAGTATGACGAAGAGTGTTTATATGGATCACATAGCCCATCAGGTGGAGCTATATAGGAAAAAAGAGAATGCTCAGAAAGAACAGGATCAAGAGGTCCTTCGAAAACTCAACCAAGTCCAATTAGTGGACAACAAAAGGAAGGAAAAAAAGCAGGCTGTGGTTATACAAACTCAGTCTCCACAGAATCAATCATTATCACAACCACAACCAAACCAGGTTCAGTTTCAATCATCTTAGCCAACACAGATGGGTCCAAGCGATCCCTACCTGCAACCTGTTTTTGGTCAGGTGCAGACTTGGAGAGGAAGAGGTAGAGGAACCTTAGGACGAAGAAGGGGAGGAAGATTTATACCATATTCTCAACAATCTTCTGAAGCATGTTATAACTGCGGACAGTGTGGTCACTTTGCTCGTGAATGTAACTATAGAGGAAACTCTAGAGGAAATTACAGAGGAGGATTCAGGGGCCAACCAAGGTCATCCACAGGGCCGGTGAACCCTTACAGGGGTCCGGAACCAGGATTCTAGAGGTGCCCAGAAGACTCGAAAGGGGGGTGTCAGCTGGTAGTATCAGGGCCGGAGAGAGATCCAACAATAGAGGTGAAAATAAACAATCAGCCATTGGAGGCAATGGTTGATAGCGGAGCTGCTTTCACCTGTATTCGGCCTGAAGATGCTATACATCTCCCCATGTCTGGTCAATTGATTCGGACAATCGGGTTTGAGGGAATTAAACAGCTGATCCCACTCACAAAACCAATCGAGCTCTGCTATAAACACAAGAAAACTACAATACCTATACTGGTATCAGAAAGTACACCTATAGCTCTGTTGGGAAGAGATGCATTGTGTGGATTGAATTGTACAATAAAGTGCACACCAGACGGCTGTCTAGTGGAAGTGCCAAACCAGGTTGCTAATCAATTTGTGATGACAACGGAAGCTGAAACTTCTTCAGTATTTTGGATAGGAAATCTTAGCACTGAACTGTTGGAACCAGCTAATCTGTGGGAGAAGTTCATTGTAGCAAACATGCCCAATGCTAAACTTCCAGAATATCCATTTCACTGTACACTCAAGTATTTCAAAAATGCTGATCAGTCGATCCCAGAAGAATGGCTGAGTCGTCAGCCAAATCAAGTCCAACTCAGTACATGTTGCATAATTTTAGGACCACAAGGAGCAGCTATAAAGATAAACAGAGATGACTATTTGAATGGAGAATTTGATATAAAAAAGAGTGTGCCACATGTAACTTTATTGGTGTCAGAAGGATATGAGCAGAAACACATAGGAGAGATGATGGTGGAAGCAGAAAATGTTGTCTTTGAACCAATGAAAGAGAATCATGCCATTTGGAGAAGTAAAGATCAAAAGTTTATTAAAATTATGATCTCTGCACAAGGATGGGGACAACCACAGGTTGTGCGGATGACACACGAATCAATTTGCAGCGCTAAAGTAGATTCAGACTCTAGGAGAGAGGAGATGTTGAAACAAGTGCCAGAGTGTTTGTGGGCTCAACATAATACTGACATTGGACTAGTAAAATCAGCTCAACCAGTGAAAGTTGAACTCCGACCAGGAGTTAAATCTCCTTGGAAAAATCAATATCCATTGAAGGAAGAAGCGGTTCAAGGAATTGAATCACAAATTGAAGGACTTTTAAAGGCTGATGTTTTGAAAATAACACAAAACCCTAAAAGTAATACACCTTTGCTGCCTTTGAAAAAACCAGATGGTTCTTACCGTATGGTACATGATCTAAGAGCAGTGAACGAAGTGGTATCTGATTTTCCAGCAGAGGTACCAGACCCGCACACTTTGCTAGCTCAAATCCCGCCAGAAGCTACACATTTTACAGTGTTAGATTTGTGTGGTGCATTTTTCAGTGTTCCACTTAGTACAGAAAGCCGAGATTTATTTGGATTTACATACAAGGGACAGTTTTATGAGTATAAGAGATTGCCTCAAGGATTCAAACATAGTCCTCACATTTTCAATAAAGTATTGAAGGATGATCTGACAGGGATCGACCAGATGCTAACAAGTACTGTTATTCAATACGTGGATGATATCATTATTTGCTCACCAAATGAGGAAACATGTCACAAGGACTCAATTAAATTGCTACAAATACTGGCAGAGAAGGGACATAAGGCTTCTCAGAAGAAGCTACAATATTGTCAGGAGAAAGTAGTTTATTTGGGTCAAATAATAACACAGGGTCACAGAAGCATTTCTGAGAGTCAGTTGGAAGCAATTCGAAAGGTTCCTAAGCCTAGAACTGTCAGAGAGATGTTGACGTTTCTTGGTATTGCTGGATATTCCTCTGCATGGATAGAGGATTATGCTAGTTTAA
Source organism: Seriola lalandi dorsalis (assembly GCF_002814215.2). Lineage (NCBI taxonomy): Eukaryota > Metazoa > Chordata > Actinopteri > Carangiformes > Carangidae > Seriola > Seriola lalandi. Next base: position 1,510,795 of record NW_019525131.1, on the reverse strand, counting down.
CAGGACCTTTGAGAGCTATGATCAAAGATACTGGTAATGCTCAATTACATTGTAATCTTTCCTGGACTCAGGATGGTCTTTTGGCATTTGAAACAATCAAACAGAGACTACAAGAAGCTCCAGCATTAGCACTTCCAGATTATACTAAAAATTTCTTGTTGTATGTGTCTACTTCTACTGGAGGTAAATATGCATGTGCAGTACTTTGTCAGCCAACAGGGACAGGAACCAGTCCTCAACCTATTTCATATTATTTTACTGCATATTCTGATGTAGAATTGGGACTACCACTGTGCTACAGAGCAATGGTTGGAGTGTCTTTGATGTACGATAAAGCATCATCAGTCACTATGGGTTATCCAGTAACAATACTCACACATCATAGTCTCAGAAATCTTTTGAACTATGGCAAATACACATTGACCATGCCTAGGCTTAGAGACTATCATAGACTCTTAGAACAGGAAGATGTCACTCTAGTGAGATGTGCTACGGTGAATCCAGCGGAAAATCTGCCAACCCCAGAAGATGGTGAACCCCATGATTGTGTTCAGGAAGCTGAGAAATATTCAAAACTTAGATCTGATTTGAAAGCCCTCCCATTGCATGAAGCAGACTTGGAATATTGGACAGATGGTTCTTGCTATCGTGTAGGGGATAAATTGAGTGCTGGTTATGCTGTGGTAAGAGCACAAGGAGAGGGATTTGTTGTAGAAAAAGCTGAAACAATACCTCAACCTGCATCTGCACAACTTGCTGAACTTGTAGGGTTAACTGAAGCATGTCTGTTAGCAGAAGGTAAGCGAGTGACCATATATACCGATTCTGCATATGCACATAATGTATGTCATTTGTTTGGATCAGTATGGAGGAGCCGAGGGTTTAAGAAAACAGATGGTTCTCCAATACAACATCACACTCAGATAATGAAATTGTTGCAGGCTATGATGAAGCCTAAAGAAATAGCAATAGCTAAATGTGCAGCACACAGAATGGATGTGTCAAAAGTCACCCAGGGGAATAAAGCGGCTGATGAAGCTGCTAAAGCAGTCACGGGTGCAGACAAACCAGGTAAAGTTCTTTTGGTCACTCATGAAGTCGACTTAGAAGATAAAATTACGTCCAGGGATGTGATTTTGATGCAGGAAACAGCATCTGCAATGGATAAACAGTTGTGGCAAGATCGAGGTGCTACACAAGATTCTACTGGTCTTTGGAGAAATCATGAAGGGCTGGTAATAGCACCCCCAGACCTGTTGGGTTTGATGATCCAGGAAGCACTTGGGTTAGCTCATGTTGCAAGGGGGGAAGTTAAAAGAAAGATCACAAAGGAGTATGGATTTTGGGCTCCATGTTTGCTGGAACAGATTGACTATGTCATAGGCAGATGTACGATCTGTTTGAAAAATAACATTCGGAGAGGAGTAATGGTTCCTCCTGGTTATATTCCAACGCCGAAAGGTCCTATGAGAGAGTTAGTGGTGGACTTTGTCGACATGATAAAACCAGTTGAAGGTAAAAGATACATGCTCGTTGTTGTGGACAGATTTTCTCGATGGCCTGAAGCTTGTCCGACTAAGCGGAAGGATGCTCAGTCAGTTGCCAAGTTTTTGTGTAGAGAAGTCATAAGCAGGTGGGGACTTCCAGATCGGATATCCTCAGACAATGGGAAAGAGTTTGTGGATAAGACTGTGAAACTGATTTTGCAAAAGTTGGGAATTAAACAACGTCTTGCTGCTGTTTATCATCCACAAAGTCAAGGAATTTGTGAGAGAATGAATGGCATCTTAAAAAATCGCATAGTGAAAATTTGTCAACATACAGGTCTCAATTGGGTAACTGCACTTCCATTAGCATTAATGGTGTGTCGCTCGAGTGAGTTACGTGATTTGCACATGACACCTCATGAGTTGCTCATGGGAAGAAGGATGCCGACACCTTGTTTACGAACAAGTGGAAAGGGTCCAAGTCTGTCTCTGTTGGAGGATGAAATGCGAGCATATGTTACATATATGGCTAATTTCCATAAAAGAATATCTACATATGTCTCTGACAGGCAAAGGAAAGAGGAGATACAGGAGAGGCTCGATGAGCAAAGGAAGAACACAGTGCAACCTGGAGACAAGGTGTTCGTGAAGGTATTTAGAAGAAAGTGGTATAACGAACGCCGTGAAGGGCCATTTGAAGTTGTTCGCAGTACGGGAACTGCGGTCCAGGTTAAAGGGTCTCCAACTTGGTATCATTTGTCACATTGTGTTAAAGCACCAACAGAGGAGGTGCCACCCTCGCAGAGCCGAGATGGCGAGCGCTCAAATCTCCAGAGACAGAACTCGGAAGAGGAAATTGTCAATGTTACCGACAATGGTGATGATTCTGTACACGCTGATGATGGTGCCGGAACTGACACTGCAGTCGATGGACAGGAGAAAAGGTTCAATGAGATTGACTTCCGACATATCCCGGAAACAGCAGAACCTGTTTCAGTGGAGTGTGAAACGTCAAAGACTAAAAAGAGCTGTGAACCTGTCTCAGGAGGATCCGGAGATCCGGTCAGGGATAGGAATCCAAGACCAAACCGGAAAAGAGTCAGACCAAAATGTTACGGAGACTGTGGTGACAGTTAAGCTGGGTAACACAGCGTATCTTCCTTGTAAATGTGGGAGATGGAATACTGGCGGCAACAATCCTCCCAAGTGGAAGAATAGTCGCGGTGAGGAGATATTGTTGTCAGGACCTGAAGTAGATACAGTGCCTCGTGAGGAGAGGAAGTATCTTTTGTATAATGACGTGAGGTGGTCCAGAGTTATAGGTGACTGTTCACTAGTCTTGAGAAATGTTAGAGGGGAAGATCAAGGAGAGTATGAGTGTACTTATTTGGAGCCAGAGTTTAAATTAGTTCCATTTCAAAACTATTGGAGGGAGAATTATGTAACTCGTAAGGTAACCCTTAGGATAAAGGATTGGAAGCCTATTGAGGTTTCCACAGCCGTTAAAAAAGTTCAGGAACAATTTACTACAATAACCCCGGGAGTGAACAAAACTCAGACGAAGTTGGTTACTTTGCCTTCAGAAACCACCAAGAGAACTAATGTAACAATGCAATCGACTACTTTAACAGCAACTTTGAAGATTAATGTTACAACAGAAACAACGACTTTGATGTCTAAAAATGCTATAAATGTGACACAACCACCTAAGGAGACTTCTTTGGTACTCAAGGAAGTAGTAAATGTAACCCAGAAACCTATGCTGAAGTTGGAGTCTGGTGTAAACAGTAGCAGTGACATTTTTGCAGTTGAAGACAAGATGGTGGAAGAAAATAAGGTTGATTCATCTGGGACAGCTCAACAGACGATTCCAGATGTAGAAGATGAGTTTTTTGACATTAATAAGATGTCTGAGGAAATGATTGTAAATCGAGATCATGCTTTACGAAAGAGAGAAGCTGAATGGAAGGCATTTGGATTTGACTCTTCTGTGTTACAGATTAAAGATACATGGGCGGCTAAGAACCTATGGTTCCAGCAGTGGACTCATTCGGTAAGATCCCAGCCCAAAGATTGAATGGTCCATGTGTAGTGAAAGTTCCATCACCAAGCACATGGCCTTCGATTTTGGAGGCTATACCTCAACCTTTATCAACCATGTGTCAATCTTTTGCTTTATCATGGCTATTGTATCAGCAGCAGTCAGCAACAGACGCACTTATGTCTTTGTCAAAACATCTGTTTAGACCTAAATTTAATTGCTCTTGGTTAGAAAAACTACCTTACATAAATTTGATCGATCAACAGGAAAATATGCTAACAGCAATCCCAGATGATATGGTTGTGACAGCTAAAATGGCTGATAGCTGTTTCTGTTCAAATAATACCTATGGCGGACCAGGAATGTTTATGGGATTATCGGAGTGTAAGGAGTACTTAATGACTGCGGATGAGAGTAAAGGCAAGGTTAGGACTGAAAAGTATAAAGTGTCATTTACGGTTCCTAATCAGAGACATCCGAAAACTGTAATGGTGAAGGATCAGCTTTTGCCTGGTAATGAGACAATAGGAAATTTTAAAGATATTTGGTGGGTTTGTGGAGATAAGGCATATATATTTCTGCCACATGGATGGACAGGTTGTTGTTATATGGCTACACTGACACTCCCATATGAAGTTTTTTCTATTCAGAAAGGAGAGATGCCTGAAGACGATGATCAACCTAATGCTGTTCCCGAAAATAGAAAGAAGAGGGAGTTAGCGCAATTTCATAAGTTGGAAGCCTACCATTGGAAAGTCAGTCTAGGAGAAAAGTGGGGAATAGGACTGTTTCCATGGTATGGTGTGACATTTTTGGCAGATCACATTGATAATATCACATACACCTTACAGGGATTTGCTAATGAAACCGTAATGGGGTTTGAACATTTGTCAAATACTCAAAGGAGTCATAGACTGACATTGTTGAAGCATGACATGGCTCTCGACTACATTTTGGCCAAACAAGGTGGCCTATGTGTAGCTTTGAATCTAACAGGAGATGCTTGTTACACTTTGATTCCAGATACGTCTGATAATATGACTAGTGTCATAGGTGCATTAAAACAAATAAGAGATGCATTTGGCCCATCAAAAGGAGCTGGATGGTCTGCAAATTCTTGGTTGCAGAGCAAACTAGGACCAGTAGGAGCAGTGTTGGTTCAAATACTGGTGGCAGTGCTTCTATCATTATGTGTGATGTTTTGTTGTTGTACACTATTGTTGACCTTTGCGAAGGCAATGATAATGCGATGGGTTGGTGTTGTAATGCCTGGAGATCAATCCCAGATGCCGTTACTACAGAGGGAAAGTAAAGTTGATGATGAGGAAGAGATGGTAGAAGGAGAGTTAGTGGAGAAATACCCATATTGAACATTTAATTCTAGTATATTCTTAACATTCTTTTTATTGCGAGTGATTGTTTAGGAGGTGTGCAAGGGGGGAAATGGAAAGTGTGAACTATAACCTGACATAATATGAAGTTTTGAATTTATATTACACTCTGTATTTGATGTTTAAAATGCATTTGTTGTTTTTGGCAAAGATACTGGTTTGTGTTTTTCTTTTTCTTCTTCCAGAAGGACAGTGGGGGAAAACTATTTTGAAGGGACTCAGAAGCACAAAAATTGACAGTTACAAAGGACTGAAGGATTCTGAACAAGGACATGGTGATGTTCAGATCCGATACAACATCAACACTACAATAAAGAAGTCGACGCTGCTGAGGAGCTGCAGTGTGATATATTCTTATGTTTTCACCTACATATATATTTTTATGAGTGATACTTAACTTTTATAATGATTTATTTGTATCAATTGTTTGTAGAATGATGTTTTTTATTGAGTAAATATATTGGGACCTCAGATGTTTTTTCTTTTAACGCCTAGGGAAATTGGGGACTAGGCAGGGAAAGGTCCATTGGAAGGTGCGACGGGACGACTGGCCTGAATTTGGACAAAATTTTGATTTTCCTTTCTGAGGTTTCTATATGTGTTTACTTAAATTGTAGTCTGCATAAATTGTTACAAATAATGACAGTTTTCATTTTTGATGAAGTACTGTAAGTGGTCGCCTAGGCAGAGGGGCCGTGGGAGAATTTTCCTGTCCAGAGTGTTTGATGGAAAATTAAGGAAAGATGGCTGTCAGACAGGTTTTTCGCTCTCACACTCCAAAAAAAAAAAAAAAAAAAAAAGATATTGCTAAGAAATTAAAATATGCTATTTAGTTACACCTGAGAATGCAATATTGTTCAATAGCGCTTTTTAAGCGACTGGATCGGCTCTTTTCCTTGTTAGAAGCTGTGGTATCTTGGCTGAGATATGAATACAGGATGGAAATGTTATGGAGGATACTCTAGGAGTGAAGGCCGGGGCCTGATGAGGGGGAGTACCTCTCCTGACTTCCACTTCCTTGCATTGCTCAATATGAACCTTTGTTCAACGTGACAAGTTTTATGTTATCATCTATTTGAACTTAGAGAATAACCATTTATGGACATAAATGTTGGTTCTGCTCTTCCATAGGCTGTTAGGATTGGGCAAAGAGGTATCAAGAAAATATTCAGCCTATAAATTGTATGGGTTTGGGACAAACGGGGGAGATCCTTTTTGGCCTTGGGTCCTCTCACAGGCTGTTTTTGATGCTTGTTCAAAGATGCTGTGTCTTTTTGTAATAAACCTTTTTATCTACAACTGAGCCGGTGTCAGCAGAGATTCCTTCATCATCATCACATCATCGCAAGAGAAGAAACAACAAAGCTTTCTCTGTGTCTGAGAACTGAGTTTTTCTCACTTGTTGTCCTGTCCATACAGAGCACTCCAGGATAGGTTTTCCTGTCTATTTGAGTAGCATTCATGAAGAATATGATAGGTTTCATGTTTACATGTCATAAAGTTATCAGTTACACCTGAGAATGCAATACTGTTCAATAGCGCTGTTTTAACGTTTCCAGCGTCAGGATCGGCTCCTTTCCTCCTTCGAAGCTGTCTCTGTGTCTGAGAACTGAGTTTTTCTCACTCGTTGTCCTGTCTTTACAGAACACTTCAGGATAAGTTTTCCTGACCATTTGAGTAGCATTCATGAAGAATATGATGGATCACTACTGTCTAAGCACTTTGGGCGTTGGATTCTGCTTTAATCATTGTCAGAAGCTGTCTCTATTTCTTTACAGAACCCAATAGGATGAGGTCTCCTATCTATTAGAGGAGCACTCGTGAAGAATATGATGGATTTCATGCTGACATGTCATAAAGTTATCAGTTTCACCTGAGAATGCAATACTGTTCAATAGCGCCGTCTAAGCGCTTTGAGCCATTGATTTTGCTTTAATTATCGTCAGAAGCCGTCTCTGTGTCTGCAAAATTAGTTTTTCTCACTCACTGTCCTTTCTGTACAGAACACCTCAGGATGAGGTCTCCTGTCTATTTAAGTAGCACTCATTACGAATATGAAGGAAACCATACTTAAATGTCATAAAGTTATAAGTTACACTTGAGAATGCATAATTCTGCGCAGTTGATTCTGCTTTAATTATCATCAGAAGCTAACTCTTTGTCAGCTATACTCAGTTTTCACATTAAGTGTGATTACCGAACAAGAAGACCTCAGGATGAGATGAATTTGAAGTTAAAACAGACTGTACTGATACTCGGCACAATACATTGTTCACAATACTTCCAGCACTTCATCCACAGCGTTCACACCATTACATATCAATCTCTGCCTTTTTTCTCTTCGCCTGTCTTTTTTAACAGGAACACCTTAGTATGGTGTTTTCCATTTGTATTAGTTGCAATTAGGACAAATATGAAGTGAAACAGACTTGTCTGTAATATTATGTCAGTTTTTACTGAAAATGTTAAAGTGTTCATCTGAGTGTGTCTAGTGCCAGCAGCAGTCTATTCGGCGCATATGAAAAGGCTAAGGTTACTCAAATAACCACTCTTGACTACTGCTGTGAACATGAAGACAAGAAATGAGGCTGGTTTAGAGCAAAGGGAGGATCTACACAGTATTATAATGATGTTCTTAATAACGTTCTCAGACATTGCATGTGATATCTCAAGACTCAAGTGTCTCAAATGATTTCCTGTGTATTGACTTGATTAGTTATCACATAATATGTCCTAAATTATATGTATGAAGGAAAGAATGATGTTTTGTCTGATATTCTTTTGTTGCATGTTTTTCTACATATTTTTCTTGAATTTTTGGTGAGAACTAATATGTGAGAGAAAGGGGCAAGTGATGGAGATGATGAACAAATGATTTGGAGACATAAGATGTGTACAAAATATGGAAACTTGATCAAAAACATATTTAGTTTTTCAGTGGACATTTTTACTATTTTTACAATTTAATTTACTTATTTTTAATTATTTATATTTACATTTTTTCTAATGTCATTAGATGCCTTGGTCTGAATTATTTTATTTTCAGTTTATAATTGTTTTTTCAGGAAAAAGAGCTTACTGTATTTTTGTTTGAATAAGTCCTGGACTTTCATAACCAAATCATGAACAGATTTCACAGGGGCTGGTGATGAAAAGCTGGCTAAACAGAACATGACAGAACATGTACAAAAATCTGCAAAAATCTGTTTTAACACAACTGGATTTCCTATCAATATATGAACATGCAGAATCTTTAATAAATTATGTGTATCCATACATGTGGAATTCATCCTATGGGTGGTGCTACTACACTTACATTTTCAGTTATTTATCTGGATAAAACTGAGATACAAATGAGCTACAATCCAAGCACTGATAGAACTTCTATTGGCTTAAGTACTTGCAAATCCTTGAAATTACCATTAACTAAAAATGAACTTATGTGTCAAATATTAAAAGTAGTTCAAAGCAAACTAGATCATAGCCAATAAGCTGGACCGAGCTGACGCAAAGTAGTTTAATTTTTACTCAAAGGCTGCCACTACCTGTATATATTTGACAGATCAAATATTATCGTATAATTGACACTTTATTTCAAGTTTTGACTCATTACAGTACAACCACTCCACAGTAAAATAACAAAATAATGCTGCCATTTTGATGCCTAACTGGACAACTTTGCAAAATTTGGAATATAACAAAATCAAAAACATATTTAGTACTAAACAATATAACATTTTGTTTATTATATAATCTCAGTAAAATGTTGCAGGCATAAATCTAAAAAAATCAAAGTGCCCCAGAAGTTAACTTAAATTAATTTTGTTGTGTTCATGGACTATGCGGCTCTGTAATCAAGTGTACTCTTCAAAAGCAGATTTTATCTCTAAGACTCACTCAGCACTTGATGGAGTAAGTGCAATGATATCATTACACCTTTATTATTCTCTACAATTCTCTTGAATTTTGATTATCCTTCTATCACACACATTTTAGCATTGAACTTCATTAACACTCCAATGTAGTTTTGTTTGTCATTACTGAAATAGGATTGTGTCAACTCACTGAAGCAAAATTTGCCTTAATGCAACTCCATGGGCACTTTAAAGAAATACAGTAGCTCTAACAAACCTCTAACTTAATCTGCTTTAAATGTCTCTTAATTTTTTGGGGCCTCATTTCAGGACTTAATTCTGTTCTTTGCTTGTACCTTTCCCTGTCTTCTTCACCTAAACTGGACTACTGGCAAAAAAGTTAAGGACATTCCATAACTTTGTACTCACATTTTACAATCAAGAAGTCTTAATTTTTTAAAAACATTAATACAGTAAAATAAACTTCTTCTCACAGTAAAGTAAAGTCGAGGGTAGTCAACTACTTAAAACATTCTTTGTCAGCAAACAGGATTACACTTAAGCAGTAACACACATCAACAATTCTGTCAAACATTTTTACTGTCTCTGCAAACTGAGTTTGTTGTAGCGTTAATGCCATAATTTAGAATTTACTCTAGTTGAAATGGGGCACCAGTTCTCTGAGAGGACAACAATGAATTACTTCATTGATAAATTTATCAATCTCATATCAGAAGCCATGACTTCTTGATTCAATGGATCTCCAGTCTCTATGTCAAAAGAATACAACAGGACAACAACTGGGTGTAAATAAAGGAGTTTATTAACTAAACTACTATCTACAGAGTAAATGCAAGGTGTAATAATCATAAAGATGAAAATAATAATGAAATGAGCGGTGTGATGAGTTGACCATGGTGGGAGAGAATATGTTATGACTATACTCTGTGGCTATACCGCTAATTATAGTACGTCTACGAATCAGAGGACCCTTGGCTGGAACCCAGGTGGCTGTGGTTGCCATGGTAACCCTGGAGCTTCTAGCTTTTTAGCCTTCTCTAGTTTCGTCTAGCATGTTCTCTTGTCTTAGCTTTTAGCAATGTGTGAATTGATCACGACTGTTTTATCCCCTGGGGGCTGGCGCACGTTTCAGGGGCGTCACCCTTCTCCTTTGTTTCAAGTTGGAGAAGAGAGTAATTTTCCACGGAACTTTTGAGTAGTTTGATTCTACAGTTTACCTATGAACTCGCACATCCATCTTCCACCATGACCATAAAACATTAAATGAAATAACATATAAACATAATGGTACTAATAATGATAGACAGGAGTAATACAAGTGTGGATTTCATATTACATTCTTCAAACCTGGAATTAATCATAATACAAGTGGTTAACTGATCAAACAACAATATAAACACTTCTTAAAGTTAATAGTCTATAAATGTGGCTTACATAGCAGTTCTTTAACTGTAATAATAACAATATGGACATTCTGGATGTCATGTAGTGTGTGTTATCTTGTGTGAAGGATGCTGACAGTATGGTCACATGAAGGACATTGTCTTAAAGTCTACATGTTACATTTCAAACATTGTATAGGATAGACGTTTGGGATTAAATTATTACATAGACACATCTCATGAGTTACAGAACAGTTAGATATTTAATTTTACTTTCTTCCTTAGATCTGTGTCTGTGAAGAGTGTTCTGCTGGTCACTACCCAGGATTAGAATGTAGGTTGTAGTTTATGACTCTTATCTAGAGAGGGACAGAAGAAGGGAGGTTGGTGTGTGTGTGCGTGTGTGTGTGTTCATGCATAGCACAGAGAGGCCAGGATTCACACCTTAGTGATAATCAGTCCTTTTGGTTTTACTTGTCCTATATTAGATTAGATTAGATTAGATTAGATTAAACTTTATTTATCCCACAACTGGGAAATTCATTTACCACAGCAGAAAAATAAACATCTATAGAATAAAACATCTATGGAAATATACAACAGAAATATACCAAATATACATAATAAATACAATATACAATATATAAGAAACAATCAAATATCAATAGACAGAGTGTTATTTTTACAAACTGGAGATTTTGCCTATATTATCCAGTTGCCTGGTGTCCATTGGTTGATCCTCTGGAGCTGACCCTTTGACCCTTGGTCTGATTCTGTGTCTCTCTGACATGCTAAAAGCATGGACTCTTTGTGAGAGAAGGGTCTTTTGTCTCTGTTTCCTATCAATTTGATAGTTTGATGGTGGGAAGAGTAACAGAGTGTCAATTGTGGGTCCGTAACTCTATGTCCTTACAATGAATCTTTAATGGCTTGTGAATGATGCTAGGCCAGGTATGTACGCTACATTGTTGTAGTAAATTTTTTACTAAAATATGCTATGCGTTATAAATTTACTGAATGTTAAATTGATATAATCCAATGAAATAGCTATATTCACAACTGAGGTTAGATTTGTATGTGAACCAAGCCTTTACTGAAGAAGGATTCTTATAGAATGGAACCTTGAGGGAATTAAGTTTTAGAAAATGGTCTGAAGGGCCCTGGGAGCAATGGTGTTGAAGTAGCAGCCGTAGTGAGGCACAGGTTGAGGATAGATATAGGAGCCTTATGTTGAAGATAGATAGGGGACTTTGAAGATAGATAGGGGACTTTGAGGATAGATAGTGATGGTGTTACAGTCTGCTCTGTCCCTCTCCTGCGCTGCTGCTCAGCCACACCCCTCATCAACTGCTTTCACCTGCTGCTCTCACCTGCTCACCATCTCCAATCAAGCCAGTAGATATGCAGCTTCACTCCACTCACACTTTGCCAGATTGTCTTCACTCTCGTGCCTGACTCTCCTGCACTTGTTCCCGGACTGCTTACCTGGTATCGACCCGACTTGCCTCTGACCTTCGCCTCACGTCTCAGCCCCTTTTGAGCTTTAACAGGCTGCGCGCACTCCCGCGGACGGAAATCACAATGGCAGGCAGTCACTTTTTGGCACGACACCTGTGAAAACCCATACTCAACATCCGGCAGTAACAATAATAATAATAAAAAAAACAACAACAAAAAAACTGAGAAACAAACTAATACAATTTAAATAATAACGGACTAAGCGGTTTTCATTAGTAGTGCATTCTTCAAAATGCATCCTTATGATAAGGTTTGTTTGGACCCGGGAGAATTTAATTTTACTATAAAAACTTACATTAAATTCTCTCAATGGAAAAAAAACACGAACCTGTCTTAGACCACCTAACTCGCAGGCTATTACACACAGCAATAGTCCGTCGTAGCTGTACCTGTTGTGGAGTAGCTGTGGTCATAGCTGTGGGTTAAGGTGTGTGGCGATTTCCACTGGCCCCCACCAAGTGACATCCAGGTGACAAACAGCTGCCTGAGGTCACTCTCCATTAAGATCTATTAATCGTTTGTAAATCTTGGACACTGTACAACAATATCTACAGCTGTACAGGCAGCATCCAATACAACGTGTGTGTTGATGGTGTGATTTTGTTTTCCTGTTTACAAATACCTCCAATGTTGCAATAATTTTTTACATGCTTCCATCTCTGGCACCGATTACATCAGGTCGACCAGCTATTGCCATGAAAGCTGCTTCATTTCTCTGTAGCTGTTGAATAAAAGAAATCGTATTAATTGTCCTATGATGTTGGGTCAGAGCGCATTCATTGTTTGGTGGATATATCAGCTTTTCTCTGCTGCCAATGTAGCAAGTAGTGGGAGATCCCTTCCAGGCCACCATGGGGTTTAGTCACGCCCACTTCCTGGTTTTAATTGTTTGGGGATTGTTTTACCTCGATGCTGCTGCTGCTCTCTCTCTCTCCTCTCTCTCTCTCTCTTTGCTGCCTGGTGAGGCTGTTGTGTGCTGTGTCTGCTCTGTTTGTTTTGTTGGTTTAGTTATTGTGTTTTGGTTAATTGTCTGTTTAGTTGTTTCATTGTTTGCACACTGTTATTGGTTTGTTTATTTCTTCCAAGAATTTGTACCCGTCTTGAGTTCTAATACCTGTTCTTTTTTTGTTTCTGTACGAGTGCTGTAGGTGCGTGGCCGGCGCGACGGTGGAGGGTTTGGTGGTAGAGTTCCTCACCTGTGCTTCCTCACAGCTGCTAATCCTACAGCTTTTTTTTTTGTTTGTGTTCCTGTTATTCATTTATATATGGGACAAATTAAAACTTGAGACACTTTTTTTTTCCTATAGTTTTTTATCAACTTTAATTAATTGTTGATTTTATATATTGACCTTTTTAAATAAATTTGTAATCTTGGGGGAAATCCTTGTCTCAATCCATCTTTTGTCATCTGTATCTTTTAAGGCATCTGTCGACTAACTGGTCTTACTGAGGTATTAAACGGGGTCAGTGGTACCTAAATTTTCAGTTAAATCCGGGCCTTGCCACGGCCCGGCCACACCAAGTAACGCAGCGTTGGCAGACACTTAATTTCCGCACTGATTGGGTTTCAGTTGGAAGGAGATGTGATTTAAGCCCCCACAAACTCCACAACGATCATTATTCCCTCGTGATTGAGTCAGTATCATTTAAGTAATTCAGCATAAGTAAGGTTTCCAAAACACTGCGACGTGAAATGACAGCGGCCCTTTTACGATTCTTTGTGATTTGGTCTTAGTGAGTTAGGAGTCCTCTCGACTACTTCTAACTTCTCCCAGACTTAGGACCTACTTTTAGCTTGCAGTGACTTTATGAATAGCTTAGTGAAAAAAAGAAAATAGGAGTCCTAAAGTTAGGACTAACAGACCATCAGACCGACAGACGTTTCTTCTAAATTGGCAAGTTACGAGCTACTTTTAGCTCTGGTTCATAAGTAAACAAAGGTTGGCAGCAAGCTCCCATCTCTTCCCTGCTGTCTGTTATCCATACAGCGTAGGTAAATGTGAAAATGCTTTATTCAGTGTTTTTAATGGTTATAATCACCAGGTCTGTTTGATTTCCTGAACCTATGACACTAGGAATCCAACAAACCAGTTTACAGTAATGGTGGTGAAGACAACTCCCGTGATCCCTCTATTTCACAATGTCACCCAACACTGTCTGTTGTTGAGTGAGAGACCCCTAGAGGCAGAAGTTACCAGTCTAGAACAAAAGTGAGTTCAGCATCAAACTTAATTCCTTTACTCACCAACAGCTGTCTCCAGAAGTGGAAAGAATCACCAATATTAACTCGTTTCTATCATGTCTTTTCATCTACTGAAGTTAGCATGGTAACGAGCTAGCCCCGACCTGTCTCCTCACTGTAGCCTTCAGTCTGTCCTAACGTACAAGACGTTGCTGATCAGAGGATGTATTGTATTTTTTTTTTTTCTTTCTCTCACACACACACACACACACACACACACACACACACACACACACACACACCCTTAGTGAGTAAACAGCTGTTAATGTTAACCGTAGCTATGTAGCAATAGAAAAAAAAAAAAAAAACATACGTATAGCTCCTTTAAATATTCAACATTTATTCTGTGGTGTCAGTATTTACAGAAGTGACATTGTTGAAGTGATACTGGAGACTCATTACTGATGTTCTGTCACTAACTCAAACTGATCAACCATTAAATATAACAATAGCACAACTGTGAGGGAAGAATTTAACAGAATAATTGTTCATGATTTATTGTAACATGCAGAACTAACAAAAATAAAATGCAGCATGAAACATTTTAAAAATCAATGTTAGGATTTTTTTTCCCATAACACAAAAAAATAAGAAATTATCCAGAAATAAATACCTGGACCAAACCTTTGGGCCTGAATGACGAGACTAGATTGAGAGGGTGCATCAATTATTGTACAAATAATCATCCACAGTGACTTAGTGCTGTAAAAGAAATAAACTTCTGCGGTATCTTCAGTCACCTTAAAGGGACACAAATTCTGAGTAACTGACATTGCAGCTGCTGTCCTTGACCCGACCACCTTTCAAGCCTGCAGCTACTACCTGATCCTCAACTGGCAGGCTGCTCCTTTAAGGATTGCCAGGTTAAGTGAGAGCAGCCTATGGAGCCTGGGTGGTTCCTAACCCCACAGCATTTGCATAAGCAGACAACAAACTGATGACCTGCCTGGTCTCTAGTGTGAGTCTGGCTTCATTCAGCCAGTCCTCCACCACTCTCCTAGCCTCTCCTCTCAGCTGGTTCACCAGTTTAGCTGCTAGTTCCAGATCCCCGTGCTCTAAGCAGTAACTAGCGTATGACAGAAGCTTGAAGGGGTCTAAGTCCTCACTGCTCAGCTGGGTTGGCGGGGATTCCTGCTGAGCCTCAAACAGGAGAGCAGCTTGAAGGTAGGACAGGAAGTACTGGTACAAGGAGTTATGAGACTCATCGATGAGGGCGACACGGCGAGCCAGCAATCGAAGGGAGTTGAAGCGGGCACGGAGGGAGGCCTCGCTGTACACGCCACGCTGGAGTGATTCTTCTGGAAGAGCTGATGCCAGAGCCAAGGCAAAGTCACTGTTGTGGCAGCTGTCTCGCACAACCTGAGCAGCGCCCTCTAGAGGCACCGTGGGCGACTCGGCATCTGCGGTCTTCAGGGTGTAGTTGAGAGCCTCGACAGAGAGCCACAACTGGTGAGCCTTACGGGCCTCCTCCTCTGCCACCACATGGCCTGCATTTAAAAGACAGGGAGGGGTTCATATCAGGAGGTCCAGAGCTTTACAGACTTTCAAGAGATCAAAATGACCACCCCACCACCGAACATTACTTATGCTGTGTATTACTTTGTTGTGTAAACATTTATCCAGATTATGTAGACCAGGATATTTCCCTTGTATTCCTCTAACCCAGTGGTCTCTGACCTTTTCTACTCTTAGAGCTCCTCATGTTTTTTATCACTGGTTACATTTATTCACATATTGTATCAAAACACTCAAACTGATCTCCAAAACAAATCTTATCAATAAGATCATTTAACGGGTCATCAAATATCAATATCCAAACACATCTGAAACTCACACAAGACAAAAATCTGAGTCATGATTCAATCAGACCTGAACACACAGACATGAAAACACCACTGCAAATAAACTTAAATCTGATTAGAGATCAGAGAAAGAAGCAGCTCCTCAGTCGGTGATTAAACCACAACACAGTATATAAACTGCAGGGACAAAGCATGATGTCACCAGATGACAGACTATGTGTGTGTAAGTGTGTATCTTACTGTCAATGGCCTCCTCCATCCCCTTCAGTCTTGCATAGGCCGTGTTCATATCCAGAGTGAAGTTGTCCAGCTGTTCCTGGCTCAGCTGACGGTAGCAGGTCTCCTGCTCCAGCATCTTACTGCTCAGCACCTGAACACAACACACAGCAGAGCAGTGAGAGAGGGCTGCAGATGGACAGGCTGTCAGTCACACAGACAGGTGGGTGATATTCACCTGTCTAGGTGACTCAGACATGATATAAAATGAAGCCATTTACTATTAACTTGCAGTAAACTGAACAGATTGTAATACATCTGTGTGTTGTGATGTGTGTAGAAATGAGGACAGTGTTTGGCGACCTGCTCTGCCTCAGCTTTTAGCTCCTGCTCCTGGACTTTGAGGACATCTTGGACATGGTCTGTGTGAGCAGCCGCCTGACGCCGAAGCTGAGTTCTCATCTCTGCCTCCATCACATCCCTTAACTCAGACAGCTGCGTGCGTGCGTGCACACACACACACACACACACACACACACACACACACACACACGTTAATGAAAACTAGCAAAGTAACACAAACTAGATGTATGTGAAAAAACAATTTTGTTCATTGAAATGAAAATGAAGGTTTAGGAAAAAAATTGGGTGGATGTGAAATGTTTTATTTTTTAGCTGTGCCAATTTCACTCCAGCTGTTGGTGCCATCGTACAAACAAGCGCCACCACTTGCTCTGTGATGACTGCAAGAGTTGATGGTGAATGGGATGCGAGTACCCTCCACCTCTCCCACTGAGTGCAATACAAATTCAGGAGCAGGTGTTACTGGGCAAAAATGGGCAAAGCTGATTCTGATAGGCTAATTAAACTCATTAATTCTTTTTAACTCAGGTATGAGAGCAACTCTAAGGTAAATCAACAAAGTGCATTTGTGTTTACTTGTGTTTACTTGTGTGTTTGTGTTGATGTGTGTTTCTTTGCGTTTGTACATGTCTTTCTATAACTGTGAGCACAATTTTGGTTAAAAACCATTATTGTCATTTTGGCCAGGTCAGTGTCAGGATAAGTCTCTGCTACATGAATGAAACTGAAAATAACATCCTTTGTACAGATTGAAACGCGAGGAGTGAAGTAAACATATACATAACACATTCAAAATTTCTCCAAGAATTTTTGTTAATAATTCTTTCGCCTTTTTACGGTCTCTAACTTGTCCTTCATACTTTGTACTACAAAAACCGTTCAACTATCAAAACATTCGGCTTTTTCTTTAGATTATAAGATGTATTCAACTTTTAATATTATTTATAATTTTTTGAAATATTAAGCTTTTTGCTTTCTTTTGCCATTCAAATGAATGGAGACCATGTTCAAATCCTTGAAAACTTCAGCCTCTTTGAATTTTAACTACTTCAGCATACTTTCAGCTACAGACTTCATTCAACCTTTAAACTCTTAACAACCCTTTCAGCAGTTTACCTTGTTGATATCTTCAACAGTTTTTGATTTATCCCAGCTTTAGTTTTATGCTTTTTTTGAGTTTATAATGGGTGTGTATTGCATAGAATGTTCGAGGCTAGTGGATGACATCATTGCTAGTGTGGGAGAAGCTCTAGAACGCCCTCAGAAAAAAATTCTGTTTAACTCGTCCTCATAGCCACATATCTTCACACATCATGGCTTCCTAAGTTGTAGAAAAACTTGTCTTGTTTCATAGAATGTGTCTACCTTAGCCTTAAAGAATTTGAACATGAGCCTAAAAGTGATGGGAGTACCCTCCACCTCTCCCATTGACTGCAATACAAGTTCAGGATCTAATTTCCAGAGAAATGCAAAATTTATATTTTTTGTAACTTGCTCCTGTGTCCAAATTTTTGGCTCTAGAAACACCAAAGCCAGATATGCAGTGCATGAAGGTCTTGTGCTGGACATGGTCCGCTCTTCTGATAGGAGTTACCGCTTTTTCACAAATAGACACAGGTGTTTGAACCAGCCTGTTAAGACACTCTTTGATCTCTGAGATGTTTACGAACACACATACAACTTTTATCTGGGGAGAAATGGGCAAAGTTGATTCTTATTGGCTAATTAGACTCATTATCTGTTACTGTTATTACTCAAGTATGAGAGCATCTATTAGGCAAGTCAACACTGTGTATGTGTGTTCATGTATTTCTATGATTATCAAGACAAATTTGTTAAGAACCCATTTTTGTACACATATATGTATACACATATATTGAAAGACACACAAACCATCTCCACCTTTGGATATTCATTATTATGAAAAGATCATCCTTTTGACATAACATTTTTCAAAGCACTGTACTTCATTTATTATGAGCTACTTTTTAAACCATTTTAGCATTGTGGTGAAGTGATCTTTTCAATAGGACTTGTAGCTTTTCCTCCGATATCCCATTTTAGGACACAAGTTTAATCCTAAAAGCTGTTGGCTGTCTAGGGAGACAGAGGGGATTGTGCGTACGTGTTTCCCTCCTCTCCCTGGTGGCCACATTCGCCAGTGGCAAACAGTGTCTCAGCAGGTACTACCCAGAACACACGGACAGAAACAAACAAGCATCTCAACGAATTGGATAAACCTTCAAAATAAAAGTCTAAACATGGTAAGAGGGAATTATTGGCTCTGTTGTACAAAACCTTGTGCAATTTATACTGCCAAACACAGAAGCACAGACACTTTCAAAATAACAGTCTCAAAAAGGTAAGAGGTAAGGTAGGTAATAAAAGTTTGATCTTAGAAGCTATCGTCTATATGGGGATATAGTGGTATAGCTTTATTGCAGATAAACTTCTGTTAGGTCATGTACATGTGTGCATACATGTCTTGCTATGGTTGTGGGGACAAATTTGGGTTTGAAATCATTAGTGTGAGGTTACTTTGGCCAGTTGCAACAGCTTCAACAGGCTTTTTGAGGGACACCTTCAGTGACTGAGGTCAGTGTCAGGATAAGTCTCTACGACATGATGAAACTGAAAGTAACATCCTTTGTATAGATTGAAACGTGATGAGTGAAGTACATGCACCAAGCAGCAGGCACACTCAAAATTTGTCTGGGAATTTTTGAGTTATTACTTATTGTTGCTTTCAAGTTACACTGCTTGTATTACAGTGACAAACTGGAGACTGGTTGCACCTCTACACATTTGCTAACATGTGACACCCAGCACCAGCCTATGTTCCCTCCATACCTTCCTCTCCTGCTCCAAACGGGCCTCCTCCTTGATGTGTTGCAGGGCTGTGTCAACAGCTTTCTCCTGGGCTCTCTGGTCCTCCAGCTTCTGCTGCTCCAGAGCTGCATCGATGTGGATCTGCTCCCTGACCCTCTGCTCAGCCAGCTCTCGATTCAGCTGGTCGATGCGGCGGTGAGCGTGAGCAATCAGGGCGTTCAGGTCGTCTGCCGACAGTTTACCAGCTGATGCACACAGACACACACACACATACACAAGGTTCTATTGCAAACATGTCTCCTCTGTACCTGGACTGTTCAGAACACGTTCCAACATGGATTCAATATAGACATGATAATATATCTATTCGGGATGGTTCTTCCTCTGTGTGTGTGTGTGTGTGTGTGTGTGTGTGTGTGTGTGTGTGTGTGTGTTTGTGTGTGTGTGTTCTTACTGAGGCCCTTCCAGTTGGCCTGGATCTCTGGAGTTAGGCTGCTCACTTCCCTCTGGAACTGTTGTTTGGCTTCATTTACCAGTTCACTGTACTGGGAGACAATCTTAGCTTCTGACTCTGCAGACTGCACCTACACACACAAACACACATTTTGACATGCAGTGTGAAACAGTGGCAGTTGTCTTGTTGGTCACTAATTTCAGAGACCATGAGTCTTGGGATCACTGAGTTCAGGAAACCAGCATTTCTGTTCAAATTTATTCTTGCTGTTAAATCTAAATCAGATACAAGGAATGTCTAATCCTTTATTTTCAGATGTGCAGGCGGCGTGGCTCCAAGGACGGACATCAGTCTGTCAGTCACCACTTTGGTCAATGTTGGTAGATCTCAACCCCAGACTCCAGTCACTGTAGAGATCTCTGGACTTTTCGCCTAGCATCATCATTAGGTCAACATTTTCCTGAAATATCTGCAGAACTAATGACACCTCTAATCAATACTAGCCATGTTATGCTAACAGTACCACGGCTGTAGACACTTGTTACAACAAATGTCATCTTTACTTTTTTCTTGGCTACAGCCTGTAACTTCCCGAAGTCTCAACTGGTTGTGGAGTGGTCCCAGTCAAGAACAGAATGATGTCCTCACCTTAGTGACCACTTTATCCAAGTCCACCACCATGTTGTGGAGATTCTCCTCTGCTGCTAAAACTAGTGGGCGAACAGCAGAGACCTTCAGACCTTTAGACTTGTCGATCACTGTCTTCAGACTATCCAAGGCTTCGCTATAAGGGGGGTGACATTGGGGAGGAAGAGGACAATCAGCTCAATCGACAATATACTCAAACACCATACTAAACACTAGTTACATACATGGTAGAAGTTCAGACTTAACTTGTGCATCTGGTCTGATATGGACTATATAGTAAGGCTGTCAAAATAATCGATACTCAGATACTAATGGATACTAAAAATTAGTATCGGATTAGATACTCATTTGCAACAGTATCGATACCAACAGTGCCTTGGCCTCCTCAAGTTGACACAACTTCATACAGCACCACTGCAGACAGGCAGGCACACAGCCCCTCCACTCACTTGCAGCTGAACACATGAATGCTAATGGATGTTCACAACACTGAGCTGGTGTTGCCAGCATAAAAATAAATTAACATGGCAAGTGCTGCACCTGAAGGGCCTTCACAACCTGTTTTAGTTGAAAATGAAAAAAAGCAAAAGTGCCGTTTGAAATTATTATTTTACCTGGCCGGCAGCACACGTTAATGTGAGCCATTTAACTATTAGCAATTAGCCAATAGCCACATTAGATGTCTTCTAAGTTATCATTAAGCTAGCGGCTAATAATAATACGACTAACGTAAATGTCGGAGCTAGGCACTTAACTCTATCAGTCCTGCCCGTCTGTAACATGAATAGACAGTGTTAATTTAACCGAAGAGTGTTATTTTTCTCTTAAAGTCCCAGATTGAAGCTGAGAAAAGTCAACCAGCAACTAGACAAACAGCGGCAGCCTACCCTACCAACTCTATTTCATCAGCAATGAAAATATGGTGCCAAGTGTATATATACACACACTGTGTGCACAATTATTAGGCAAGTGAGTATTTTGACCATATCATCATTTTTATGCATATTTTCCAACTCCAAGATTTATAAACTTGAATGCTTATTGGATTTAAGCATATCAGGTGATGTGTATTTGTGTAATGAGGGAGGGTGTGGCCTTAAGAGATCAACACCCTATATCAAGGTGTGCATAATTATTAGGCAGGGTATTTTACTCTGACAAAATGGGCTGAATAAGAGATTTAACTGACTCTGAAAGGTCAAAAATTGTAAAAAGCCTTTCAGAGGGATGCCGCACTTTTGAAATTGATATTGGGGCGTGATCACCGAATCATCAAACGTTTTGTTGCAAATAGTCAGGTGTCCAGAAGTACAAGGTGTTCAGTGCTCAGAGACAGTCTCTGTAAAGGTAAAGAAGGCTGAAATCCAACCACCATTAAACAAGACACATAAGTTGAGACGTCAAGACTGGGCCAAGAAATATCTGAAGGCAGATTTTTCAAAGGTTTTATGGACTGATGAGATGAGTGTGACTCTTGACGGACCAGATGAATGGGCCAGTAACAGGCACAGAACTCCGCTTCGAATCAGGCACCAGAAAGGTGGAGGTGGGGTACTAGTATGGGCTGGTATTATTAAGGATGAGCTAGTTGGACCTTTTCGGGTTGAAGATGGACTTAAAAATCAACTTCCAAACCTTATGCCAGTTTTTAAAAGACACTTTCTTCAAGCTGTGGTATGGGAAAAAGTCTGCATCTTTCAAGAAGGCCATGATTTTTATGCAGGACAATGCTCCATCGCATGCATCCAAATACTCCACTGCGTGGCTAGCCAGCAAAGGCCTTAAAAATGAAAGAATAATGACATGGCCCCCTTCCTCACCTGACCTAAACCCTACCCTAACTTGCGGGCCCTTGTTAAAACAGGAGATTTACAGTGAGGGAACACAATACACCTCTCTGAAGAGCGTCTGGAAGGCTGTGGTTGCTGCTTCACAAAAAATTGATCTTCAACGGATCAAGAAACTGACAGACTCCATGGATGGAAGGCTTTTATGACTGTTATTGAAAAGAAGGGTGGCTATATTGGTCACTGAATTCTTTTTTGGAAATGTCTGAAATGTTTATTTGTAAATTTTGAGTTGTTTGTTTGTTATTCTCATTTTAACCCATTCATACCAGATGCTGCGCAGCGCAACATTGCCCCTCTCGTCGGTTGCTGCGTAGCGCAGCATTGAGTCTCCTGCTGGCTGCTGCGTAGCGCAGCAGTGTTGATTCCTTGTCATTTTCATGATATATTTAAACATATTTTACATATTTATATGCTGCATGTGTCATGAAAATGACGAGTAATCAACACTGCTGCGCTACGCAAGGGGCAATGTTGCGCTGCCGGCATCCGGTATTAATGGGTTAACAGATGAAAATAAACAAGTGAGATGGGAAAATTTTTGTTTTTCATTTAGTTGCATAATAATTGTGCACACTAATAGCTGCCCAATAATTGTGCACAAATGGATATTCTCCTAAGAAAGCCAAAAACTCATTTTTTGAGGTTTATTAGGGTTATTAACATTTTGGATTGACCGAGAGCGCTGTATTTGTTCAACAATAAAATTAATCCTAAAAAATACAACATGCTTAATAATTGTGCACACAGTGTATATACCTTACAGTAAGGTTACGTTTTTTTTTTGTTTTTTTTTATTGTGTGTATTGTTCTAATCTTTATTTAAATTTATTTATTTATTTTTTTTTGTCATTTTTTTCCCCGTGGTATTGAAAATGGTATTGAGTATTTTCCTGGGTACTGGTATTGAGTTTCAAATTCTAGTATCGTGACAACCCTACTATATAGACAAACTCCTCTGTCACCACTTATGGTAAGGTTAACATTAACAGCTGTTTAGTGTTTGTGTGCGTGTGTGTGTGTGTGTGTGTGTGTGTGTGTGTGTGTGTGTGTGTGTGTGTGTGTGTGTGTGTGTGTATCTCTCTTACCTGGCTTTCAACAGAGCAGCTCCAGCATCATTCACAGCAGAGGTTCTATCTGTGAGAGCAGCTTCTAGATCCTTCCACTGGTCCGATTTCTCCTGAGGTGGAACCTGGATTTAAGAGGAACTGTAATCAGTCTACTGTAAAACAGGTTAAATTTTTTAAACTTCCCCGTCCACACACTCCAGTAACAAAGAGACACAAACAGAAACTGTACAGAAACCAAAGCCATCACAGTCTCAACAGAAGAGTTCCTGTCACTGTTCACATCTCTACCGACCTTTGTCCATTTTACCAAAACAATCAAAAATGACAAATCATCTCTGATCATGATTAAAGTCTAAACCAACTACAGTTGTGCCTACATTTATACTTTTCAAAAGCTACAACTGTTTCTTTAGCAGCAACATTTTCTGCTAACTTGTCTTAACAAGGCCTCATTCTGCCACTGGATATAAAACAGCTGATTATACATGCCTCTAATTTAGACTTAAGGTGAGAGAAATTTCATCAACTGTGGATAAAGGAAAAGTTAGAAAACCATATCCTATGAAAACCAGATCCCATCAAGATGAGATCTTTTCAAAGCTAGATCCTATTAAATACATAATTATCAACAGTCTAGAACTAGAGACCATCTTGTGATGGGAACACAGCTACTGCCATGCCTGTCAGCATGGTGAGGTTTTGACCTATGAGCACTCAGTAGTTATTACTACATTATTACCTGCATATTCAGTACTGTCGAGGCATTCAAGCAAGCATTATTATTAGCGCCACGGGTGCTCAGCTCCGAGGCATCGCTTAATATTCCTCATACTTATTATCCTTCCACCAAATTTTGGCGCGTAACTCGTCCCGCAGCTTTGAGAAAACCCCGGTAATATATACATCAAAACGTGCGTCTTGATCCCGAAAGAGGTGCTACAACTTTTGGTGTTAAAATTCCAATTTTTCCCAAAGTTATTCCCAAAATACTGGGAATAATAATGCATTAGGAATGCATTGGAATTTTTTTTAAAAACCCACAAAATTTCATCTTTTTTCTACAAAATTTCACCTTTTTTCTGAGTCACCTAGCTCTCTCATACCTGCACGTAGAAATGTGATTCAAACTATAAAACGGAGGAAAACAACTGCTTTTACATAATATGTAAACTTTTCAAACTATGAGCACTCAAAGGAGGAGTGGAAAACAATTTTTCTTCAAAGTTAGAGTGACAGCGTCAGTATGCTAGAGTGCGTGAAGCAGTAAAAAATAACCTTTATTTTTATTTTTAAACTCGAGCTCACGGCCAAACCGTAAAAAGGAGACAAATAATTCTCTCAAAATGTAGACATAGGCGTTGGAATTCATAAAATGTAACTTTGATAGGCAGGGTCTGCACAAAATTTAAACGGGGGTGCCGAGTCCAGCAGCAATACCTGTCTCACTCTCATTGACAAAAGTTAGAGTGACAGCGTCAGTTGGCTAGAGTGCGTGAAGCAGTAAAAAATAACCTTTATTTTTATTTTTAAACTCGAGCTCATGGCCAAACCGTAAAAAAGAGACAAATAATTCTTTCTCAAAATGTAGACATAGGCGTTGGGATTCATAAAATGTAACTTTGATAGGCAGGGTCTGCACAAAATTTAAACGGGGGTGCCGAGTCCAGCAGCAATACCTGTCTCACTCTCATTGACAAAAGTTAGAGTGACAGCGTCAGTTGGCTAGAGTGCGTGAAGCAGTAAAAAATAACCTTTATTTTTATTTTTAAACCCGAGCTCACGGCCAAACCGCAAAAAAAGAGACAAATAATTCTTTCTCAAAATGTAGACATAGGCGTTGGGATTCATAAAATGTAACTTTGACAGGCAGGGTCTGCACAAAATTTAAACGGGGGTGCCGAGTACGGCAGCAATACCTGTCTCACTCTCATTGACACCTAATGTAATCGTCTTTTTTTTCTCCAAAAGAATCTCACTCTGTCTTCACACTGAGCTTACTCACTCATTTAAAGGAATATCTGAATAAAATAGAGACTGTAAGAAACGTCTGGCTTCAGTGTCTGGCACGGTGTTTTCGGTTTTTGAAAAGAAGTAACGGTTTTCTCAAAATTTGCAATTGTTTGAAGCCATGTAGAGGCCAAATTCTGGGCAGATTTTCACATTGCCATGGCAACGGCAGCTCCTGACCTGACCTCTGACAGCCAAGGGCTGCGTGATGTCATCGCTACAGTGACACAGAGAAGATTTTTTACCCTAACCCTATCCCGGCAGTAGCCCCCATGGCACTCAAAATTTCCCTGGAATTATCTAGTTATTATTATGATTTCAGCTATCTTCAAAAGTTTCTGATTTATCACAGTTTTAGTTTTATGCTTTTTTCTGACAATTTTTTAGTTTATAATGGGTGTGTATTGCACAAAATGTTCAGGGCTAAAGTGGATGACATCATTGCTAGAGTGGAAGAAGCTCTAAACCTTGTCTGAAAAATCTCTCTACCTTGTCCTCATGCCCACATATTTCAGTCTTTACACATCATTTCTTCCTAGGTTGTAGACACATTTGTCCTCTTTCACAGAAAGTGTCTGTCTAAGCACAGAGACTAACAGAATTTGAACAGTAACCCTCAAAGTGATGGAGTACCCTACAACTCTCCCATAGACTGCAATACAATCTCAGGAGCTGATTTCCCAAGAATAGCAGAACTGACCCTTTTTTGTAATTCACTCCTGTTACAACAATTTTGTCTCGTTTTCAGCCACATATTCTGTGCATGAAGGTCTTGTGCCGCTCACAATCTAATAATTGTTCTGATAGGAGTTACCATTTTTTCATAAAGATCAGTTGTTTGAGAGGCTTGTTGAGCCAAAATCTCACTCAGCTCTGTGTCAACTCTGTGTCTTCCAGCTCTAAACAGCTGTGCGATATGGCTTGTTTAAGAGACTTTTTGATCTGTGATGTTGACAAACACAGACAGACAGAAAGAAGAAAGAGAGAAAGAAAGAAAGAAAGAAAGCAACCTGTTTACAAGTTAGTATTAATAGAGAGAGATTACAGTTCAGACTGGACAACTTGAGATCCTCCTTTTACTTTCCTTCGGTTGTTAACTACTCCTGCGTACTTTGTGCTAAATAAACCGTTCACCAATCAAAAATGTTCAGCTTCTTCAGGAGACTTATGCTTACATTCATTCATTTTTTGCATTTTGCATTTTTTTCAATGTAAGTCAATTGAGACAATGTTCAAATCCTTCAAAACTTCAACACCTTTGAACTCCAACTACTTAAGCATACTTGCAGCTACAGACTTCATTCAAACTTTAAACTGTTCATGAGACTTTCAGCTATTAAGTGATTACTCAGCTTAATGACATCTTAAAGTTTTTTTTTTTTTTTTTTTTTTTTTTTTT
>NW_019525131.1:1454049-1484204 GCF_002814215.2 Seriola lalandi dorsalis | reverse complement strand
AAGTATATTTTTTTGGGCTTTTTATGCCTTTAATGGACAGCACAGTGGAGAGTGACAGGAAACGGGGAGGCAGAGAGAGGGGGAATGACATGCAGTGAAAGACAGTCCGATGCGGGATTCGAACCGGGGCCGACTGCAGCGAGGACTGTAGCCTCTACACATAAAAAAACCATCTAAAAAAAAAAAATCTAAACCACTACGCTACACGACGCCCCAACTTTCTTTTGTTTAGGATGCAGTTTATCTTTCTCTTACTAATACTAATGATTTCCTCTTTCAAATTTTATGGCATTTTATTCCTACTTCCACCTTTGGCAGTAAATAATTTGGCTGTTACAACAGTTTCAACAACATCTTTCCTTTCTCAGCTACTGCAGCAAATGGACTTCAGCTCCTCCAGTTTAAATTTTTTTCAAAGCACTGGACTGAAGTTAATATGAGCTGCTTTCTCAACTATTTTAGCATCGTGTCAGAAATCTCCTTCAGGTGTGACATTACAAGTTTTACTTGAACATTTCTTCTTTCTTACGTTTTTTTCAGCCAATTTAAGCCACTTAGCCTTAAACTAACAAGTTTTTCTGTTTTTTACATTTTGTATATTTTGTACAGCTGTTTCTTACACAATTCAGGCCTTTTTCAAACATTTCAGAACATTCAACCTCCAGCTTACAAGGTCTGCTTTTAATCTTCAGCCATTGCTTCAGTTGCTTCAGCTTCTTTATCATTGCTTGAGCAGTTGCTTCAGCAATATCATTCAGCTCTCAGCATTCACATGCATTTTAAGCAAGAAAAGCATTTTCTAGTTCTTTCAAATTCTTTTTCTTAGTCCAGTTTTTTGGCATCTAACTACTCCTTCATACTTTGTGCTACAAAAACCGTTCAAATACCAAAACGTGCTGTAGCATAGAGGAATGAAATAGTTATTCAAACTAGTGGGTGCCAGACAGGAGAATAGAGACTTTTCCCCTTCCCTCGGCTCCCAGGTGTCTCTCATTTATCTCCTCTCCTACTCCTCTTCCCTTTCCTTTCCTTTCCTTCTGGGAGGTAAATGGCTATGCTGCTCTTTAGGAGTAGGATGCTATTATATTTCTTATTAGTACTATTTATAAACTTTGAAATATTAAGTGTTTTATGACAATTGTTTGCCATTCAGATAAATTGAGATGATGTTCAAATCCCTGAAAACTTCAGCCTCTTTGAACTTCAGCTACTTCAGCATATTTTCAGCTACAGCCTTCAATCAAGCTTTACAGTGTTCACAGGACTTTCAGCTATTAAACTTATATTTAACTTTTTGATATCTTCAACAGTTTCTGATTCGTTTTAGTTTTATGCTTTTTTGATCAGCAAATCAAAAAAGAAAAGTGAAGAAAATGTCCAAAAAAGGACAGAGGGACCCCTGAGGCTTAATAAATCCCATGAACCGCTATTTAAATTACAACTATTATGTTTTTTTCTGTGCTAAATTTAACATTACTGGGGAGGAGAGCGACTAGAAGTCACAGCGAGAGAGGGCTAGTAGCTTCTCCTCTCCTCTGTCTCAGCGGAGACCGTCACAACTTCATTCACTCTTTTAACAAAACAAAACAAAAAGCAACGAAGGAAGCAGTAAATGGACTTACATATTTAAGACCTAACTAAATGTAATTTAAGACCTAACATGCGGCTAATGTAAAGCTAGCAGAGCTTGGAGAGTTGGTTATCTGGTTGCTAGGCGCACGCAGGCACGCACACAGGTCAGGAGCTGCCGTTGCCATGGCAATGTGAAAATCTGCCCAGAATTTGGCTTCTACATGTGGACGTATAGTGGACATACGACGTACACCTGCATATCACATCGACTACACCACTGGTTGTGAAGTTGTGAAGTGTTGTGTGTGTGTGTGTGTGTGTGTGTCTTCATGTCTTTCTATGATCGTGATTATAAATTCAATTAGAAAACCATTACTGTGAGATCATATTGGCCAGTCCAGGCAAGTTCAAAGGGCTTTTAGACGGTTACACTCACTTACACTGAGTCCTGCAAACTGTTGTCGGGTCAGATTGCACTGAGACACAGCAGTACCTGTAGCAGCATTAATGAATGAATCCATGAGTCATACAGTTGACCTCTGCTCTGTACCTCTGCTTCCATGGCCTCTTTCAGCTTGTGTGTGTGTCGTGTGATGGCCTGCAGCGCTGCCTCCTGAGCTCCAATTGCATGCAGGGTCGCTTTTGCTGAGCTGGACAGAGAGTCTTCAAGACTGGCTGTTACAGCTGCAAGACAGACAGACAGACAGACAGAGAGACCGACAGACAGACAGGCAGTCAGAGAGACGGGCAAAGAGAGCGAGAGAGAGAAACAGAGAAAGAGAGACAGATAGGAAGAGAGACACAGAGAGAGACTGAGACAGGCAGAGAGAGGAGAGAAAGACTGACAGACAGAGAGAGAGACAGACAGGCAAAGAGAAAGACAGGCAGAGAGAGAGTCAAAGACATTCAGAGAGGAAGATAATCAGGGAGAGAAAGAGACAGACAGACAGAGGGAGGGAGACAGAGAGAGAGACAGATAGAGAGAGACGGACAGAGAGAGGGAGAGACAGAAAGACAAACAGAGACAGGTAGGGATAGAGAGAGAATTCCAAAAGAGAGACCAGGCATGTACTACATCAGCTCCTATATTTGCATGTTTTTTTGTCATTTTGAATTGAGAAGAACAAAGTCATATTTGGAAAACATAAAGATAAGATCAAGGACAACAAGAAAGTCAAACTAGACAAGTGGAGAAGCAAGAGAAAACAAGAACATTTCTCCAAAGAAAGTGTGACAAGAGCTAGCAGGAGTTAGCAGAAGCTTGTTGATGCAATAGGGGAAAACAGGAAACAAACAAACAACAACAACAACAACAACAACAACAACAACAATAGGAATCAGCAAAGAACATACTCAAAAGAGAGTGAGTAGGCCTGGAATGTTAAAAAGCTGATATTATAATAGTTTTACTACCAAGAAAAACTCAGATAAGCAACTTGAGGTCAAACAGTGACATTTGGAACCCCAAAACGGCAGCTGGAATCAGTTGCAGCTAACTGTGGCAGTTGGATGTGAGCAGTGGAGGCTAACAGAAGCAGTTGGAAAATAGGCATTTTGATTCAAACTTGACCAATGAGCCATTCAGAACAGCAGCTAACCCTCCCCCACTCCCGCAGAGTGACATCATTAATATACACTACCCAGCAGACAAGGCCCAATCCCATTTCTGATTTTTACACCTTCCCCTTTCCTGTTGGAACTGAGTTACAAGGGGTAGTGATTGATATCTATCCCTATTAAATGGGACACCCCTTTAAAGAACGTGATACATCATCAGTAGTCTATGATGACTATTACATAAGCAGACGCAAAGTGTTTTTGCCGGAGATTCAACATGCCGTCAAAATGTGAAAATCACGGACAAACGCGATACTTTCACAAGTTCCATTTCATGCATCAATCGATCAATTGAAAAAGAAAAACAATTAGACTGCTATATTGCCAGGCTATTGTTAAGTGATGCTCTGTAGGCAGCCATGACAGTCTGCACTGATATGGGAGCGGTAAAGTTCAGCAAACTACGTGCTGGACGTCACTTAAATTTAGGTCGTCATATGCCATCAAATGGGGTTAGGTTAGGGTTATCATTAAAATATTCCAAAATGCAGGATTGTCATGCACAAATCAGTAATAAAGAATAATGTTACCGTTAGCTAGATAGCTACTGAGACATAAGCATACTACTAATCATTTTTTGTGGCTTTTATGAAGAAGAGGACCATAATTCCTATTCATCATTGTAATTTTTAA
Source organism: Seriola lalandi dorsalis (assembly GCF_002814215.2). Classification (NCBI taxonomy): domain Eukaryota; kingdom Metazoa; phylum Chordata; class Actinopteri; order Carangiformes; family Carangidae; genus Seriola; species Seriola lalandi. Next base: position 1,480,382 of record NW_019525131.1, on the reverse strand, counting down.
AATCTTTATTAATGGAGAAAATTACATTTGTGATTTTCTTTAGTCGCTCGTGTCAGCTATCTTGCCAGTGATTTGCAAGGCAGGCTTCTGGGAAATATCTCATAACACTTCATTTGAAGTGTGCCCCTGAAAAATCTTCGTTTGAAGGGCCAGTTAGCCCTTACACTTCACCCTACTCCTCTATCCCAGAGGACTCGGAAAACAGCAAGATTACAACTATCACTATTTGCAGAAGTGGTAAAGGCATGGTACAGGGGTATCTCAAGCCTTTCCAGGACAGTTTCCAGGCACTGAATCTCTGGTAGAGAAAGTAAACACCTCTCCTATGGAACTCCAGCCTCATGCCAGTGAGACACACCCTCCAACTGTCTCTAGCATCCCAAATGAGAAGGAGCACCAGGATGACACAGAGCGTATCCTCATCCCTCCCCATCAGACCACTTCACCCAGTTAGAAGTAGAGATGATGCAGCTCAGAGAAATCATCTTAAATCAGACAGACAAACATTCTACACAGCTCTTATGACAACAAATATAACAGATGAGAAAAGAGCAAGAGAACATACAGATAACCCATGAAAAACAATTAATCAGAGACAGAAAGCCACAAGAAAGACCTCTTCACTCTGAAAGAACAAGTGAGTGACCTACAACAAGAGAAAGCCAGAGGAGAGAGCTTGCTCTACTATCTACTATTCTACTATCAGAACACGTGAAATTCATTGCATTCCTCACGACACACTACACAACACAACCTCATTGATACATATGTTAGCACGATCAGATTCCATGTGATCGACAAAATTCTTAATGATCAATTATAGATCATCGATTAATCATGCCCACCCCTAATCTATAGACCTAACCTAACCTATAGAAAACCTACAAAGAATCAAGTTCAAGAGAAGATCTCAGAAAAACTGATAAAGAATAACCAGACCCCACTGGATTACCCCATCACAGAATCAGAACTGGAAGACAAACTGAAGGTTCTGCAGCCCAGAAAAGCTTATGGGCTTGATGGCATCTTAAATAAGATGTTAAAGTTAGAGTGAAGGGCTGATCACACCCATATTCAAAAATGGAGACAAATATGATCCCAATAATTACAGATGCATCCGTGTAAGTAGTAATCCGTGAAAAATATTTTAAATTCAAGAATTACAGACTTCCTTATCGAGTACAGAGCCTTAAGTAGGGATGGGTATCGTTAAGATTTTAACGGTACTACTTCTCTTACCGATACTGCTTATCGATCTGGTACTTTAACGGTACTCTTATCCATACTTTTTGAGGACGAAAAAAACTTAAAACAAAACATTTGTCACATGTTTGTGACAACGGGCTGTGTCTGCATCAACTGTAGTAAAGTAGAGCCACACTTTGGACCACACAAACAGCAGGCAGGCAGAATGAGAGACAGATCTCTCGCCTTCTGCGAGAATAGCAAAAATATGTCATACATAGACGGATATTTGACAAAGTTGGTGAAATAAATGTGCAAGATAACGTTTATCTAATGGAGAAAAAAAAAAAAAAAAAAAAGTTCCGATAGCAGAACCGTTAAGGTCAGAACTTATTTGATACCGCGGCCTTTAATAAAGGAATTTATTAATGAACTGGCATTGTTTTTAGAGCAATCACCAGCGACAGGTCTCACACTTCAAGACACAGAAATCAGGTGTCTGTTTTATACACATGACCTGGTCATACTCTCTCCTATTAATGAATGTCTTCAGCAGAATCTGGACTTTCTTCATCAGTAACGTCAGACCTGGACCCTGACTGACACCAAAATTATCACCTTCCAGAAAAGAAGCAAAGAAATTACATTTATACATCTAAAATAGAAGGGACCCAAATAGAACAAACAAATACCTACACCTACCTAGGTTTACAGACTAGTTCCACAGGAAACTTCAGCTCTGCTGTGAAGGAACTCAAAAGGCAAAAAGGCTTTCTATGCCATCGAGTTCTCAGTTGGCTCAAAATATTACAATCAGTTATAGAACTGATTGCATCGTGTGGCAGTGACATATGGGGGCCCTTACTACAAAATGAAAATGAAAAATGGGACAAAAATCCAATTGAAGAGGCGTCGAGTGGCGCAGTGGGTTGAGCAGGCGCCCCATATGTAGAGGCTACAGTCCTCGCTGCAGTCGGCCCCGGTTTGAATCCCGCATCGGATGGCCCTTTACTGCATGTCATTTCCCCTCTCTCTGCCTCCCCATTTCCTGTCTCTCTCTACTGTGCTATCCAATAAAGGCATAAAAAAGCACCAAAAAAAATCCAATTGAAATCTTGCATACAGAGTTCTGCAAAAGTATTCTCCAGGGAGAAAGAAAAAGCCCAAGCCCTCTGTTGCAGGGCTGAATTATGTCAAAACCCATTGCTTCTGAGTATTCAGAGAAGAGCTTTCAAATTCTGGAGCCTAATTAAAAAGAGTAACGCTGCCTCTTACCATTAAAACACTCTCGCCTGCCAAGAGTTGGACATAGAAAGGAGTCTCCTCAGCAAACTGGTCCTGAGGCTGGCTTACCTTTCACCTTCTCACATCACAAACCGCAGCCAGCATCAGAGCAGTTACACTGTCAGAGATTAGATCCAACCAAATTATAACTAAAGACAAAGAAAAGCTACTGGAACAATATTACACCCTCAACAACACAAACTAGAAACATATTTGGCCCTACACAGACAGTATACTGTGGCAGACTACCTGACCACAGTAGCTGATAAGAACCTGAGAAAAATGCTGACAATGTAAAGACTGAGTGAGCACAGTTTTGCAATAGAGGAGGGCAGACACAGGCAGACCTGGCTGCCCAGAAAGAACAGGCTGTGCTGTCACTCTGATCACGGAGCTATAGAGACAGAACTACTTTTCCTGACAGCAAATACACAAACATCAGGGAGGAATTCTTCACAAAATTTGAACAGAAGTGCCCTGTATTTAACAATTTAACAGACAGGGAGAAATTACCCATCATTCTGGGGGAAAAGAGAGAATGTGCAGTATTGGCTGCTACACATTGAACATTCCATGCCAATAAAGCCTGTTGAATTGAATTGAATTGAATTGACAGACAGTCAGATCGAGAGACAGACAGACAAACACAGACAGACAGTCAGAGAGAGACAGTCAGACACAGAGAGAGAGAGACAGAGGTGTGTGTGTGTGTGTGTATGTGTGTGTGTGTTGTTTCCAGCCTACCTGCCATGACGTCCTGCTCCTCCTGGTCTTGTTGAGCCAGTCTAGCTGTCACCTCCTCTACTGGACGCTCTCTCAGTGGTTCTGCTGCTGCAGGTGACTCAGTGTCAAGGTGAACTGCTGCTGACAGTGAGGTGTCCTGATGGTCATGACACTCTTTGCACTCCTCTGAAGAAAACACACACACAGACCCAATGAAGCCTGTCAGTCACTAAACATCACACACCAGCGGTATTCAAAGTGTGAGGCGCGCCTACCGGGGAAGGGGGGGTGCCAGAGAACTTCAGGGGAGGTGTAGCGTGAGAAAAAATAAACTAGAAATTATTATTAATAATAATAATAATCATAATAATCATAATAATAATCCTTGCAAAGACAATAGGTTCCTTGCACCTCCAGTGCCAGGGATCACTGGGCCCTGGCACACTCGGTGCTCCAGCCCTAATAAACAGTACAGTTTCAAAAGGGTCCTAGCACCGGGGAAAAGTTTGGACCAGTTTGCAAAATGTGTGTTGGAATGGGAACGAGTTGATTTTTCATGGTGAGGAATAGAAATTCGCGACGGGCAGGTCCTCCAACAAAAACTGAAAAGCTTCACAATTTAACATCACAAAGGTCTCAAGATGAGGCTGACCACAGATCATGTCGATCTCATGAATTTCTTAGGAGGAGTTCGTTAAAGTATGTGACCCCCAAATCGCAAAAACAGCGTGAAAATTGCAAATTGAATACAAAATGGCAGATGTCCTGTTGGGTTTAGGGTATGGGTGCAAGAGGCTTTTCTGTAATTCTTGGCATGTTACATGTGCCTACCGATTTTCATGCATGTAGGTGAAACACAGAGCGGGGTTTCAATTTTTTGAAATTACATGGTGGCACTATTGAGCCATTTTGCCAAGCCCGTGGGCACGCATCCTGGCGGCCGCTGGACACCGTACCCCGGGGTTAAGATTTCTTTCACAGACCCTGTGGCAGCAGAGAAGATGTACTGAATTTTTATATGCATTCTTAATTTTGTCCATTGTGTGAAGCCAGAGACCAAACAACAAGTGCACATTATGTGTCTGTATGTCACATGCAGAGCTGTTGAAAATGTCATGTTAATAGAAAGATGAATTGCCACTCAAGAATTACTTTTTGTTTTCAAAAGATAGCGCTGTGACTATGACTTCATATTTGTTTACAGATGTCTTCAGTGTGAGACTCTCATCATATATGGAATTTGGGCAAGATTGGACAATATACAACAGAGTTAACGCTGAAGACATTGTATGTTTGTTTGCATTTCCATTTTTTCCAACAGGTGGAGCCAGAGACCATGGAATAAGCCCACATGTGGCTGAGTATCAGATAACACAATGAAACACACAGAAATTCATCATTTTCCTGAACCCCCGCAATTTAACGGAAACTCTGAATTTTCACAGGGAAGCATCATCTAGGCATAAAGCTTACATTTGGAGAAGACTGGACAAAGTATAATAGAGTTATAACCACTTCCTGTTTCAAATTTTACAGCTTCGTAGAATCTGTTTATTTACTTTAACCTTACATTGTTATATTAATTTAGTAATTATTTATTACTCTTATAAACACAGAAAGTTTGAGGCAGTTTGGACAATGTATACTGGAGTTATAGCTAACTGATTTTTCATGGTGAATCATCGAAATTCACCATGCTGCCACGGCTTGCAGTAGGACGGTTAAAGCAGCCATGCATTGTAATAACCAGTGGACACTGCTGTCAAAGGTTAAGATCTCTTGCTTGATCTGACTGTCATTAACTCAGTGATAATCCACTGTCAGCTGATGGTATGAAAAATGTAATAATTATAGATGACCAGCTAATTGACAAACATTAATCCTTCCACTGATATGATATATATATTCTTTCGCAGAGATATCATAGTGACCCTGTGGTGGAGACATGTTACCTTTGACTGCTGCTGCCTCGGTGTCACAGGGAGCAGGTACTGATGGGACCTCACTGATGGCAGAGATGATATGAGTTGCCTCTGCTGAAGCCTCTGGTGGGGGGACACACACAGGAAGACACAGCATGTCTGTGAGCACGTGGTTTCATCTGCACTAACAGCTTCAGCTGTAGTGTGGTAAGTTATCACAGAGCTAAATGTACTGGACTGCACTACAGTCTAATGACCTATGAGCTGTACATGTATTTAAGGCCACAAGGCCCTAAGGAAGAGGGCTGAGTCAAATGATCGGTTTCATCATCAATCAGTCTGCTATTTATTTTATTTTCAGTTTTTAAAATGTCAGACATAAAGAAAGAGCAGTAAATGTTCACATCTGAGAAGTGAAGGTGTTTTACTTCAGTTAAAGGACTAAAGGGCAACACACACCACAGACATATGACACACATCAAAACCATGTTTTCTATCCAGACCAGCAGCAGCAGATTCACACTGAGGAAACAGGTGGGTCCTGTCTCATGTCCACTCGCTAGAGAATCAATAATGTCACCACATTCAGTGTGACCTCATCCCAGCTCCTGCACTTGAGCTGCCCCTACCCGGGACAGGTGCACAGACACCTCGGCTTCACACTTGTGTTGTCAGTGGTTATTGTCATAAAATACTTAATGCAGAACTGTCCAGCATCTGTCAGTCGTCTGGTGAAGACAGGATCATGCTCTTCTTTTTGTTGACTTACTCATGGACTGAACCTTGATGAAGTTCTGGAGTTTATAGACTAAGAGTCTGCAGGTCGCTGCGGTACTATGGTTAAAAACACCGGATCCAGATCTGAGACTGTGTTCTTTGTGGAATGATCTCTGTTAAGTGTTTGTGCTTCCTGTCATCGATTCCTCTCATACCAAGACTGACAAGTCACTTTAGTTTATTAAATAAATGTTTTTTCCTTTTTTCTGTCTTTTTAATATTTATGAATATTTCTAATATTTAATTTTTTGTTTAGTGTGTGTTTTCTGCTTTTCAGTGGATTTACTCTATTATTTAACTGTGATCCAGACTTCAATGCTACTATCGTGGATCAGGACTGGTCTCTAAAACATTCTAGATCTGCTACTCCACAAATAGAGACTGAAAGGGTTGATCTGGCGCTCTGTTATGAAAAGGTGTCTTGAGACTGTTTTTGGCTTCTTTTAAAGGACCTATTCTGACTGCAGGTTCTAGTCTGGGACTGGTCCTCAGGTCTTGGTCTTCAAGGGACCATGGAAGTACTTATGAAGCATTTCACTGATTAGACAACAAAAGCAGAATAAAAATATAGGAATAAAAACAAGAATAAATAAATTGATTTTATAAATGAATTAATTAATCCATAAATTAATTAATTACAAGTATTTCATTAATTGATATTTGAATGTAAAAGACAAAATTATTATAAAAGATTTTACATTAATCTATGAATAAATAATAAAAGTTCTAATTAAAAAGTCATTAATAAACACCTAAATAAATAATGGTATGTCTGAATTTGAAAATTCAGTGTCCACCATGTCTGTGTGTGCATACCACAGAGATCTACAGGAAGCTACAGGAGGCTAAAGTAGGACAGAGGACAGCTTACCCTCAGATGTCTCTGTGGACACAGAAAACAACAGAGTGCACATAAAACACTGACATTTCAACAATATTAAAATGAGTCACACACAGTAACAAAGTCTCCGACATCATGGTTCAGTCTCTGTCTCCCTTTGGTGCTCCTTAGACTGGTCTTACCTGTGGGCTCTTGGGAACATTGACCCCTGAAGACTCCATTAACTCTCTATGTAATGAACAAATCAAATTCAATCAGAACAGGTTGAGAGATTCTTTTTAGCCTCAACATTAAATAAATCAAATTATGTTCATGTAACATGATAAAGAACATAATATGTTTTAAAATTCCAGAAGTGTGGTCACACATCATGGGGGTTGACCGATGTGGCTTTTTTCGGGGCCGATATTGTTCATTAGTGATTAAGGAGACTGATAACTGATATGAGGAACTGGTATATACAAAAACACACAAGTGCACAAGTGCGGTTACTGCCCAAACTTTTACAAAACTGACTGTGATTGGCTAAACTCAGGGCATTTTTTTTTTTACTGTTGTCCATGTTGTTCTGTTCTAGCAGGAGATATCACAGTAGCTTTATTGTAGATCAACTTCTGTTAGGGCATGTACATGTGTGCATACATGTCTTGTTATGGTTGTGGGGACAAGCTTAGGTTCGAAACCATCATTGTGAGGTCACTTTGGCCTCGCAGTTTCAAAGTTTTTTTGAGGGATACCTGCAGTGACTGAGGTCAGTGGACAATGAGTCTGAAGACTTACCCTCTATGCTCTGTGCAGGCTGTGTAGACACAGGACGCTTCTCTTTGGCTGAACCTTCTGCTGCCTCCTTAACCTTCTTCTCTGACTTCGCTTTGGATGCCTCCACCTGTTTGTCCATCATGGAGGGAGGCTGGGCCTTCTCCATCTAAACAGCAGAAATAGCAGCCATTTTAACTGTGTAAAGCCACATATGATACTCAGTTCTGGACAAAGTCATATCCAACAACAAGACATTTTAGATGGAATTTAAATTACTTGAAGTTCATGATTCAATGTAATGATCAAGTCAAGTGTTTTTGGCCCTGATGCTGATCAGAGTCTTTTATTGCTGCAAATCTTCAACAGAGTCTGATCAGGTGGTTTACATTCAATACTAAATATTGATTAAATATGTATCTGACACAGTGAAATAACAGCTGAAGCCATCTAAATCTGGAACACATTTTTCAAACTACTGAAGGTCCTGTTTGGCAGACTAATTTCAATTATTGATCCGATAAGGACAGTTTAACTGAGGGAATGCCACTCCTGAAACTGACATGAATACAATCATCTAGAGAGAGGAGGTACTACTCTGTCTGCTTTGATGGAACTACAGAAACACAGATTTTAAAGGTTGTGTCATTTACTTCATAAACAGTCTTTAGCAGTGTAGAGAACCCATAAACATGACCAATGATGAGTTCTAAAACATGAATAACTCCTATCTGAATGTTTTCTACACTGAGACTTCATTGCAAAAAAAAATGCATTCGAACTCCGATATTGATCAAAGAAGAGTGAAATTCTGAGAAAATGCTTAGCTGCTACTTTTTCTTCAGTTCAGTTTAGTTTAACCATTAACTCCACACCAAGGTACACAAGTTCGATGCTTCAACGAACGAACAGCAATTAGCAAGTACATATTACCATTTCATTTCTGATGTCTGACAGAGGATCTTAGGGAAGAACAGAGTCGATCACAGGCACAAAATAATTTTTCATATTCAAACGTTAAAGCCGCGTTTCAATCAAAAAGTACCTAGAACTTTAAGTCCCAGTTCCAGTTTTTTTTTACCTTCTCGCAGACCTGTTTTGCGGTGTGGAAAATGTGTTTGCTCACTCGCTCGCTGCGAACTTTTAAACATTGCGGGTGAAATAAAATGCAGTGAGTGCTCGACCAGTCAGAAATGTTCAGCACTCCAGACTACACCCCCCAAAGTTCCTGAACCTTTGGAAAGTACCTTTCCCGACCAGGGACTTTTTTGGGGGTCGACCAATTACCCTGGAACTAAATATAGACCCTGCTTCCTGGCATAGTTCCTCAAAAGGTTCCTGGGGAAAGTTTCTGCAGTGGAAAAGCGGCTTAATGTTCATTCTCATATGTAGTGAGAGTGTAGAACCAGCTGTCATAAAACACAGCAGCTGTGTAACACCAGTAGGCTGAGGAAGAACAACACAGTAGAGTCCGGCAAAGATCTATCTTTGTATTTGTGTCCCACTAAAAACACAACTCTACTACATGCTGTGTGCATGTTGTCAAGTGATCAAAGTCACATGAACAGTATATGGGACTGTCAGGACAGAAAGCAAAGAAAAAAACTGATCTGAGCTCAGTTTGTGTTTAGTGTAGAGATATGAGCTCTGGCTCTGGCTCACTTAAATAAAGTTTTATCCATTTGACACTGTAAAATATCTTTGGTTAATTATAAACTGTGTTGGGACTTATCAGACTGTCAGAGGATGTCAGTAGAGTAGACAGTCCTTCATAGGAAGTCAGTAGAGTAAACAGTCCTTCAGCGGACATCAGTAAAGTATGCAGTCCTTCAGTAGAGTAACTGGTCCTTCAATGTGGCCTAATACACATTCACGTTCACACTGCTAAAAGAATGTGGCCACACTTGGAACATACCACTTCTGAATGTGGTCTGACTGATTGGATCTCAAATGCATCCTCAGTGCGTCTAGGGTGCGTCCACACCTGAACTTAGAGCTGACCACTGGTGATCAGATTCACCTGAGATGGATGTTAATACCAGATCTATACAGGTCTGAAGAGGACTGAATTCTATTCAGGATTCTATTGTTTTCAGTGTGTCTTTGCAGCTAAGATCTGTCTGCAGCTGTCAGGCTGTCAGGTCAACACACACAGTGACAGACTCTCAGTCTCTGTTCAACACAGTGGACGTCTGTACTGTCTATACTGACAGTTCATGTCAAGCTGTGTGATTATTCAACATAAATCCCTGCTCTTCAGTTTTTAACCAGTTTATCTGATCATGTGACTCTACACTCTTTTACATTCAAGTAAATAACTGTTGCTCTGCTGTTGATTGTAAAGGTAAATGTAAGATCCCAGGATTCACACAACACTGGTGTTTATCTAATGTGACAAACAGTCTAATCTAATGAAGAGGACTTTCCAGTTACCTGTTTCTTGACTGGGAGGCCATCTTGAGAAGGGGGTCCCAGAGCCACACCCAGCAGCCAGTCGGAGTATGGAACATTGCTCTCCACAGCTGCTCTGAACTTGTGGTCCCATTTGGCGTAGAGTATCGTACCTCCAATGCCTCCGCCTACTGTCACCAAGCCAGCAGCAACCACTTTAGCAGCTCCACTGTGGTGGAAGAGGACAGACAACTGAGGGCTGTTTGTTTGTTTGTTTGTGTGTGTGTTTGTGTGTGTGTGTGTGTTTGTGTGTGTGTGTGTTTGTGTGTATGTGTGTACGTGTGTGTGTGTGTGTATTACCCAGACTCTCCTGTGGTGTAGTGCCGGGAGTGTTGCAGATTGGTTAGAGGAGTCCTCCAACAGTGCTTCTAAAGAGAGAACAGGAGAGAGGAAGAGGGAAAATTAATTTAATATCGGTCACAGCTAGTTCATGAGATTACCTCCAATGTCTCAAACACACACAATGGCCATATTTCCTGCCTAACTGCACATTACCCTTTGCCTGTAGCATGAGCAGCACACCCCACTTATGCAAATACAACATTCAAAATAACAAAGCTGCTGCAGACAGGTGTCAACAGAGACTGATGTCAGATAATGCTTCAAGCATAAAGGAGATGTTTCCTCACATCTCTAACCTCTGAACTAAAGGTGCTAGGGCCGAGACTAAGGACACCAGTGAGGGAATGTTCACTTCTGGTGCTGTGTCCTGGTAGACAAAAGACAATTTCACTTTAGTACATACTAAAGTCGTATTTTATTCTGTTGATCTGGATGTAGCCCATGTCTCTGCAAAGGTGATGCACATAATGTCCACACACCAGTCCTAAAAATTCATTCATTACAACATATGTCAAGTTATCACAATTTTCTCTGACAACAAAAATCCCTTAAACCACAATGTAATAACTAGAACAAAGTTTTATTACTTTAAACACAGCAACTAATATTTGAGACGGTTATCATATTGTCGATATATTTGTTACACTGTAGAAACGTCACATTATCCAAAGCAATTGAGTTCTCGGTTTTAACCACTAGGTGAAGCTAAACGCTCGGAAATTAGAGGGCTTAGCCCTGGGCCATGTCACGATCCTTGTCTTGGTTCTAGCGGACAGCACTGACAATTTTTAACTTAAGTCAAAGAGTATCTGAGTCACACATGAAGCCGACATGTAGAGGCAGATCCGTGGGAATGTAGGGCAGAACCGCCCGGGGCTTTTAGTTAGCGCTGCTTTAGAGCAGAAATGTAGTGACCCAAACACAGTTGCTAAACTCGTTAGCTTTAGCCAAATGTCACTTGAAGCTAACAAGTAGCTCTGACATTGTGCTCATTCGTCACCGGCTCTTCCTGGTGACAGCTTCACTAAAGAGTCGTGTTACTTCTGCAGTCTAACGTTAGCTCATGTTTTAAAGTCAACACCCCGCCTCTGTTCACTGCAGACCCGCTGTGGCACCTTGAGGGTCACTGAATGACAACACGCTAATGCTAACATGGCAGCGGACGGCGGGTCTGGGGAGGCTCTCTGCGGCTCTTACCCGGGCTGTGGCATTAGCTCCTCTCAGACAAGCCCTCAGCATGGTCTTCGCTCACTTTGTTCTCAAACACTGATCACTTTAACCTGCACAGAGCACTGACTCCTTTCTCCTCGTTTTCCTTTTCCTTTCAGCTCTTCTTCTTCCTCGTATTTTACGTCGTTTGAACGCTTGTGTGCGCAACACTGCCCCCCTCAGCCACATGAATGCATCACCCCTGGAAATCCCGCTACAGCAACTAGTCAATTTATTGACTAGTTGAACCAGACTTGAAGGTCCATATAGTATAAAGGTAGATGTTTATGTGTTGTTTGATTATAAAGCAGGTCTAGGTTTTATATTAATACTGTGAAAGTATAAAAGCGCTCAGTCCACAGAGCAATGCACACAGCCTGTATTAGGAAACTCAGCCTTAAAATGAGCAGTCAGGACTTCTGGAACTTTGTGATGTCACAACAAAGCAGTCACCACTTTCAGCCAAGCCACAAGCCCCAATGGTCCTTTGGTCTCTAGACACAAGTCCACCTCAACGTGCTCTACAAAAAAACCCAATTGGACCACTAAAGTCCGCCTAAATAGATTTTTTGGTCATTTGTATAATTTGAAAAAAAGTAAAATTACTTTATGAATTTTGAGATAAGAAACACCAAATTTGGTATCCAGCCTTGTGGGACAAAAATACAAATATTTATATTAAACGAGCAAGATCGGGCAAAAAAGCATTTTGAGTCTGATTTATAGGGGGCACCACAAATACCAAAAATGTGTACCTCAAAATCCGGTGGACAGATTTTCACCAAATTTGTACACATGTTTTTGGGGCAAGTATTAATCAAAAACTGAAGTGCCATATTGATTGATGAAAATGTGCAGGCACTATTTATCAATATGTGCTATCTTAAGCCTTTGCTCAATTTACAGTGAGTTGGAATGAGCCAGGGACACAAGAATTGGTAACCTAACTAACAAATGATGTGTAAATGTTTCAGAAAAAATCTGATCCCATTTGACCATATGGTAGTGCTATAATTAACAGTCAAAATTGTGAAAAATCTGAAATTCTGTCCCTGCCACACCAAAGGTCCAATCATCTTCAAATTTAACTCACACCTACAGCTTAATATTCTCTACAAAAAGCCTCTGATTTTAAAAGCCACCACTACGGATTTTTAGCTAATAAGTATATCATAAAAAACAGCAAAACAAATAGTGTAAAGTTTTTTAATTTTTACTTTATCAATACTACATTTGGTATCCAGCTTGGGGGACAGACACATTTCTATTACAAATGAGCAAGATCAGTCGAAAAACAACCAAAATATCTTTGCAAAGGGCGGGGCTTAGCCAATATTGGCCATAACTCAGTCACTATTTTGCAGTACACTAATAAGACATAAGCTGTAGTTTTTATAAAATTAGACACCAATAAGACGTTAAAAGCCGTACTTCGTATTAAAATTAGGCACTAATAAGACATAAAAAGCCGCACTTTGTATTAAATTAGATACTAATAAAGTAAAAGTTGTAATAAGACTTAAGCTGTAGTTTGTATCAAATTAGAAAAAAAAAAAAACTATAAATAATGTTCTTTAGACATAAAAAAAAAAAAAAAAAAAAATTATATCCTTTTTAAGAGTCTACACCTAAATTATGCTGCAATTAGAAATCGCCTCCATAACCAACAACCAGCCTCGATAACCAGTTGCCTACATGTACCAAGCCACAGGACCAGCATCCACATAAGTCACCTCCAGTTACCCAGCTATAATACCAGTCTGAATCTAAAAATCACCTCCTGCTGCTCATGTACCAGATTGTAGATATGGTATCTTTAATTGAATATTCTGATTCCCAGCCACACCAACACAATGAGAAGCACGGATGAATTAGAATGTTTATTTTAAATATTCAGTTTAAAAAGGCAATTGCTTTTTTTTTTTTTAAATCATAAAAGATGAAACAATCAGGGTAAAATAAAACACTGTCCAAGTCTCAGAGGCAGTCACCGAGTTTTGCAAGTCAAGATACCAGACAGTCGAGTCCAGTTGGTGTTGTCGTGCCGCCCGGGGTTTTCCTTGTCACCTCGGTTGTCAGCCGGGAGAGGAGGGCCCGCTCCAGCAGGCTCCCTACGCCTTCGGTCCGCTCAGTGAATCTGGTGCCAGGATTCCCATGCCGCCGTCTGCCGCTGTCAGAGGGGAAGAGTAGAATCAGCGCCCAGCCTGTCTCACTGCCGGCAAATTCAAGTGGCCTTCAACTAATGCACTTTCCTTTAAAACATTACATGAATGCCCATCAATTCAACATGCCACCATCCTCCGTCATCCAGGTCCGCTGCCCTCAACCCTCAGAAAAAAACAGGACTCAGCAACCACACTATCCACAAAGGAACTCACACACACACCCCGTGAGGAAGATTGACTACTTTCCTTTTTGTGGAGGGTTGCAAGCGTTGATCTAGAGTCTGGAGATCTCCTTCACCAAACCAGGGAAACCGTGGATCCAGTCCAGCAACAGCAACAACAGGAGAGTGCGAGAAGGAGAAGGAGAAGGAGACGGAGACGGAGACGGAGACGGAGGCGACGGCGACGGCGACCTGTCCTCAGTCCAACGCCCCGCAGGTATCTGGTGCTCTCCTTAAAAAGCCTGGGAGGAACAACCGGTGATTGCAATCACTGATGTGATGAGGCTCAGGTGTGTCCATCTGCAGCAACAAGTGCCTTTGTTTACATTTGAAGCGGGTAAAAGTCAAACACAGCACACAATAAATCCAGCAAACCATAAACACAATATAATAATCGCCTTTGTAGCGCACAGCAATAAATCAAATAAAAATCAATAAATCAATATTGTCCACTGTTTGTTTAGCGTACAAAAATAAACTAATTAAATAACAAAATATACAAGATAACCGATCATAACAAAACTCTAGCAATGTTTTGCATCCTGTGACACTCAGACACAGTACCAGCCTCCACAACTAGTCACCTCCAGCTACCCAGCCACAGTACTAGCCTCCACATAAAAAGTCACCTCCATTTGCCAAGCAACAGATCCAGCTCCCACATAACTAGTCACCTCAAGCTTCCAAGCCTCAGTTTCAGCCCCCACATAACCAGTCACCCCAGGCTACCCAGCCACATTATCGGCCTCCAAAAAAACATTCACCTCCAGGTACCAGGCCACAGTGCCAGCCTCCACATAACCAGTTGCCTACAGCTACTTAGCCACAGTACCAGCCTCCACATAACAAGTCAACTCCAGCAACTCAGAAACAGTAGGCCTACCAGGCTCCACATAACAAGTCATGTCCAGCTATCAAGCCAGTGCAAGTACAAGCCTCAATAACCAGTCACCTGCAACCAGCAAGCCATAGTGCCAATCTCCATATCCTTTCACCTCCAGCAACTCAGCCACAGCACCAGCCTCCACATAACCAGTCCCCTCCAGCTACCCAACCAGAGTACCAGCCTACACATAAGCTGTCAATTAGAGTGTACCATTCCACCTGGTTTGACTGTTTGATAACAGTTTGATAACTGTTTGATACCAGTCAAACCACTGAATAAGCTTCATCATTATACATCTGTCCCACAGATATGGGAAGCTTATTCAAGTAGGGGCCTCCTAAACCAACTAGTAGGTTAAGGAGGCTGTTATATCCCATTTATTTGGGTGAGCCAATGCTGTTGGAGCCCAGTCAGTTCATGTGACGCGCTCCAACAAAACAGGAATCAACATTTCAGAAGAAGTTCACCCAAAAAACTAACTTTTTAGTGCAAATGTTATCACGGTTCTTGAAAAGTTTGTCAGTTAGCCAATGTAACCTAACTTACGGGCAGGTGTTTTAACTTCTAAACTATATGACATTATGACACCGTATAAACATGTATTATAAATACAATAAGTGAACGGATCAGGTCATCATGAAATCCCCTCATACTGAAAATATGCACCATTTAACAATTGTTGTTGTTACCAGTGCTAAAACAAGCTAGCTTAAATGCTTATACCGGGAATGGAGTGGCATCCCCTGCCTCAATAACATTAATGGTGTTTTTGATTTTAAAGCGTTGAATAACAACACAAATTTAGAAAAATATTATTTTAGCGGATTGACCTGACTGAATTTTCATTGTTGTTAATTAATTCAGGCTGAAGATGGCTGAGACAACTAGAGGTAAATATACATTTGCAAATCTAACAAGACTAGCTCACAGCCAATTATATTGCTGGAATGAATATGGTCAATGTGTGAAATTGTTGTGGAATCGCAGTAAACAACTGACATCGTGCCGTCTGCATTCACTCTAGTCTCAGCTGGTTTCAATATAGTATGGTTTTCAGCTCTTTATCTGTTCTCTTCGCTCCTCCTCTCTGTGCTCACATATACAGTATTTTAATACAGCTGACTTTACAATAAAGCTGTTTACATTTATTTAAGTGTTTCTGTTTCTGTTTCCTTTTATTTCTTGACATGGCTTTTACTGCTTTGCTGATGTGCTGTAGTAAGCATTTTGTTTCATTTCTGGTTGCTTCTTTTGTAATAATGATACATGTAGTGAAAGTAGTTTATTTGCCATAATGGAGGCTCGGTGACCTGGACCTCCATTTCTCTGCAGTTCCTGAGCAGTCGGGAAACCAGGGCACCTGGTGAATTGCCTGTAACAAGAGGTGTACCCCTAAGCCCAAGGTTGGCATCCATACATGGTCCAGCCACATACCAGGTTTATACGTGATCTTGTTTGAAAAGAAACCTCTCTGAATCTGGAGACAAATGCATTATGTAGGCAACAATACTGTAAATGGCACCCCGTAATAGAATTTGTTTGCACCAATTCATTCTGAAAGAGCAACAACGTATGATAAAATTCCAACTCAGTCAGATGGCAAAAAAGCCCAGGTCCGGGCCAGAGTCAAGGTCTAGACCTCTTCACCAACACTTAACTTTCAACAAAAACTGCACTTTTACTGGAGTCAAAAAAGATTTTAAAAAAGGAGATCAGACTCCAATGCAATAGAATTTATTCTTACACAAAGACAAAAGCGAGATCGGATCTGGATCTGAACTAAAGAGAGAGTGCCTGTGAATCATCATATATAATTCCTTCTTAGTGAGTTCTCCACTTATTTTCTTAAGCGAACCTATCAACACTATGGGAACAATGGTGTCCAGCCCCATGTGTAGTTTCCCCAAACCAGGCATGCCAGGGTATAGTAATGGTGCCAGGTGTCCAGAAGCCCCCTATCTATCCCCAACCTAGGTCTTGTATCTATCCCCAAAGTCTCCTTGTAACAGGTATGGAGAAAACCCAATAGCAGCACAAGTGAACCAGGTTTTAGTCTGGAAACAGTCTTTATTTGGCAGATCAAAACAGGTACACAGCTAACCCGAGGATGGCAGCAGAGAACTGGATTCAGGTGAGTATGGCGGGGTGTGGATCCGGACCTTGAGACAGAGTCGGTGTGGCTGACGTCACCAGAGGAGGTGAGCAGGCGAGGCGAAGCTGACAAGGTGGGTCTCTTGATTGAGCAGTAACAGGCTGAGTGCCAACCAGCCACAGGCAGACGAAGAACAGAAAACAGGCAGGCAATACTCGTCGTCAGATGGCCCCTCCGCAGGGAGCTCCATGTCAGAGGGAACAGGCAGGGAGGAGGCGTGGACCGTCGGACAGCGACCCCTAGGTGGTGCGGTGGTATTGGAGGGCTGGTCAGGGTGATCACGGTGGAAGTCGGAGATGAGGTCAGGGTTGGCAACATGGCGAGCAGGAATCCTGATGGGAGGGTTTATGCTGGTTGCAGATAGAGCAGGCCTTGACAAAATCGCGAGTGTCCTCCTTCAGGGTGGGCCACCAGAAGCGTTGTAATAGGACGTCTTGAGTTCGCTGGGAACCCGGATGGCAGGAGAGTTTGGAGGTATGGGCCCATTGTAGCACTTCCGACCTCAGGGCTTGTGGGACGTACAGTCGATTAGGCGGGCAGGCGCTGGGACCAGGTTGACCCTCCGTGGCATCTCACTGTCTCCTCTATATCCCAGCTCAGGGTGGCAATGACACAGGGAGGAGGAAGGATGGTGCAGACCCCTCAGCAGAATCCTCCCCCTTCTGGAACTGCCGGGACAGGGCGTCAAGCTTGATGTTGCGGGACCCTGGACGGTAGGAGAGGGTGAAGTCGAACCGAGTGAAGAATAAGGACCAGCGGGCCTGGCGGGAGTTCAATCTTTTTTCTGTTTGGACGTATTCCAAGTTCTTATGGTCGGTCCAAACCAGGAAGGGTTCCTTGGCACCCTCCAGCCACTCCTCCAGAGCCATCTTCACCACCAACAATTTTGTGCTCCGATGTCGTAGTTCCTCTCAGCCGGTGACAGGTGCCAAGAGAAGAAGGCGCAGAGGTGGAGCTTCTGGTCGGTGACAGATCTCTGGGACAGAACGGCTCCCACCCCTATATCAGAAGTGTCCACCTCCACCACGAACTGGCACTCAAAATCAGGCATCTGGAGGATGGGCGCCGAGGTGAACCTGGACTTGAGGGTCTGGAAGGCCTCGTCAGCACCCGAAGTTCACTGGAAGGTCACTTTGGAGGAGGTGAGGGTGGTGAGAGGGGCGGCCACAGAGCTGAAGTCGCAGATGAAGCGGCGTTAGAAATTGGCGAACACCAGGAAGCGCTGCAGTTGTTTGCGGGAGTAAGGATGTACCCCAGGAGGTGACGGATGAAGCATGGAACTCACACTTCTCGCCTTTTACAAACAGGGAGTTCTCGAGGAGACGCTGGGACACTGACTGGACATGATGAACATGTTCCTGCTGGGTCTTCGAGAAGATTAGGATGTCATTGAGGTATACAAAGACGAAGTGGTTGAGCATGTCCCCATGCACGACATTCACGAGGGCTTGGAAGACGGCAGGGGCGTTGGTGAGTCCAAAAGGCATTACAAGATATTTGCAATGCCCCGTGGGGGTGTTGAACCCTGTCTTCCACTCATCCCCCACTCTGATGTGGACAAGATGGTGTTGCGAAGGTCAAGTTTGGTGAAAATTGTGGACCCCTGAAGCAGTTCAAAAGCTGACAAGATAAGAGGCAGAGGGTACCGGTTCTTTATGGTGATGTCATTCAAACCCCGGTAGTTAATGCAGGGTCTCAACGTCTTATCTATTCTGGCTGCAGAATGTCAAAGATTTATCCCATGTTTCTCTCTCTGTGGGGGAGCTAAGGGAGGCTGAGATGGAAATAATCAGATTTTGTCAAAGGAAAAGATTCACAGAGGACTTTTCTAGTGTGAAACGGTCAAGTCATATATACAAACTTAATCTTGTGCTTGAAGGTGGTGTTTTAAGAGTCGGTGGACGGCTTAATAGGGCAGTTATGCCTGAAGAATCAAAGCATCCAGTTATACTGGCCAAAGATCAACATATCTCTGATATCATCTTGAGACAAGTGCATAAAGAGGTCAGCCACTGTTGGAGAGCCCACATGATGGCAAGGCTATGCCAGAAGTGTTGGATTACTGGTGCCAGTGTGGCAATAAGAAAGATCCTGGCAAAATGCGTTGTTTGGCGAGTACAAGGAGCTCCAGGCAGCCAACAAATGGCAGATTTGCCACTCAATAGAATATCTCCAGATGAATCACCATTTACCTCAGTGGGAGTTGATTGTTTTGGTCCATTTGACGTGAGACATGGACGAAGTCAAGTGAAAAGGTATGGAGTTATATTTACATGCTTAGCATTAAGAGCTGTGCATATTGAAGTGGCAGCATCATTTGTTATTCCTTCATCAACACCTTGCGCCGCTTTATAGCACGAAGAAGACAAGTCAAAGAACTCATCTCAGACAACGGTACCAACTTTGTCGGCGCTGAGAGAGAGTTGAGAAGGTCTATTGAACAATGGAATCAATCTCAAATCCATGACGAGTTCCTGCAGAGAGGTATAAAGTGGACTTTTAATCCTCCTACTGGTTCCCATCACGGAGATTGATTCGTTCCATTCGAAAGGTCCTTAACTCTACCTTGAGGGTACAAGCTCTTGATGAGGAAAGTCTCCACACAGTGCTCTGTGAGGTAGAAGGTATCCTTAATAGCAGACCAATAACAAAGGCAAAGGCCCTGACTCCTAATCACCTCCTGCTCCTGAAAGGTCAGCCATTATTGCCACCTGGACTCTCTCAAAAGGAGGACTTGTATGCTGTCCACAGACGGCAACAACTGCAGTATATGTCCAATTTGTTTTGGAAAAGATGCACAAAGGAATATCTATCGCAGCTTCAGGAATGTCAAAAGAGGACCAGAGTTAAGCGCAACTTCATTTCTATGGAAATCATACTCATCGTGGATGACTGCACCGCGAAATTCTTGGATTATGGGGAGAGTTTCTGAAGCTGTTCCAGATAACAAAGGACTCGTACGACAAGTAAAGGTCAAGACAAGGACAAGTTGTCTGGACAGGCCTGTCACAAAGATTTGTCTGCTTCGGGAAGCAGACAACACCTGATGAGCTACTTGTTGACATGACTTGTTTTGACTTGACTTGACTTTGAACATGTGACTTGTGACCACAGACCACACTTGATCTAGACTCCGTAAATTATAGAACCTCTGGCCTAGAGACACTTGAAGACACGTGAAAAACCTGCTCGTTTAAGGACATTGAAAATGAACTATACTCATATTTGTGAAAAAAAGGGTAAAATCTAATTGTTCATCTTGTTTGTATATATGTTGCAATGAGTTATTCTGTGCTGCTGTTATTATTCTCTAATTATTATGTTATAATAATTATTATGTTATAATAATTAGGGGCCGGAATGTAGGAGCAGTGCTGTTTTTACTCACTTTCTCACCAGGGGTAATGTGTGTGTGTGTGTGTGTGTGTGTGTGTGTGTGTGTGTGTGTGGAGCTGTGGGTGTGTGTGTGTCATGGGGGCTGAATGGTTGTCTCCACACACACCTCTACCTGTCTGAGAGTTTTTTTTGTTGCTAGATACAGAGAGAGGGTGAGATGGGGTGCCAATACTTTCTGTTGACCGCTCTATGTCCAGTTTATGGACATAGAGAGTGTTTATGTGCTTGTAAATAAATGCCAAGTAAGACGCAGATGCCGATTCCTGTTCTTGCTTTGTACACAGCGTGTCGGACAGATCTCCCTATGCAGCCCTCTCAGCGGCTAATTGTTGCATCTTTTGGATAGTCGCATTACAGACATTATTACTATTTTAGATGATAAGAGCCTTGTTACACGTAGATGGACTGCTGGTTCCACAACGTAGGGTGTGAGAGATGTTGGCTCAGGTAAACCCAGCAGCTACTGCTAGGAGATGGCACTGTGGCAAGACGGGTGTATCATGCACCTTACCCTAACAGCCTGTGGCACATAGATGGAAATATGTTCCTCACAAGATAAATTCATCATGGTAAAAATGTTGGTTAACCACAGTCTATGACCTCTATACTGTAATGATGTAGTCACATTTATAGGTCATATTTTTCGACATTTGGCCATGCAGCACACAATGAATCAGAGCTACTGACAATTATACGTGAATGCAACCAGCTGATAAATACCTATTTAATTGGGATGCTAAAGTGTAAACATTTTTGACCCTGGCAGCCTGTTTTGTCTGTCTTGATTATGTAGGCTGCCACTCAAATATTTCTTGTGGTAGCCTAATAAAAAAAGACAGTGATGACATTTAACACTGCATTGTCATAACACCTTTTAATTATTTGATGCCTTCTTTTGGTTTGTTATTTCACACTTCAAATTTGTTTAATAAGCAAAATTAAATTAAAATTCACCATTTTAGATGGGGCTTTCCAGTTCATGGTGCCATAGATGGACACTCTTGGCTGATCACTTCTCTGAATTGCAACACTGACAACAGTGCCACCACTGTGCTGAGCCACGTGACTCTATGGAATACTGTTCAGAGTCTGATCAGATTATGGTGGTGAAAACTTTCAGGTGACCTTGTTCATGAATCTTGTGCAGGGTATTGAACGCCACAGTTTCATTACAGGGGAATCAGTCCACAACCAAAGAATTGAACATCTCTGGAGGGATGTGTTTTTGCATCTGTTGCAATCCTTTTACAGCATGTTCTACTCTCTTGAGGATTCACAGCTTCTGGATCCCAGTAATGATGTCCACAAGCTTTCTCTTCACATAATCTTTCTCCCTGAGATTAAAAAAAGCCTTGAGTGCTTTAGGGAGGCCTGGAACAACCATGCTTTGCGTACAGAAAACAACCAAACACCGGCTATGGACAGTGCAGCTATTGACAATGTTTTCGGGGAAAATCCCTACAGACCACAAAATTTGGAGGCAATTCTGGCACAGCATGGAATTGACTCTTTATCCACTACTGATGAGGATGATCTCCCAGCTGTAATTGTAGCGCAATCTCAATCTGCTGTCAACAGCAAAATGAATCAATCTCTCATGCCATTGATCACATTTCTGATTTGAATATAAAGTATCTGGCATGCTCTACAGAAATTTCAAATGTTATGGAAACCTAAAACATAAAATACACAGCTGAATGCATCCGCTGTAGACAGAGCGCAGGAGATATTTTTCTCTTTAGATTAGATTAGATTAACTTTATTTATCCCACAACTGGGAAATTCATTTACCACAGCAGAAAATAAACATCTATAGAATAAACATCTATGGAAATATACAACAAAAATATACCAAATATACACTAATAAATACAATATACACAATACACACGATATGTACATGAAAAAGTGCAAGTTTGCACATAGTCAAGAAGAGCAGGAGTTGTGGAGTCTGACAGCTGCTGGAATGAAGGACGTTGTGATCTGAGCGTCCCAGCGGGGGGAGGGGGGATGAGGTGTATGCATTTCTGATATTAGCATACAACAAGTCCAAAGTTTTATTGTCCCTGGTGTGACAATCCACATACTGGGTGAAGGTAGGAAGAGCAGAGGACAGGGACGTGTGGTTGAAGTCCCCAGAGATGAGGAGGATGGAATGGGGGTGCTGGTTTAGGAGTTGAGAGACAACACTATGGATCTCGTCTGTGGCTGCAGCGGCGACGGCCGAGGGGGGCATGTACACAGTCACCGCAATGACATGTGAAAACTCTCTCGGGAGATAGTATGGCCGCATGCTAACCGCTAGCAGCTCCTAGTCTCTAGTGCAGAGTTGTTCCTTGACACTTATGTGTCCAGGGTGGCACCATCTCTCATAAACGAACACAGCAACCCCTCCTCCCTTCTTCTTACCGCACTCCGTGGTTTTCCTGTCCGCCCGTACCAGTTGAAATTCGTCCAGTGTGACATGTGAGTCCGGAGAAAGTTCACTCAGCCACGTCTCCCTGAAGCACATGATGTTACACTCGCGAAACCTTCCCTGAAGCCCGGTTAGCGCAGTAAGCTCTTCTTACTCTCTCTTACTGTATTATAAGGTTTAGACATTTGTTCACTCTGGGATCTTAATGTAATTAATGCTGTGTGACTTGTTACACTTGACAGGCAGTCTAATTAAGGTCTAAAACAAGCAACCGTTGTGCTGTGATCACTGAGAGTAACCAAGGCATGTAGTGTAAAGTTTAGTGACATAACTTACAGTGTAGCTGCAGTTAAGTGCAACTTAGCTACACATGGCACAACAATCATATCAAAGACTAAATATTACTTTTCCATAAACTTACTGCTGTGTAATGCATTCTGGGGTTGCATTTGAAGTATTTAAGGTGATGCTCTGTTTGTGTGCAGGCCTATGTGTGCATAATGTCTTACATGTACATGTTTGAGTGCTTACTCCCAATAGGATCTTCATCTCTGTGAAGTGACCCTGATTTTTCACCAGATTGTAGGGTAAACTGAGAAATGGTTTGCTGTATCTATTTGTGTCTTAATTCATCTGTTGAAATGCTGCATCTGTTCATGACATCAGGAAACTTCCTGCCTCTCATCTTCCTGTGTAGTTGAACCTGGTAGGATTCCACATTTTATGCAAATGCACCATACTGGGATGTTTCAGGCCCCTGTGCTTCAATTTTGAAATTGCAGATGACATTGCTTGAACTTCGGTTTATATATTTTGGAACATTATATGTTTCATTGTTTGGATCAATGTATAATTGATGTTTGTACTTTGCCTGTGCTTTTACTTTTAAACTCCAGAAAGAAATCAATATTCGCTGAATATGAAAAAAGAGAAATCAGACATCATGCCTCCAGCCTACTGTCATTTTTCTTTAATTTTGGGGTTAAAATTAAGGAGCAGCTTTCATAGAATCTACAGTGTTTAGCAGTAACTCCATACTCTTCAACTCTAGTCGGAACTGTCTATATTTCCTTACTTGCCTCATATTAAAGGCATTATATATTATAAGTAAAATACCTGGTTTTGTCAGTGACATTGTACGTTAGCTTTGTAAATATTTGTTTATGACTGGTTGTCTTATTTTTTCTACAGAAATCAAAGAATGACATGGACATAACTTGGGGTACTTCTGTCTCTGAATCCACTGGTTATGTATTTTCTGTATATTTAAAATATTCCAAGAAAAGTTCCTTTATTCAGGATTTTAAGTTTTGCAACAGATCAAACTTAAAATGTTATTAAAAAAATAATAAACTGGCAAAGTTTATTATAACTTCTCACCTGTTTTACCAATGGTGGAGCTATACTTACTGTGACATCTTTGAAAGTTCATGACAAAATCTAGTAAGTACCACTGGGGTAATGCTGTAAGAGGCATGTTAGCAAAAGAAAACTTGACATATGCTATATTTCAGCAGTGGGCAAGTTGAACAAACTTCAAAGTCAAGGTTGAAACAATCTATTTATTCAGTTCTACATTAAATGGTCACACTACAGAGGTGTACCTATTGTAGACATAGTAAAACTCTGTAAGCATTGCAAACTTCTTGTCATTGTGAAAACTCTGCAAAACATTGCAATAACATTGCAGGAAAAGGTCCTGTTTCCAGGATTTTAAAACATAGCAAACTTAAAACGTTCTTTGACATAAAATAAAAATCAATTTATTAGTTCAATTCTACATTTACTGGTCACACTCCAGATTGCAAAGGTGTCAAAATCATCATGTATGGGTAGGTGGAGGATTATGAGGCAGGTATTTGCCTCTGGAAAGATTTTGTTGGCTTCGTGCAAGAACTGAATTTGTGGACGGTGTGGAAATCCCAGTGGAGGCACTGTTGATGCTCCAGAGGTAAACTCCAATACATTTTCAAGGGTGAGTGGACTGCTTTCTCCTTCTGCAACACAAGAAAGTGGTTCTTAGCTGTTTAGGTAGAATGAAACGAGTACTACTAACAGTCTGTGATATCCTTCACTCCTTGATGGAGCTGAAGATAGAACTGCAATGAGTAATCAATTATTAAATTAATTTCCAACTATTTTGATAATCATTTAATTGGTTTTAGTCATTTTTAATGAAAAAAAGTCAAAATTCTCTTAGTTCAGCTTCTTAAATGTGAATATTTTCTGGTTTCTTTACTCCTTTATGACAGTAAACTGAATAGCTTTGAGTTGTGGACAAAATGACAAAACAAGACATTTTAGGACTAGGTCTTGGACTGATCAACACATGACCATAAATCATTGTACTTATGAAGTACATGACATTATTACTAATAGTATATATACTAATAGTATCGATTTCAATTAACCAGTCACGCCAATAGCATATTGTCATGTTTTCTCTTGCTCTTCTGTTGCTGCCCTGCACAAAGAAGTCCACTTCAAATGGAGTGCATAGGTCCTTCGTCTGAAGTGGCGTCTCCTCACTGACAAACATGTTGTAGAACACTGCTGGATTCTTTCTCAGCTCCTCCAGTAAACCAAGGGTTCTTAACCCCTCAACAAATCTGTAAAATATGTTACATAATGTGTAAGTTGTCCTGAACTAATGACATGTTTCATTTATCTGAACAGAGACAGGTCAGGGATTTGATTACTGGTCCAGGGCAGTCTGCATCCTTCCATTGACAAAGAAGTCTGCAGCAGACTGGACAAGGGAGTCCCTTTCCTCCAGGCTGGATACATGTCTCAAAGCACCTATAATGCTGAGACTGTGTGCTGCCTCTGCAATAGCACCGTTTGCCATTGTTGCTTCCTGTATCTGAAAAGAGAGAGAGAGAGAGAGAGAGAGAGAGAGAGTGTGTGAGTGAGGGAGTTGCACATAAAAACAACAAGGATAATTAAAACATTGTGTAGGAGAGCCAAGAAGCCAAAATTGGCTTATAAGGATATCTCCCCTATATAGATGTAAATAGGTATACACCATGAATAGAAGGGGGGGATTAAGATTAATAAGAAGTTAATAGAAGACAGCTTGAGGGATGTGTCACAACAGACTGTACATTCAATGTGTAATAACTTTAATCTACTACTTACTTTGATGAACTCTTCCCTTAAGCTATCGTCACCAACTTTATCTACTATAGTGGGGGGTGTTGGTATCCCACAGATCTGCTGTAAAAGCCTTTCGGAGAAGAAGTATGGACCAACTCCTCCATGAACGACACACACAGCTATAGTTTTTGCCATCAATGTGTACAGTTTTGTCCTACAGCAGTGAACTGTTGCTATGCTCTAATAATTCCTAAAAACGTGTCTTAAAAATAGAATGATAAGTGTTAGTGGTACTACTGACAACTTTATTGGTGTAGCACCTGTAGCGTTAACGCTATATTTAATGATTTACTCTCGTTGAAATGGGGCACCAGTCCTCTAGGAGGACAACAATGAATTACTTCATTGCCAAATTTATCAATCTCATATCGGAAGCCATGACTTCTCGATTCAATGGATCTCCAGTCTCTACGTCAAAAGAATACAACAGGACAACAACTGGGTGTAAATA